>NC_140931.1:55625545-55874011 GCF_014529385.1 Adiantum capillus-veneris
AAGGTAAGCGCCATATTCAGTCATATTAGGCTAAATACTTTGCAATTGTATTTTATGTAGCAATGAAAGCATCACAAGCATTGCATTGTGGGATGACTGAAAAGTAGTGGCTCTTTTGTGGAGGAGTTTAGTGTCACAAGTGAGTACTCCCAAGCGGTGTCATCAAGTGGCATCAACAGCAAAACACTCTTATATATGACATCCGAAGGTTGGATAGAGCTTGGAATAACAAGATTTTCGCATCGCCACATGATTTTAGGATGGAGCAACCATATCCTCAATGATAATCCTAGTTCACACACACATGCTCCAAGTATTAGGAGAGATCCTCGAGGATTATTCATCATCCAATCGACAATGAAGATCATGATCACCTACAAATGTTGCATGAGATGAAATATCTTCACGCCGATGATGTACCGGTGATGCGCAAACGGGTTTTGTATCCATCTACCGTTAGACATGAACATTCTCTTGTAGGAAAAGCTTTCCTTAAAAAATATTGGTACAAACAACATTTTTCTTACAATGAAAGCATGAGAAAAATTAGAGGCTGGTTCAAAGAAGGTTTTGGGGATTTAGAGAAGCATTCATTCACACAAATTAACTTGTGAAAAAGATCCATTGATTTCAACTAATTTGATGGAATTCATCAAGGGAAAGATGCATGAGTTGAAAACTCTAGTGTTTCCAAAAGATGTAAAGCTTGATTGGAGTGTCACATATGTGTATGAGAAGGTCTTAGAATGGAGGCATGCACAAAGAAACCCGAAAAAATGTTTGCGGTTGGGAAATGTAGAGAAAAGTCCTCCTTTACTTAGCCCACTTACTATACAACCAAGGAGACAATGGTGCTATCCCTCTCAAGATAGCTCCATGAAAGCACTCGAGGGCACCTCCATGCTCCAATTTATGAAGAGTGCTCTTCACTTTGAAGATCCTCCCAAGGTATGTAAGTACATGAGTTGCTTTTAATTTTGTTCTTAAACATCTTTAATGTGAGCTCAATGTGTGTGTGTGTAAGTGTGTTTCCTCAATGTTTCTTAGTTTGTGAGCTAACTTTTTGATTATTTTCCTTCCATGCTATGTTGACAAAAGACCTTCACAAGATCCTCAAACACTGTGCACGGTCATGCCACACAGTCTTGTGGCAAAGGCATCCTTTTGAAGAGCTTTATATGCATGAGGTAAAAAAGTAAAGAATATTTACAAAAAAACATTGTATTCTTATTTGGTAGCTTGACACTTTCATGCATACTTTGCTTGTTTAGCCAAAGCACACCACCTATGGCGATCCCATGAGCATATCCTCTTATGCTAATCACATAGATGAAGATGGAGGAGACCCTTTTACGGAAACGTTTGTACAAGATTGTTATATCCCTGAGCCATTGAATGGGACTGCTAATACAATGGTAAGATATACATTATATGTTCTTTAAGATATGACTTTTTATTGTCCATTTTAAGTTTTGCACATGTCATATTTATCTCATGGTTATGCTCTCTTGGTACAAAGCATAAGGATTGTACCACCATATCTAGCGGAGGGGCTAGTTATTGCCATGATGATATAACTACAAACATGGTAAGAGTAATTAATTACATGCTAATTTATAGTTGTTAGATTACCTTATTTGAGGTTCTTACTTTGTTCATTTTTACTTCTTGTAAAATAGCATGAAGGAAGCCAAATTTTTTGCATAGATATTGATTGTGATGACATGCAAGTGAAGGAGCACATGGTTATGCTTGAGACACAAGGATCAAAACAAGAGGTGGCGACAATTGAATCATTACTACCTCAATTATGATACTCACTCCTTGTTTAAGCATGCCACTAACTTCTAGCTTGTTTTTTGTTATGTTATAGGCAAGACTCATGGCGACCATGTGAATGAAACATTTTTATGCAATTATGATGTGATTCCACCCAAACATGACAAGTTTGTGAGGCTAGGAGGATCAAATCCATTGGCGATTAGTCACTCAAAGTGTATGTTACTTTCAAACTTATTTTTTTAAATATGGATTTTATGACATGATCTTATCAATACATTTTAGGACAAGGAGATTCTCACTAAGTTCTATAGGATCCCATTATACAATGGAAATATCCTTGAGGTGAAAGAAGCGACAAATGATGAGGTGAAGATTCCTAGCGAAGTGGTGAATAGTGGAAGAGGCCACCATTACAAAGGGGGAAAAGACAAGTGAATTGGTAAGGGGAGAACTCTTGTATAGATGACTTGAATAAATAAATATAAAAGCTTTGACACATCGCCTAGTAAGTTCTCTAAACTCATACCGTGTTCATGGAAAATGTGTAGCATGAAGACTTAGATGCAACTACTTCCACCCATGTTTTTTGTGGATTATGAGGAGGAAAATGTGTTGGAGTTAAATAACTCAAACCCAAGGGTATGTAAAGGTTTTTCCTACTTAAGTGCCATTGGTTTTTTAATGCTTTTAGAATTGACATTTTGTGTGCTACAGCTTTGTGAAAATCCTAATGCAAGGGATAAGGAAATAAAATTTGCAAGTATCAACAAGATGATGGTATGTCTTTAGATTTGAGACCATGTGCCTATGTGTTCTCACATTAAAAAAATGTGGTTTATGCTTGATATGCAAATGAAAAATATTAGGATTCCTGAAGACAAAAATATCAAGTCAATGAGCTCTTTCTAAAAAGTCTTGGTATCTCAAAAAAAGAAAGGGTATCCTATTGATTGCATGTTACACTATCTTAAAGTTATGTAATATGGCTTAAATGGGGCACATACTAAAAAATCTTGCATTTTCTTTTAGGCCTTTGATGGCTTAATACATCAAAATGCCTCAAAGAAGAGGAAGGTAATGCCATGCACTCTTTACACCGTTTGTAAAACAATGAAGTAGTTTAGTTTCTTATTTGTGAAGTTGCCACTTACTCCATTGTCTGTTAATTTTTTGTAGGCCTTTCATAACCTAACCAACAACTTGTTAACTAGTCCTAAGACATATGTGGTGTGGTTTTCACCTTAAATCTTACATTGGTTAATTTGTAATGCTTATTGTAAGTCACTATCTAACAACTACTAAATGTGCATCTATTCTTACACAATTTTGGCAAAAAGTACATACATCAAGGTCCTCTAGGCCTATAAAGACTCCAGCAAGATTCATAGATACCTTATTAGAGAATGTAAGCAATTCTCAAGCAAGATTATCATTATTGATATGTTGCTTTGTCTTGTTCATAGAGCTCTTGAATCTTTTATGCTAATAGGATCAAAGCCGCACAAGTTTGCTTAACAAGAAGACAATCAAGAAGAGTAATATGGATACTTGCATGAGTTGTTTGAAAAATCATGACTTCGTTTTCTCCTCTTTTATAAACTACTTTATTATTTACAGTTCCTTGCAACAACAAAGGAAATGAAAAATGAAGAAATGATACGCATTACGATGAAGGCAATGGATCAACATGATGTAGATGAGATGTTCGGGCAGTTTTGGAAAGCCATCAAAGAGGCACGTACATCTAACAAGTCTTTCTTCAAAGAGTGTTTCGTGACTATCGATCAATCACTTCTTTTGCAATACTATGTAGCTTGAGTCCGTCATTGTAGCTCTCTTAGTTGCCAATAAAAAAAATGAGACACTTTTGTTTTGATGGAATTGGACAAGTTGCTTCTTTTTCTATCCTTTGTGACTATGATTCAAAGGTGATGCTATTTTGATTTCATACACATCTTTTCTTTAAATTTCAATTGCTTGAATTTCTACATGCCCTCTATTTTAGCATGCTATCTCTTTCTAAATGTTTAAGGCCTAGAATTTCAATGATGGAGATTCAAGAATGTTATGCATTATGTAGTTTGTTGGTAAGTTTATATAGCCAAGTAAAATCATTTATCCAAGTTACCACTTTTTATGCAACAATTATGGAGAAGGTGAGTGTAAGCTTCTACCCATACATGAGAGAAGTATATATATATATATATATATATATGTAGACGGCTGGCGCGTCACCATGTGGGAACGTGTTCTTAAAAGATGGGCAGTGAATCACTTAGTAATTACTAGAATAATTACTACGGTAAACCCGAAGCATATAAATAGGGCCCATTACTTTGATATGGGGGGGGGGGGGGGGGGGGGGGGGGGGGGGGGCAATTGTTATCACTCGTTTCTTAGAAGATGGGCAGTGAATCACATAGTAATTACTAAGGTAAACCCGAAGCATATAAATAGGGCCCATTACTTTGATATGGGGGGGGGGGGGGGCAATTGTTATCACTCGTATTAGCGCTTGGAGCTATAACTGCACTTGAGCATCAGTCGCAGTATTATCGGCTACACTTTTTCTCTCTGTAATTATATTCACTGTAATCTCAATCATGATATATATATATATTTCAGTGATACTGACTTCTCAACAGTCTTCTGAATCTGAATCTGAACTTTATTCCAGTCTTTAAGTCTGATTCTCATTTCAGTATTCATATTTCAGTCTAGTCACTGATTTCTGTCTAGTCTGTTGTCTGAACTCTTCCTACTCTAAGTAGTTGAAATCCTTCAACACTGGAATTAGCTGTCTCAAGAGATCAGCTCCAATTCCATTTTGGCGATCACGGTTGCTAGAGATGAAGCTTGTTGACTGAAAGACTCTTCTCCCAGTTGGAGTTTTCAGCAAATGGCACCAAAATCCAATCGTGACCGGAAATCTACCAATCGTGTGGACCCCATTCTTGAGGAGTCAGGAAGAGCGTCTGACCCCAAGAAAGAGAAAATGACTAAAACTGAGGCTCAGGAGGAGCATAGTCAGGCTGATGAGACGCAAGACTCACAGCACTCCAGTCATTCTCGACGCAGACGGGCAGAACGGGAAGCACGAAAGGCAAAGAGTTCCAAGAGTTCTCAGTCTCGCCAGAAAGATGAGCATATCAAAGGCAGAAAAGGAAGTCACCGAACTTCTAGTAGACAAAATAGAGAGGATATTGATACTGAGACAGAGACATAGATTGACTGGGATGCTAAAACTGACAATTGCAAGAAGGTTCCCAAGCGTCAGTCTGAAGCCAAGAAGAGAACTGGCAGGATCAGCAGTAATCGAAATAATTACACCACTTCCCTGAAGATTTCCTTTCCCATGTTCAAAGGAGGGAAAAAGGATGATCCTGATGTTCACATACATTGATGAAGATGATTGGGGGGAATACTTTCCACAAACCTTGAAGGAAGCAGCAAGGAAATGGTCTAGTCTGCTGTCTGAACTCTTCCTACTCTAAGTAGCTGAAATCCTTCAACACTGGAATTAGCTGTCTCAAGAGATCAGCTCTAATTCCAATATATATATATATATATATATATATATATATATATATATATATATATATATATATATATATATATATATATATATATATATATATATATATATATATATAGCTAGATAGAACTCTTTATCTAAGCTACTACTTTTTATGCAATTGTCATGGATAGGGTGAGTGTAAGCTTCTAACCATAACATGATCAAGGTAAATTTTAAAACAATTGTAAGCAATGCTTAGTTTTAAAGGACCACATGATTCTTCTAGTCTTTGATTTCTTGGTCTATGTGCACATCATCACGAACTCATGACAAATAAGTTCAAGTAAACATGAAAAAAATAAATATGAAGTTTAATTTAGAGATTAATAATTGTCACATTCCAATCTTCAATTAAGTAGAGCTAGATGTTTTTCTAGTTTAACCTTAACGAATTTGTCCACAACAACGATTGGGTGCTCATCAAACACACTTAACGAGCAGTCTTGTTTTTGGCCTAGAAGGCCTTGGCGGGAGGGGTATAAGTGCAATTGTAGGAGAATCTCTAGTCCCTTGTGAAGTCGTGATGACAATCTTGGAGGCAATTATTTACCCTTGGATTGCAAGTAGATTGCAAGCTTTGAAACTTATGCCTCATCAACCTTTTGAAAAATTCAAGAATAGAGTTCCCTAACTAGGGGAGGGTAAGAGGGAATATACAAAGAAAAGGTCTCTCTCTCTCTCTCTCTCTCTCTCTCTCTCTCTCTCTCTCTCTCTCAAATCATAAAGATGGGGAATTATATTATTTAGAGAGACTTTCTACAACCATAAGCGACATAGAGGCCATCGAAGTGGAAGAACACAAAACTTGGGTTGTCCAACTATTCATGTGGTCCTTGTCAATCGTAATCTTGTTCCGATGGTAGCAACCCTAATTGGACTAATATTTTTAGATTTATTGATTACATATTGTTGCCTCTTTCAGGCACAAACTAAAAGGTCCTATCAATTTGTCTTGTTCATCATAGATTATCCCTGTGCGATAGTCAACATATTCTATTAGTTAATTGTTAGCCACAGTCTTCTTTTGAGGATCAACTAAGGATTTAATACATAGGCAACAATAAAATAAGTATTGATTATGCAAAGGTCAAAGTAACCATTTAAAAAAGAAAAAATTCGGTGCTCATATTAAAACCTTAGTATAGAACTGAACAAGTGGCACAAGTGGTGCTTTTTTGAAGTTAAGAATTGCTAGACTCTAAATTTACACTAGCTAAGTTAAAAAGCATGTAGTTTTACAAAAAAATCCTTTTAATCTTGATTTATTAATGTGGAAAATTAAACCATCTTCAAATTGGGAAAATGAATCTATGTCTATGTGGGCACTTCCCACAAGGGAAAGTAAGTTCACATTTGCAAGGTGGGAAAAGTGGAGCTGATTGATTTCCCTCGTGGTAGCAGTCAATTGTGTCAATTTTTCCACTTGGAGAAGTTACTATTCCCTTTTTTTTCCCATTGGGAAAACTCTGGCCTACTTTCCCATAAGGAGCTACATTATGGAGAAAATATTCCCATCAGTGAAGTTGTTCTTAGTCACATGATTCTCACATTCAATTGGCAAGGACAACCTAGAGTCTCTATTCACACCAGCGATGCGAGCAAATCCATGCATAGACGATCAGATTATCAGACAAAACCAGGTCAAGGAAAATGAGCCAACAAAGTCAAAAAAAATTGTTCCATGCTAGACATAAGAGAGGGACATAGACATAAAGAGGGGATTCTTTTTATACATAAAAATCTGTTTTTAAGGACCATTGTGTTGGACGAGTTTACCAATAATGAGTGCAGTTAAAACTCCAAGTGTGGGAGTTTGGTTCATTGATGATCATTGCTTATGATCAAGGACTGAGATTTCTCTTGTGATTATTGCTATGCTTATGCTTTTTTCGTTGTGCTAGCTGGTGTGGCTCTTGGATTTTTTTTTGGTATGGCTATACTATCAAAAATTTTGCAACTATGTGATGGGATATGGATTATTATTTATGATTAAATTTTTTATTATGGAATAATTTATGGCAAGTGTGTAAGAGTAAAGACTATGTATAGCTTAATTGTCTTGGAAAGGATTTTTTTTGCATATCCAAGATGCTCCTGTGCAATGTTTCTTATGGTAGCTTTGATACAAAACTAGGGCCACCTATATTGCATATTCCATGGTCAGGATAGATGACCAGCTATGGCTATGCTTGATGAAGAATGTTGCATAAATATTCTTTTTTGTTAGGCTCATCTACACTCCATCTGCATGGCTAGTTTCTTTATGGTGGCACCAGAGAGGCATGGCTCTTGAAGTAGTGTACTTGGTGTACAAGGTGAGAACTAATCCTTGGAGAGATGCAGGTTGGGTGACGGGTTATCTTTGAATATTTGACTTGGAAGATGATTGAGTTATCTTGAGCAGTTACCACTAGTTACTCTACACTATCTTGCTATTTTGATCAATCAAGATCTAGTCACAAAACCTATATATAGGCCCCACTAATCCTTTTTTGAGACTCTCTAGTCTTATGCCCTTGATCTTTGTATCTTTTAGAGCTTAGTGAGATTAAGAATACTTATCAATGGGCTTTGTGCTAGTTGTACTTCGAGATTAAATTTTCCAGAGCACTAATATCTAAACTTGAATGTATTTTAGTTGTTTCATTACATGTCTATAGTCTCAAATCTTTAATTTTTGCTAAGTTCATTTGTTTATTTGATATGAAATCAAGTCATCGGAATTAATTTAAAACTATCATCTAGACATCTAAAGTCCTTCTACAAGGCTGGGATCCTCAAAGGGAAGGCTACCATATGTGCTGGTCGGATAGAAGAACCCATTTAACCAAGTCAAGACCACCAATGCCATGATGAGAGTATGAGTTATCATTTGCTTTTTGTGTGGGAGTGTCTATTAATGTAAGGATGCTACCAAAGAGGAGTATCGTATGGGGTTGTGGGTTTGATGTGAAGTTCATATATGCTTTATGGTTAGTTTTGTTGAGTTGTTTCCACTTGTTTGACCTCCATATATACATCTACAAATGTATGCTTTTCTAACCCAAACCGTATGGTTGATTTTGCAGAAAAAATCTTTCTTTTTGCATCATAGTGTTAGCATGAGTTTCATATCAATGGAGAGGTGTGCTATGATGATAACCTTTGTTATAGGGCTCAGTGTGATGCACTAATATGGGGTCAAAAACTATCTCTTGTGTGCCTTGTGTGTGCATCCACAAATTAAAAAAAAACTATTTTGCCCATAAGAAGGAATTACAAGATATGGTTGACAAAAGTGATGGGACTGTTTTGTGTCATGACTATGGTTATGTAATGAGGTTTTAATGTGCATAGAACCTGAGAGGGCATGTGTGGATGTCTCATGTGCATATTTGTCATGACTATGGTTATGTAATGAGGTTTTAATGTGCATGGAACTTGAGAGGTCATGTGTGGATGTCTTTCGTACATATGTGTACCACTTTCCATCTTAACACTAGACTCGTATAACAGGACACTTCTATGTCCTTAGACACTTTTCTGTCCTGTTAAGTGACCATTTTTCTTGAATTATTTGAAGAGCATGAAAATGAATTTCTAGGTGCTATATATCCACAAATTTGCCTTATGAGCTGAAAAAAACTTGACATTTTTTTTGGAATATAGATCTCACCATTAATCTTACTCTTACACAACATTTTTGAACATGAACTGTGTGAAAAAACGTGTCCTATTTTTGACTTTTTTTCAAGTTTTTGCAACTATACCACTCTAAACTTCGTGTTTGTGAGGTTTAGATTTCTACAGGATAAGCCTTCGTAGTTCTCAACATGTTTTGATGCTTCGATGGAAAACTAGGTGCTAAAATTGAAACTTATGACAAAATTACAAGAAATGCAATTTTGATTGTGTAAGTGTCATTATAACAAATGTGAATATATTGTCAAGGTGGAGAATAACCTTTGTGGAGCTTGGAATTACAGTAACTATAGATTTCCAATCCAGCAAAAAAAATTCAGATTCTGCATCATCTAACCAAAAAAGAAGGGCCTTTCTACGTGGCTCGTCAACTTCCACAATAAAAGCAGCCTTCATTTGATAGTCGTCCAAGAATGCAATGACATGATCCCCATGCTCAGTCCATGGTGGAACATAACCTGGCTGTCCTCTTTGCGCCAATCTCCCTCGAACCTTATGCCCACTCACCTCATACATTATCTCCAAGCCATCAATAGGAGATCTTAACCCAAAAACATTATGCTTGAGCCAAGCAAGAGGTTGCACCATGTCCTTTAGATTATTCTTCTCACTTGTGCACACGAGAGCCATCCATGTCACCTCATTCATGATGTAAATTCTTTGAACCATAGATTCCATGACCATAAATAGCTGAAGTTCTCCTTCTTGTTCATGAAGAAATATTTTTTTCAGGCGGTCTCTACATAATCCTCCTCCTTGTTGGCATGTTTGAGATAGCTTATCTTTAAAAACCACAGAGTCACCTTGTGTATACTTACATCCATGCAAAAAGGCCTTGAAGTAGAACACACCCATATCATATATATTTTCTAAAGTAAGAAAATTTGAGCCATTCCAATTGTAGATAGAAAACAATGACTCCCTTTCAAATGCACTAAGAGTAAAAACCTTCTTCTCCTTGCCACCAACAATAAGACCCTTGTTATTTACCAAGCCTTTGCAACTACTTGGAAGGAGTCTAGAACATGCATTCCATACATCTTTGGCGTTGTCCTCTGACGATACCAAAAGAATAGATTTCTCATGCCAATCAGCACAATCTCTTGGTACTTCTTGATCTCCATGTCCCTCTGGGAAAATGAAGAAAGAATTTACAAAATACTTATCTCTGTCAAAGCATCATGACCCATCTTTCTCAACATGGATTTGTTTCCAAATCCTTGTAAACAAATGACAACAGAAGAACTTAGTATAAGAAATCTCATTTTCCTTGTTATTGGTGGGTATACTCAAGTAGCCCAAAACACATCTCTCAAAAGAAAAGCACCAAAAACAATCGTGCGACCCATGTCTCAAGATGTCATCAAGCATTTCTCCATTACCTGAAAACACAACAAATAACATAAATATGCATGCATGAATTTGAAATGATATGAATTTTGTCATAACTAAAACAAGGACTAATACCTACAACATGTTCCAAAGGAGAGCTATTTGGACCCTCCCACTCCTCCAATAAGATGCACCATGAAAGCAAAAGAGATCGACAAACACTTATGTCATCTTGGGTCCATCCCTTTTTTTGCCTTGTACACTCAAAAAACATGTGTGAGATATCAATAAGAAGCTTTCCAAGGACCACATCTTCTTGGGAGATTCCATTGACTACATTTAGAATATGGGGCAAACACCACTGAATAAACTTTTGGCAGTCCTCCGCTTTGAAAATTTTGTAGTGTCGAGAAGGATGTCCTGGCCATCGTCCACTATTCAAAATAGTCTTGGGTATTGCCCTCTCCACCTCTTTCACAACCATATCAATTTCCTCTTTCACTGATGTAGAAGCGGTTGACAACAATTTTCTAAGGTACTTTTGAAACAAGTTAAGAGACAAGATGTGCATGGAATCATAGACTAAGTCCTTAGAAATGTCAAAACCATACAAGTGATAGAGTCTCCAAAGTGTAGACTCCCTCGATAAGCCCCCTTTTCTTAAGGTCTCCTCCTTTCTCTTCTTTGTCATGCATCTCTTTTACTTTTTTATAGTCCTCCACATCTTCTCCACATGCCTCTTCTTTGGCGGATACCTGCCTTGGAATCTGTTAGCATCATAAACATAGCAATCACCCACAAGTGTTGCCTTTGCCTTGTCTCGCCTACAGAACCTCATTAATTCCACCATGCTTCACTTGCCCAAGTTTGCATTGAGTAGGATGATCTCCCGTGCATAACATGAGCATGCTTCTCAATGTGACTCTTCCACCTTGTAGTTTGCCACTGATATCACTATAAGGATATGCATAATGCAAATCAAAACCCTCCACAAAAGATTTTCCAAGATCCAAAAGCAAAGGATGCAAGAATGCACCAAGTATATCGTTATGCTTTATCTCCAATTCTTGATGAGATAGAGGTAAAAACAACACGGGTAAAGATCCCAAAATTGATCTTTTGCCCCCATTCATCACCATTATTTCAACTACGGCACTATCTTTCATCATTGTAGAAGTGGCTTGGAAGCCATCCCAATGTAGCATGAGAGCAAAATTTCGAGGATCCCCCTTTACAAAGAAAGAAAGAAAAATATAACTTGATAATGATAAGAGAAAGGCATAGAGCACAGAGTTAAGATGAACCATATATAAATGTTAGGAAATAAGACGTAGCTAAATAGATAATTGAGTAGATTACTTAATGGAGAGAGACAGATTTACATACACGAGATTATAGAGTAGAGAGAGGGAGAGAGTACACACGATATACGTGGTTCACCCAATGTGGGCTACGCCCACGGGAAAGCAGCCACTCAATGGCTTTAGTACTTCAAAACAAGAAGTAGTTTACAAAGGGATTATACCCTTAATGGAGCTCCCGCCTTGCTTCACTCTCACCACCTCACACTCACCTTGTTGCATCAACTTCACAAACTATGAAATGTGTGTAGAAATGGCCTCCTTTTATAGGCCAAAAGGGCTACCCTCTCTTATGAGAGGAAGCCATGTGTAGCCGCCCTTGTGCGAATAAGTCCAAATCGGACCCTCCAATCCGCCCATGTGTGGCCACCCTTGAGAAGACAAGTCCGCTTTGAATTCGGCCACCGGCCCCCGGCCATTGACTTCCGACCACCGGCCACCGGCCATTGACTACCGGCCACCGGCCAACCGACGGGTGTTTTCCGACCACTTTCCGGCCGCCGTCCGGCCATAATATTCCGGCGAGGGGAAAAAAAGTCTCGGGGGCTTCCGCCCCCGAGGCCCCTAAAGTTGCCCTTGATTCTTGACTTTGAAAATTTTGCTTTCCGATGAGTGATTTTCTTTCACGCACGATGGCTTCTCCTCATAATGGGGGCCTTACAAATGTGCCTTTTACCACAGAAAATTACAAGGGTAAATCACGCTCCATACTTAACAATCTCCCACTTGGAGACTGATCTCCAAACCAAACCTGTGACTGCTTTCCATTCTCGCTTCTTATCCTTGAATGCTGATTGAAGATGAGTAAAATCTCAACTTCTCCTTGTTGACCACCTTTGTAAACATGTCTGCACGATTTTCACTTGTATGCACCTTTCCTAGCTTTAGCTGTCCCTCTTCCAAAAGAGTGCGTATGAAATGATATCTCACCTCAATGTGCTTTGTCCTTGAATGAAAGGCTGAGTTCTTCGCAAGATGGATAGTGCTTTGGCTATCACTGTACAAGACACAATTGTCTTGTTTGAATCCAAGCTCTCTAAGAATCTGTGAAGCCATAGAATTTCTTTGCTTGCCTCCGTCATTGCTACATACTCTTCTTCCGTGGTAGAAAGTGAAACCACTTTCTGCAGCTTTGTGTTGAGCTATATATAGAGATACTATATATAGCTTGTTGAGCTATATATAGTATCTGTATATATAGCTCAACACTTTGAACCCAGCTTATTGTTGTGCCTCCAACCGTGAACACATAGGCAGTAGTGCTCCTTCGAGTATCTTTGTCACCTGCCATATCTGCATCAGCATAACCTTCTAGAAAAATATCAGTTCCTCCAAAATACAAAGCATTTGTTGTTGTCCCTTTTAGATACCTAAGTATCCACTTCACAGCTTGCCAATGATCTTTACCTGGGTTGTCCATGAACCTACTCACAACTCCCACTGCATGTGCAATGTCTAGCCTTGTCCAGGCCATAGCATACATTAGAGAACCTACCGTTGCAGCATATGGAACTTTAGACATATAGGCTATCTCCTCTTGTGTCTTTGGACACATATCCCTCGTTAGTTTGAAGTGACCAGCGAAAGGTGTAGTAACTGGTTTTTCATTTTGCATTGGAAACCTTTCTAGTACCTTCTTGATGTAATCTTCTTGAGATAGCTTTATTGTCTTCTTCGTCTTGTACCTTGATATTTTCATACCAAGTATCCTCTTTGCAGCACCTAAATCTTTCATTGAAAAAGATTTAGACAACTCCTCTTTTAGGTCTTTGTTGTCCTGCATGTTAGCACTTGCAATCAACATGTCATCAACATACAACATTAGGATGATGAATTTCCCATCTCCCAAATTCTTTGTGTACACGCAGTGATCCGAGTTGCATCTTGTGAATCCATGATCCAACATCCATCGATCAAACTTCAAGTACCATTGTCTTCATGCTTGCTTTAAACCATACAAGCTCTTCTTTAATCTGCAAACCATTTTCTCCTTACCTTTTACTTCACTTTACTTTGGTTGAAGCATGTAGATTTCCTCCTCTAAGTCACCGTGAGGGAATGCCGTATTTACATCCATTTGCTCGAGATTTAGATCATGAGCAGCCACAAGGCTTAAGACAAGCCTAGTTGAGTTCATTTTTACAACTGGAGAAAATATTTCATTGAAGTCAATACCTTTCTTTTGAGAAAAACCTTTTACCACAAGCCTAGACTTGTACCTTTTCTTCCCACCTTCTTCTTCCTTCACCTTGTACACCCATTTGTTTTGAAGTGCCCACTTACCTTTAGGCAACTCAACCAACTCCCATGTTTGGTTGGGATGTAGTGAGTCCATCTGTACTTGCATGCTCTTCATCCATTCTTCTTTGGATTCATGTTGCATAGCTTCTTTGTATGATTCCGGCTCTACAGAATCTGAGATCAAGAGATAGTTGAAGTAAGAAACAAACCGTTCTAGAGGTCTACTTGCTCTTGTAGATCTTCGGGGAATAGGTTGAGGCTCCTCATTTGGTTGACGCTGTTGCACATTGTTACCGTTTGCAGTCCTTGAGTCTTCACCGTCCTCAAGCTCCATGTACTCATCACCTGTTTCTTTTGTTTGTTTTCTTTCCAAGTAATCTTTGTACATATTTTGTTCGTTAAAAATTACATCTCTACTCCTTAAGATTTTACCATCTTCAGGATTCCATAGGCAATACCCAAAGTCACCTTCTCCATAGCCAATGAAGAAACACTTTTTGGACTTTGCATCTAGCTTTGATCTTAGCCTTCTATCTATGTGCATGAAATCCTTACACCCAAACACTTTGAGAAATGCATAATTCACTAGTTTACATGTCCATGCCTCTTCTGGAACTCCCCCATCCAATGCCGTTGAGGGTGACCGGTTGAGGGTACTTACAGCTTCCGCCTAAAGCTCAAGCGGTAGGCCTACATGTAGCCGCATGCTTCGTGCTCGCTCCATGATTGCCCTGTTCATCCTTTCCAAAATCCCATTTTGTTGAGGTGTCCTTGGGGTTGTCCTTTGCCTCCGAATGCCATTGCTAGCACAAAAGCTTTCAAAAGCTTGGCTGCAATATTCGCCTCCATTGTCGGATCTGAGGCATTTAACCTTGGTACCTGTTTCATTCTCCACAAAGGCTTTCCACCTTTGAAATATGGAAAATACATCAGATTTATTCTTCATGACATAAAGCCATGTTTTTCTAGTCACATCGTCTATGAATGTTACATAGTACAATGAGCCACCAAGTGATGGTGTACTTGCAGGACCCCAAACATTAGAATGAACCAACTCAATTTTTTTATTTTTTCTTTCATTTCCTGATTTTTGAAATTTTACCCTCTTTTGTTTACCATAAACACAATCTTCACAGAACTCTAAGTCCACTTCTTTCAAACATGGTAGAAGCTTCTTTGTTTGAAGGATTTGCATTCCTTTGGCACTCATATGGCCAAGTCGGTGATGGGGGCTTTTCACAAGCCAAGCTCCCGTACCCCTCTTCTCTCGTCCCCACCCCATGAAAACCCTATCTTAGGGAGGGAGTGATAAAAGACATTGGAAAAAGTAAGAAAAAATAAAGTATGATTATGTAAATATATGAGAAAGGTAAAATAGGCCACCTCATGCCTGCGGGGCAGCCCATCCCCACCTTCCCTCCTTTTTCTTCAATGTTGCCCCGCCGTGTGTCCCTTTTCCTCTTCTCCACTCAAAAGGTCAACCCCCTCTCTCTTCCCCTTGTCCTTTCTACTTTCTCTCTCCCCTCAAGCTACCCCACCTCTCACCAATAATGCATTCTAACTCACCAATAATGCACCCTAACCCACATGCAACTTACCCTATCTTCCAAAATAGTATACCCCACCCCCCCTTTCTCTCTCATATCATATCCCATGACCCAAATACCCCCCCCTCTCTCTAAAGGGCGCCATGTCTCATGTCTCAGTTTCACTAAAAAAGGTGCCCACAGACCCATCCCCACCCGGTGGTTACCCGATTTTTCTTGTGTTCACAAACATCTGCACATAGATTCACCTCTGAACACACTCCTCTCTCTCCCCTCTTGTAATTACTTTATTCTCCATGTCACCTCTCACTTTTTTTCATCAACCCATCTCTCTCTCTTAGTCTCTCTCTCATGAGACTGCTGTTCTGGCACATATACACACAGCCAGACAAGTGTGGCCCACAGTCACATGGCCTATGTAGATAATGATTTCTTCATTTCTAAATTCTAGAATTTCTCCCCCCCCCCTCCTCCCCTATATTAAGAGGGGTCACCATCACACAAACACACACACCATCACCAAAGAGTACACTATGCACTGTGTGTGCCTAGTGCACACACACACACCCACACCATGACCATCACCATCACCGCAATCACCATGCTCTTCTTGAGCATGACCTCTACACCCTTGGGCTATGGAAGATGAAGGGCAACTAAATGAAGGATGATGTCCATAACCCTCGTGCGAGTCTTCGCCATCAACTCCCACCTATCCGCCATGTGCTCTACCACGCTCTCCCTTCTCATTCCCCTACCCTATGCTCCCCATTTCATCGCCTTATTCTCTAAATAAAGCTTGAGGTTTTGTGAGTATGTTTTATTGCAATGTTTTGCCCATGTGAGGTGTGCGGAATCGCCACCTAGTCTTGTGTTTGGAGTTAGCTTGTGTATGTGTGAAGGGTGTGCGGATTTGCCATCCTTTTGTGGTGCCTAAGTACTAAGCCGCTATACCCCCTCCCTCACTCTCTCTCTCTCTCTCTCTCTCTCTCTCTCTCTCTCTCACTTGATCTCATTCCCTTTCCTCTTCATCATTACTCCCAAGCATCCATCTCTCTTGGATGAAAACTTTGTTATGGTGGTGTGTTGTTTGCGTCCTAGCCGCTAAATCTAGGTGGTGCCCCCTGTTTGCTTTACCATGACAGGCTCGAGGCGCGCCATTCGGTTCCCGCTGTTTTAGAGGCCGTCGGGGTTCAGGGTTCGCTTTGCTCCCGTCATTTGGTGCCCCCACTGAGGAGGGCTTTCTAAGACCCTTCAGTTTACAATGCTGAAAGTGACGCCCACTATCAATCATGGACGAATGGCTGAAGGAATTTTTTAACTGGAAGACGGAAGAAGAAGAGACGAAGGAGGCACTAGCGGCCTTCATTGAGGTGCTACTGCCAGGCTGCAGTGTCGTCAGCATTCAAGAGGTAAATTCTCCATCTCGTGTCGCTCGTTCTAACTATAAATTGAGAGCATCAGGTGGGAGGTCGGTGAAGTGCCATCACTGTTGTCAACCAAGGCACACTGTCAATGAGTGCCAACAACGAAGGCAGCGAAAGGGCTGAAGTCATCTACATCAACATTCATCGCAAAGAAGTCATTCACATCAAGGAAGGGAAGCAAACGGTGAGACCTCTTTTCCCTAAAGAAATTATAGTCAAAGTTATAACTCCAAAGTGGCCTAAAGGGGCTGCTCGAGCCAAAGGCAACGAGAAGATAAGCCAGTCTGGAAACACATGACCCCGAAGGGGGAAGCATCTGGCCAAGCAAGTGCTTCAAGCTCAGAAGGCTGGGTTGTACCCAGTTTGCCAAAGAGGAAGTCATCCGAAGCTAAGCGGCGAAAGGTCTCCTACCGGTTTGCACGACGCATGCGAGTGCTACCAATCCACTTCGACAATCCGGAAGAAGAAGTGGTAAGAAGATTCCCATGTCCTAGAGAAGAGTGGTTCGGCTACTGCTCTCGCTGTTTTGGAAAGAGAGTGGAGGATCTTCCTCCTCTCCCGGTACAACTTATCTTGAAGAAGCTCTCTACCACGGGAGAAACCCAGTGGGCTGGGGACGAGTTGCAACTGAATGGAGTAGAATTCATGCAACACGCCGACTACGGAAATTACCTACAATTTTTGTTAGCCAAGAGGCTGGGAGTGGTCAGACGCGTCGCCAACACCCCGTACGTGCTGAGCAACGAAGGAAAGGTAGAGCCTATGAAAGGCGACGACCTCTTGTGGATGTGCCGACTCATCAACACTGGCACGATAAGAGTATAAGTAAGTATTTCATCCTCTGTGCATGATGGAAAACGGGCCAACGGCATTCCCATTCAGATTCTTGCAGCATATGCATGTGAATATCTATGTAGATAGGAAAGTCTTCTACCAACAGAAGATCGTACACCTATTCGGTGCGGCGGTACTAGGAGAAATCCTCAATTCCCTGAACCCTATCATTCTCCCCATATTAGATTACCATCGTTCCTTTAATGTTTCTATCTTTATCTTGTTTTAACCTATCCACCCACCCTCGTAAAAAGTTGCTATGAGCCGCACTGTTAATGTAATGTAAAAAAAAAAGAAAAAAAGAAAGAAAAGGTTTGTAATTTCCTGAGTCACTACCATGGCAAGTGTTTCTTTCCCCACGTTCAGTGGAAAGAAGGGAGAGGATCTCACCACCGACTTTTTGGATGATTTCGACATTGCTTGTATCGTCTCCAACAAAGATGACGATGCTTCACGACTTAGAATTTTTCCTCTACTGATGAGAGTAGAGGCCAAGTCCTTGTATAATGCATTGCCCCAGGCCACCAAGAATGCATGGGATGTGTTAATGGCTACTTTTGTAAAGAGGTTTGGTGGAGGCACAACCTCGGAGAGGCTATGGCAGTTACTGAGAGACTTGAAGCAGGAGGGTCTTTTAGAATATGCCACCTATGAGTCCAAATTTGTGGATTTGTGGGAACGGTGGGTTGAGTCATTGGCAAGGGGGGAAGCTGCACCCGATTTCCTAAAAAAAGATCGGTTCACGCATGGCTTATGGCCGCTTCTCAAGGAGAAGGTGAAAGGTAGATTCCCGGCTACATACGAGTTAGCCGTTGAGATTGCTCGCCTTAAGGACAAGACGCTGCGAATGAAAGCCAAAGAAACCGAGTCAACAGAAACAGCAACATCACGTCGACCAACAACTATGACAACCACCATTCCACCACCACCACCGGCTCTTGGGGTAAGAGATGACCAACAAGATATGTTGGCCCATATTATTGACCAAGTGCATAATTTGTTTGTCCACTTAATACAACAAGGGAGGAGTCAAGAAAGAGATCAAGACCCTGGAAGAGCACGACGACAAAACAGGGAGTATCATTGCTACAACTGCGGAGAAGACGGTCACGGTATGTACTACTGTCCCAAACCACGACAAAACTATAATAGAGGAGGTAGGAGGAACCAATTGTCACCCCCTAGAGAAAGAACACCCCCACCCCGAGCACCAACCCCACCAACACAAATTCTACGTCCACCCCAGACACCACTACAAGCATCCATTCCACCTCTTCCACCAGCCCCACCACCTGATCGCCCTGTAAATATCATAAGTCTAGAAGAGAAAGGAAAAGCCGTAGTAGTGGATCCACCCAGAGCAAAGGAGAGGGACAAGGGTAAGGAGAAGGTAACCTTTTTAGAACCACTTGAGGCCATGACTGTGAAAAGAGCTAGGAGGGAGAAGGCTACACAATCAGATGATGAGAGAAGCATGAGAGGAGAAACTAGCAAGAGGCCATCCAGGCCACGAAAGAAATTGGGCATCACCGACTTCCAGCTAGGGGAAAGTTCAAAGCCCTATGATCTAACATTGGATGTGGCAGAGCAAGGACCGAAGATTACATGGCCATAGCTGCTACATCTTGTACCTAAAGTAAGGCGACAATGGTCTAAAATGGTAAGTACAAGACGCTCCAAAACAAAGGTAGCCGGAGCAATTTCGGGATGCAACATGGATGACATCCTTCCAATTGTCGACGTAAACATAAAAGGAAAGAGGGTTGGAAACACCTACATTGATGGAGGTGCACAAATCTGTGTAATGAGCGAAGCTACGATGCTTCGATTAGGGCTCGAGGTTGATAGGCCTTCTCCATGCAAGGCAAAGATGGCAAACAACGCAAAAGTAAAGTGTGTGGGTGTGGTAAGTGCCGTGAAAATCAAAGCTTTCAACACTGAGGTAGAGGTAGATGTTTTTGTAATGCCTACTAAGGGGGAGGGCTATCCACTAATTTTGGGAAGGCCATGGTTGATGGCCATGAAGGCAAAACAGGACTGGGGTACTGGCCTTCAACGCATGACCGGTAAGAAAGGGGAGACAATCTACTACGACATGAGGATTGGCAAGCAGAAACAAATGAATCTGGAAACATCGGCAAATGAAACCACTAGCGAATCTTCCAGTTCTGAGGAGGAGACCACATCCACCGAAGAAAGTGACAATTCCATTGATAAGATGGGTATCATTATGAAGGATCCACAAAGGGTAAGCACAACTGGTGATCCATCACCAAAAGGGAAACCCAATGAAGAGGAGAGAAAATCACTTGGCCTAGGAGGAAGTAGGTTGAAGGGTATGTTCTCTACGGAATTAACACTTGAGGAGAAAGATAGTTTTTTGCAAATGTTGATGGGATTTCCTAACCTGTTCATTGACAAATATGAAAGAATCACAGGCATTACAGTGGTGGAACATCATATTAAGCTGAAGGAAGGGGTAAAACCAGTTGTGAAAAAGCTACGACGACTGGGTGTCATACAAGAAAAGGCACTCTTGGCTGAGGTAAGGAAACTGCTGGAGGCGGGATTCATCTATCCTGTAGAAAACTCAGAATGGGTGTCACCCGTAGTGGTGACTCCTAAAAAGAATGGTAAGTGGAGGGTCTGTGTTGACTACAAACCACTAAATGCAGCTACAAAGAGAGACCACTTTCCTCTCCCTGTCTTGGATGAAATTCTGAATGAAGTAGCGGGTTTTGAATGCTATACCGTCTGTGATGGTTATTCAGGATACTTTCAAATACGCATAGCCTTGGAAGATCAGCTAAAAACCACTTTTATCACGCCATGGGGTTGTTTTGCATACAGGGTTATGCCATTTGGTCTCACAAATGCACCTGCCACATTCCAAAGATATGTCACATATGTTTTTCAACCGTTCTTTGGAACATCCATAAGAGTGTTCATTGATGATTTTTGTATATATAGCTCCCGTATTTCACATTTAGAAAAGGTAACTGAAGGTTTGGCCAGGTTGCAGAGCCTAGGTGGGCAATTAAATGTGGATAAATGCCACATTGGGGAGAGTAAAGTCCTTCTACTAGGCCATGAAATTTCAGCAAAAGGTATCAACGCCGACCCAAGTAAGGTGTCCGCACTCATAGCCCTACCTTCACCAACGACCGCACGTCAACTGGTCTCTTTTCTACAGAAGGTGAGGTACTTAAGTAGATTCATACATCTACTATCACAACTTGTTCTACCACTGCAACAACTCACTCACATATCAACTTTCACTTGGGACGAGGAAAGCGAACATCACTACAATAAGGTAAAGGAGGTCTTAGCCACTCTGCCAACTATCTCACTACCTAAGTGGGATGAAAAATTCTATGTCACCTCAAGTGTTGGTGATGACTCATTGGGGGCTGTGCTACTCCAAAAGGATATGACGACATCTTTCATGAGGCCAATCTACTTCTCTAGTCGAATGATGACAGCAGGAGAGAAAGGTTTCACCCATGTGGAACACTTAGTCCTAGCTCTTAGATTTGCAACTACAAAGTTTAGGTCATATTTGCTGCCTAAGCAATTTGTGATTCTAACCATGGATGAAATATTTCCCTATGTTGTACAACACATGGATGTGTCTGCTAGAATTACTAAATGGCTAGTTTGCCTGCAAGAGTTTGACTACACGGTACAGGTAGAAAGCACGACAAGGGCAAGTTTGGGGGGACTCATGACCTACCAAGTCTTTGAAAGGAAGGAGAAGCAATCTAAGGAAGGAGAAGTCCGATTACCTCC
The DNA here is from genome assembly GCF_014529385.1 of Adiantum capillus-veneris. NCBI lineage: Eukaryota > Viridiplantae > Streptophyta > Polypodiopsida > Polypodiales > Pteridaceae > Adiantum > Adiantum capillus-veneris. Next base: position 55,647,117 of record NC_140931.1, read on the forward strand.
AGTACCACCGATGGTAGAAGGAGCATACTCTCTCTACTTTGATGGAGCCTACAAGCGAGCGTTCGACAAAGCAGCTGCAGGCATAGTGGTCTTTGATGACAAAGGGACAAAGGTATTTTCGTTGGGCCAATTGTTAGATTCACATTCTAACAATGAAGCTGAGTATGCAGCACTAACCAAGGGTCTACAATGGTGCGTCTGGCAAGGTGTACAATGCCTTAATGTATTTGGGGATGCTCTACTTCTGGTAAGGCAAGTAAATGGAGCATGGACATGCAAGAATCCTAGTTTAAGGACTCACTTAAGTGGTGTAAAAACCTTGTTGGGTAAGTTTGAAGAAGTTCAAATACACCATATCCCAAGGTCTCAAAACCAAGAAGTAGATGCCCTAGCAAGTGAAAGACTACAGGAAGTGGTGGTTGGAGCAATAAAACTAAAGCTCCCTCTATTTCAAGGAAGTGATGCCTTGCCTGACATCATGCATTTTTTGGAAACAGGGGAATGCCCATCAGATTTAACAAAGGGACAGAAGCAATGGCTGACACGGAAGGCCACAAGGTATCGACTCATCAATGACGGTTTGTACTGTAAGCGTAAGGACCAAATACTCAGGAAGGTCCCTCTCTCTCAGGAAATCACGGGAGTATTTGCTAGTTGTCACGACGGGGTTTGTGGTGGTCACTTTGCCCTAGACATAACAAGTAGGAAAATTTTGCAGGCAGGCTTCATATGGCCTAGCCTCAACCACCAGGTTTTAGAGCAGACTTGGTAGGAGAATTAATGCAGAAACTGGGCATTACAAGGAGGCACTCTTCACCATATTACCCTCAATGTAATGGCCTAGTTGAAAAGGTAAATGGAATGGTTTCTAAAATTATTACCAAGCAGGTAAACAATCATCCTAGAGACTGGGATAAGTATCTACTACCAGCTTTATGGGCCTACAGAACTTCATTTCGTACATCCTTGGGATTCACACCGTATCATCTAGTATTTGGTAAGGAAGCAATCTTGCCCATTGAAGTGCAACTACAAAGTCTCAGAGTAATGGCAAGCCAACTTCAACAACCCAACATGCATTTGAGAGATCACATCATCAACTTGGAAAGACTGCAGCTGGACAGAGAAGAAGCAATAAATTATTATGCAGCACAAGCAGAGCATAGACGGCTTAGTTTTAACGAGCATCTCCGGAAAAAAGAATTGAAGAAAGGAATGTTGGTGCTCCGCTACGACAATCGCTTCAACACGCGCAAGGATAAGAAACTCCTACTCCGATGGGAAGGTCCTTTCATCATCAGGCAAAAGTATGCCAATGGAAGCTACCAGCTTATGGAGGCTGATGGAAAACTTCATAAAACCAGGGTAAATGGTTGGCGACTTAAACCTTATTTTCTTCGATTTGACCAGGCTCCACCAATTGACATTCCAGATGAGGACACACCATCAGCCGCCACCTCCGACGATAATGATCAAACAGATGAGCTAGAGACATGAATGCCTCTAGCCCAAAGGGGAGGGCTAATGATGGGGGCTTTTCACAAGCCAAGCTCCCATACCCCTCTTCTCTCGTCCCCACCCCATGAAAACCCCCTCTTAGGGAGGGAGTGATAAAAGACATTGGAAAAAGTAAGAAAAAATAAAGTATGATTATGTAAATATATGAGAAAGGTAAAATAGGCCACCTCATGCCTGCGGGGCAGCCCATCCCCACCTTGCCTCCTTTTTCTTCACTGTTGCCCCGCCGTGTGTCCCTTTTTCTCTCCTCCACTCAAAAGCTCAACCCCCTCTCTCTTCCCCTTATCCTTTCTCCTTTCTCTCTCCCCTCAAGCTACCCCACCTCTCACAAATAATGCATTCTAACTCACCAATAATGCACCCTAACCCACATGCAACTTACCCTATCTTCCAAAATAGTATACCCCACCCCCCCTTTCTCTCTCCTATCATATCCCATGACCCAAATACTCCCCCTCTCTCTAAAGGGCGCCATGTCTCTTTTCTTGTAGGTAAATAACCTCCCCCACACTCACACACACTCAGTTTCACTAAAAAAGGTGCCCACAGACCCATCCCCACCCGGTGGTTACCTGATTTTTCTTGTGTTCACACACAGATTCACCTCTGAACACACTCCTCTCTCTCCCCTCTTGTAATTACTTTATTCTCCATGTCACCTCTCACTTTTTTTCATCAACCCATCTCTCTCTCTCATGAGACTGCTGTTCTGACACATATACACACAGCCAGACAAGTGGGTCCCACAGTCACATGGCCTATGTAGATAATGATTTCTTCATTTCTAAATTCTAGAATTTCTCCCCCCCCCCCTCCTCCCCTATATAAAGAGGGGTCACCATCACACAAACACACACACCATCACCAAAGAGTACACTATGCACTATGTGTGCCTAGTGCACACACACACACCCACACCATCACCATCACCATCACCGCAATCACCATGCTCGTCTTGAGCATGACCTCTACACCCTTGGGCTATGGAAGATGAAGGGCAACTAAATGAAGGATGATGGCCATAACCCTCGTGTGAGTCTTCGCCATCAACTCCCACCTATCCGCCATGTGCTCTACCACGCTCTCCCTTCTCATTCCCCTACCCTATGCTCCCTATTTCATCCCCTTATTCTCTAAATAAAGCTTGAGGTTTTGTGAGTATGTTTTATTGCAATGTTTTGCCCATGTGAGGTGTACGGAATCGCCACCTAGTCTTGTGTTTGGAGTGAGCTTGTGTATGTGTGAAGGGTGTGCGAATTTGCCATCCTTTTCTGGTGCCTAAGTACTAAACCGCTATACCCCCTCCCTCACTCTCTCTCTCTCTCTCTCTCACTTGATCTCATTCCCTTTCCTCTTCATCATTACTCCCAAGCATCCATCTCTCTTGGATGAAAACTTTGTTTTGGTGGTGTGTTGTTTGCGTCCTAGCCGCTGAAGCTAGGTGGTGCCCCCTGTTTGCTTTACCATGACAGGATCGAGGCGCGCCATTCGGTCCCGGCTGTTTTAGAGGCCGTCCGGGTTCAGGGTTCGCTTTACTCCCGTCATCGGTAGTGCCACACCGCACTGTCAACTTCTATAGTTGCTGCACAAGTTGAAGGTTGCGTGCTGACAGTACACAAGTAAAGTGTACCGACTTTTTCTTCCTTGGCAGCCACCAAAGATCCCTTTGAGATCTTCCACCTTTTGTTTCCGAATGCAATGTTGTGACCTTCATCATCCAATTGTCCTGTAGAGATCAAATTTTTGCGAAGAGAAGGAACATGCCTAACATCTTTAAGCTTCCACTCATTTCCATTAGCAGTTTTGACAAAAATTGTACCTTTGCCGACAATCTCACAAGCTTCGTCATCTCCCAAGTATACATACCCAAAATTACCTTTGGTGTAGTCTTGGAAATGTTGCTTGTGTGGTGTGGCATGGAATGAAGCCCCGGAATCTACTATCCAGGAATTAGACACATTGTCAAATGAGAGAATTAGAGCATCTTGCTCTACTTTACCTGCCACATTGGCCTTCGATGTTGGCTTGTTGTCTTGAGACTCTGTCTCCTTCTTCTTCTTGGACCAGCAATCCTTCTTGACGTGGCCCTTCTTGCCGCAGTTCCAACATTCAAGAACTGTCTTTGTGCGTGACTTGCTCCGCCTTGAGTGATCAAGACCCTTTTGGTTTTTGAAACTCTCCTTAGGCCTTCCTCTTGTTTCCACTGACAGTGCATCACTTGATGATTCTCTTGTGCTTCTCCTTCATATTTACTCGCTTAGGAGAACACCCACAACATCATCAAACTTAATAGTATTTGTGCTAGAAATAGAATTACTTACAGCCATCACAAGGCTGTCCCAACTATCCGGTAGAGATGATAGTATAAGGAGAGCTCGCACTTTATCATTGAAATTGATTTTCACCGATCGAAGTTGACTTTTGTTTGTGTTAAAGTCATTTAGGTGTTCTGTAACTGAACCATTCTCTATCATCTTTAGATTGAACAAGCACTTCATAAGAAATACCTTATTGGATGCCAATGGTTTCTCGTAGAAGTCGTCAAGTGACTTCATCAAGTCCTCCGTGGTCTTCATCTCTGAAACATTGAAGGCCACCGCTGACGCCAAGCTTAACCGGACTGTTCCCAGTGCCTTTCGATCAAGGACATCCATGCATCATCTGCCATTGTTGTGGGCTTCTTCGCAAAACCGCCTAGTGGAAAATAGAGGTCCTTCTGGTAGAGATAGTCTTCAATCTGCATCTTCTAATGTTGGTATTTTTTTCCGTTGAACTTCTCAATCTTGAGCTTCCCTTTCTCCGCCATAACTCCCACTCAATTCAAGGAATCCTTTCCTTGAGATAATTTAGCTACGAGTAAACCTTGCTCTGATACCAGTTGTTAGGAAATAAGACGTAGCTAAATAGATAATTGATTAGATTACTTAATGGAGAGAGACAGATTTACATACACGAGATTATAGAGTAGAGAGAGGGAGAGAGAGTACACACGATATACGTGGTTCACCCAATGTGGGCTACGTCCACGGGAAAGCAGCCACTCAATGGCTTTAGTACTTCAAAACAAGAAGTAGTTTACAAAGGGAGTATACCCTTAATGGATCTCCCGCCTTGCTTCACTCTCACCACCTCACACTCACCTTGTTGCATCAACTTTACACACTATGAAATGTGTGTAGAAATGGCCTCCTTTTATAGGCCAAAAGGGCTACCCTCTCTTATGAGAGGCAGCCATGTGTAGCCGCCCTTGTGCGAATAAGTCCAAATCGGACCCTCCAATCCGCCCATGTGTGGCCGCCCTTGAGAAGACAAGTCCGCTTTTGAATTCGGCCACGGGCCATCGGCCATTGACTTCCGACCATCGGCCACCGGCCAACCGACGGTTGTTTTCCGACCACTTTTCGGCCGCCGTCCGGCCATAATATTCTGGCAAAAAGGAATATTTTGGCGAGGGAAAAAAAATGAGGCCCCTAAAGTTTCCCTTGATTCTTGACTCTGAAAATTTTGGTTTCCGGTGAGTGATTTTCCTTCACGCACGATGGCTTCTCCTCATAATGGGGGCCTTACAAATGTGCGATTTTACCACAGAAAATTACAAGGGTAAATCAGGCTCCATACTTAACAATAAAGGACCATTACTTGTATCTTCTTTCTCTTAGCAGAAATGTCTTGACAACATTTTGAGCATGTAAATTGATACTATTCATTTGGCTCACTCCATATGAGCTCGGAACTCCTTGATTCCTTGGGAAAGGTCATGTATGCTTGCATGCATAATTCGTTTTTACATATTACAGGTGCCTCCCAACATTTTTCAGGATTCCAAAAGTCCTGATAGGCTCTTGTCTTCTCCCCATCCCAAAACTCATTGATATCTGAAGGATAGTCAGAACCTTTCTTATCCAGCCATTGTCCTCTTTCCCTCCACATGGCCAAAAAGTCATGGTAAAACGTCTCACTAGCACATATGAGCCGAAGTTGTTCCATGAAAGAGATGTATTGAAAAGAAATCATATCTTTTCTAGGCTTCTGATAATGTGGACATCGTTCGCAACATTCTTTACGGTCACATACTAAAGAAGATGGATTGTCTTTGATGCTACAGTCACACTTGAGAATTGCACCCTCATATGCATCCTCAAGACTAGGTGCAAAAACTTGAGGATCATGGGACATATCCTCGGTGCCGACACAAAACTTCCATTCTTGAGGGGTCACCATGCCCATCTCTTTGTACATTTGCAATAGCTAAGAGAAGTTGCAAGGAATGCTCTTACCCCCCAATGGTCCATTCCAATTGCTTGGCTTGCAAACTAGGAGGGATGCAAGAGACCGCGCTTGAGATGTCATATGCTCTTTCTTTCGAGCACTCACATCCAATCCCCCGAATAGAATCTTCAAGAGATCGTCATATGGAGGCCTCATCACATAATGATTGGATGCATAACACACAATCTAGTATGTACCAATCCAATTCCTCATCACTTAATACACTAGCACTCAGTGGAAATGATTGAGAAGATGTAGCATATCGGTCCATGTACAAGTGTGCACTGGCAAGTTCATCATCACAACTACTTTTAATCAGCATGTTTATCACATGTAATATAACCCAATGAAAACATTATAAAACCTTTTATGGAAGAATTCCTCTCTTTTCAATCAAAATTCATGCGTTTCTAGAACATTGCAAGTCAACCACAATGATGCATCATATACCTAGCTAGGTATGTTGCCTACTAAAACATGACAACAGACATAAAAGAAGCAAAAAGACCGATGCAAATCAGACACGGCTTCAACCTTCTCACAAACATCCTTCAACTGTGTCAGTGTTTTACTCAGTTCAGTAGATTATTTGGCACATCAATTATAAATTAATCTGGCACAATTTTTCACACTAATTACAATCACAATCAATATTATGGCAGGATTGACATAATGTTAAAATGTCCCTATACAATACGGAAGGCAAGGTGGTCCATCTTTTTCATAGGTCTAGTTTGCATCACCACTAGGTGCATCACCACTAGGTGCATGAACGGCATCCAGAAGTGCGAAACCTAAAATCCCTTGCAAAAAGTAAACAAGTTAAATAACTGTCCCTAAAACATCTCAATATACAATTATGAAAAAAGGCTTGAGGAAATGAATTATGACCTAAGCTTGCAAGTAGTGGCTCAAGAAATCGAAGCCCTCCTGAATTCGCACATAATCTCCTCCTCTCAGGCTAGATCAATGGCAAAGTCCTCTTGTCTCTACTTAGTCTCTTCTGGTTAGACGCATTGTAGGCGATGGGCTAGTAGTTTCCTACAAAAGACTGTTGATCAACTAGGGCGAGGGCGATCCTAATTCCTGAACAGTAGAGCAAATTTGAAAACATACCTGCGCACACTGCTTGCTTGGGATTCAGATACGTGGACGATGTTGAGTTTATATGTGAAGCTACTCAATATATGGCTTCTCTATATATGGCACCCAGGTCCCCTCTATATATACATCATCTCATGTGTGTATTCTACACACTTTGGGGTTCTACTTCTATGTTCTCTCCTTCTCTCAACATGGTATCAAAGCAGTACGTTTTTGTTTTCAATGTTTCTCCTGATCAAAATCGATTTTGCAGAAACTACCCGCTAAAGGGATCAGAATCGATGTGGTCTACAACTTTGCAGAAGGAAGTTTCTTCAAATTCTGCACCGATTTTGAGTTATTGTTCATGGACTGCGTACATACCTGAAAAGCAACTTTCGCTTTTTGTTTTTGATTTTTCTGCTAATTAGAAACGATTTTGCAGAAACTACCTGCGAAAGAGACCGGAATCAATGTGGTCTACAACTTTGCAGAAGAAAGTTTTTTCAAATTCTGGACCGATTTTGAGTTATCGTTCACGGACTGCGTACATACCTGGAAAGCAACTTCCGCTTTTTGTTTTTTAATTTTTCTGCTAGTTAGAAATGATTTTGCAGAAACTACCCTCAACAGAGACCGGAATCAATGTGGTCTACAACTTTGCAGAAGGAAGTTTTTTCAAATTCTGCACCGATTTTGAGTTATCGTTCGCAGATTGCATACATACCTGAAAATCAACTTCCGTTTTTTGTTTTTGATTTTTCTACTAATTGAAAACGATTTTGCAGAAACTACCCACCATAGAGACCGGAATCGATGTGGTCTACAACTTTGCAGAAGGAAGTGCTTTCAAATTCTGCACCGATTTTGAGTTATCGTTCGCGGACTGCGTACATACCTGAAAAGCAACTTTCGCTTTTTGTTTTTGATTTTTCTGCTTATTGAAAATGATTTTGCAGAAACTACCCCTTATGAGAGACCAGAATCGATGTGGTCTACAACTTTACAGAAGAAAGTGTTTTCAAATTCTCCACCGATTTTGAGTTATCGTTCGCGGATTGCGTACATACCTAAAAAGCAATTTCCGTTTTTTGTTTTTTATTTTTCTTCTTATTGAAAACGATTTTGCAGAAACTACCCGCGTGAGAGACCGGAATCGATGTGTTCTACAACTTTGCAGAAGAAGCTACCCGCCATGGGGATTGGAATCGATGTGGTCTATAACTTTGCAGAAGAAAGTTTCTCTAAATTCTGCACCGATTTTGGGTTATCGTCTCGGACTGCGAATATGTTTGAAAATCAAAATTTTACTTTTTGCTTTTGATTTTTCTTATAATTCAAAACTTCTCAATTATATTTTTCTTCATCAATCATATATTTGTTACTGACGTAACTTTGCTGCAGAAGCCAGTTACACATCGTTCCGATTCAGTCGAGCCGTTGATGATCGTCCAAATTCTATCGAGCTACTGTTGGTACATGATCTTTTGTTATATGATATACTCGTTCATTGATTCTCGTATACTTATTCTTCTAGAGATATATTTTACGTCGTTTTATTGATAATTTCTCATTGATACCATAGTGATTTTGATGGTACCATGATGATGTTTTGTTAATACTTTGGTCATGGTGATTTTCGTTGATACCATGATGATATGTCATTGATACCATGGTTATTCTCGGTGGTGCAATGATGATATTTCGTTGATACAATGGTTATTCTCGGTGATTCCATGATGATATTTCGTTGATTCCATGGTGATTTTTGTTGATACCATGATGATGTTTTGTTGATACCATGGTTATTCTCGGTGATACCATGATGTTGTTTCGTTGATACCATGGTTATTCTCGGTGATGCCATGATGATATTTCGTTGATACCATGGTTATTCTCGGTGATGCCATGATGTTGTTTCGTTGATACAATGATTATTCTCGTTGATATCATGATGCTTTTCGTTGATACCATGATCATTTATTCATTACTATTGACATAATGATGATATTTTGTTAATACTTTGATGGTATTCATTGATCACTACATTGATAAATGTTGTTTTATGTAGTATATACACATATCATTTGTATCACGTAATCACACATTTTGTACTTTTATGTTTATACTTTATGTACCATATGTTGTCGTGCGTATATATGTCGTCAAAAGAGTGGCGTCGCGAACCATCTCTTATGGCATTGTGAACGTAATTATTTCATTAACGATGCTAATAATTTTCATGACATGTTTTTTTTTGGAGTCTATGATCTATGTAGGATTGATCAAAGAATTGATTTTATGAAGACAAACTTGGTGACAATAAAAGATTTATGAAGATATGTTTGGTGATGCCCTATTGATGACAACATGAAGATATGTTTGGTGATGCGATATTGATGACAAGCTACACAGCAGATTCACGGAGACACTTTTGATTACAAGCTAATCGATAGCTTTTACACCTCTTTATTGAACCTTTGTATTCATTATTGTATTTGATAGAAGTAATGTAACTCCTCATAAAACATTCATTGTAAAAGGAGTGATGTAGCTCCTCGTAAACATTTGTATATTCAATGATTTTTATAATATAACGGTGGGTGTATATAGAGCTGTGGGTTTTTCCCTTGATTCCCCAAGGGTTTTTTCATCCACAATTAGGGACCCTTATTTGAGCGGGGGTGTTGAGCTTATATGTGAAGCTACTCAATATATGGCTTCTCTATATATGGCACCCAGGTCCCCTCTATATATACATCATCTCATGTGTGTATTCTACACACTTTGGGGTTCTACTTCTGTGTTATCTCCTTCTCTCAACAGACGATATATAGTGGGTGCGTACGGCTTGTTGGGGATACAGGAGATGCGTGACAGTGAACTGGAGCTGACGCAGACGCGTAGAGGGATACATGTTGCAAGTCGATAGTGGGCGCATACTACTTGCTGGGGATACAGGAGATGCGTGACAGTGAACTGGAGCTGACGTGGGCTACAGGACCCAGGTTCAACTTTGTAGCATTTCAAATAGTAGACAAAATGAAATCAACAGTGCAGTATGCATTCTCTTTAGACTCCACAGGAACCAAGTCTCAAGGCTCTCGCATACCTTCTTGCTGACTGTAGTCGCAATGTGGAAATAAGCATGTTCGCCCATCTCTACTCAAGAGTCATCACACAACCCTGTTCACAAGCAGTGTAGCTGTGTACCAATGTAGCCAGTAGTGCAACCTGCTTCAATCTTGCTCCCTTGAATCCCTTTGTGCGCCAGTGGTCGTGCTCTCCGTTCGGTTGCTGCAACTTGCAGGTCTTCAAAGCGACAGGGACCAGGGTTCATTTTTTCGCGCTGTGGTTTTTAGCAGGGCATTCGATGATATGCAGGTTTTACGCGCAACTTTCAAGTTGCAAGGCTTAGCCTTTGGAGTGTCCGGCCTTAAGATTTTGAGCCACATCAAATTTGGGCCGTGGCCAATGGCCACTTGCCATGATCAATGTCTCTTTGAAGTCTGAAAGTGGACCAGAGTCATGACCATTGACTCATGAGTCATAGCATATATGTATTGTATTATTTATATCTACTTGTATGTATCCTTCATATACTGGAAAAAATGACAGGTAATTCACAAATCAGGACTTGTAATTTGACAGCCATAAATTTTTTCTACTTGTCGTTCGACAGAAAAATTCTCTATCTGCACTTGTCATTTGACAGGTGAATTTTTCTAGAACCTTTTTTGATAGGCAAAATGGCCCTTGACAGTAAAACCAGGCGTCAATTCTATAGGTTGCAAGTTGACCGCCTGTGCACACTGCTTGCTTGGGTTTCAGAAGTGGAGACGTGCCCCCATGCAGAGGGATGCAAGTTTCAAGCTGTTAGGGTAAAGGGGCCAAAAGTGCGCCACCTAAGCAGAGCAGCCCGCGGGAGATTTAAGGGTCAAAACCAGCGTTTTTTAAAAATTCAAGGTATTGGCTAGCACTGCCATGTGTCAGTGCACATGCCAGGTGAGATGATAAGGTTGTGGTGAGGATAGATGGGGTAATTTTTGCAATCAATAATTTCTTTGTAAAAAAAAGGGAGTGAGAGGAGATCCAATAGCCCCCTACGCCTGCTGGTTGCACTAATCTGTCGAGCAGGTTTGACACCCGCCACAATTTTCCCCCTCTTTCGGAGCCTCCATGAGCTGCAAGCGCACCATGGCCCCCATTTTATCTGAATCCGCCATGAGTTGCAAGGGCAACATGGCCGCCATTTAACTGAGTCCGCCATAACCTACTGAAGTGATAATCCCGTTGGCCATAATGGTCAAAGTGTGGACGCATGCAGGGAATCATTTGCCCTTTTGCTTCTCCTTGCGCTCCTCATAGTTTGCTATTGCGGCCATAGCAATCATCACACTTCTTGGGCATCGTTTACCCTGATGCTTCTCCTTGCTGTGCTCAGAGTTTGATATTGCGGTCTAGGTCATCAAAGACCAATTGTGCAGAGCACCACCAATTGGCATGCCGGGGAAGATTAATGCTTGCATCGCAATCTTACCCCTTGGCCCATGGTGAGTCAGGGAAGATCAGTGATCAGGACCCCTTTACCCTAAGAGTTTCATTTGGGAAGAGTAAAAGGTTTGATCCTGCCGTGTGTGAGACAATGACATGTGAGTTAAGCTCTGAACTTTTTCCCTAGGTAGCCCTAGCTTTAGCGATGGCGTGAAGCAGTGCTCGAGAAAAATCATTTTTCCACACATACAAAATTACTTTTCTTAATTTTATCAAGAGGAATTAGGTTATTTTTTCAAGTTTTTACACTATTTTTCTCTAGTTTCCCCTTACCCTCAACCGGCATCTTTAAAATTGAAAATGGCACGATATTAAGTTGAGACACATTTTTTGCGAACACTAACGTTAACAGAATAGCAGTGGCACCGCTCCCTCTATCGTCTCATCCTCACAACTACTTTTATCATGTTTAAGCTTCCTCACCACTCGCTTGTGCACAATAATGCCTCTCTACTGTTCCGACACCCGGACAAGTTCCAACTCATAGGAGTCCAAGGAGTTTCCAATATCCCATGGTTTACTCTTTTCTTTGGCCCTATCGACGTATCAAAAAAAGGATCGGATCTCCTCAAAACACTCTCGAAGGCTTGGAACAGGTATAGACCCATCCTGAGGGTTAATTGGGAATCTAAACACAGCCTCGCAAGATATGCCCAATATCATATGTGAAGGGAACGCCCAATGCTCTGCTTCCCTTTAATTGTATACAAAGGATAGGCCTTCCTATACCCTATACATGATACAACATCATGGAATGCATTACTCGTAGGGTTTGCAAAGTAGGGGCATAATGAGGCAATCCTAGAAAGCTTTGCTCAGATGGAGTGTCAGGAAGTCTATTTAGATGCACCAACAAGTGTTTTTTTGCATGCGATTTTGTAGCCAAAATAATATTCTCTTCACTTCGGTACGGTATGCAACCCATGGTCCCACATCCACCTATATCCCACACCCATTTCATTGCTTGTAACTGGGCTATCCAAAATGGTCTCAGATTTGGGTCAACAATGTTTACTACCTACAATATTGATAAGTCTGAATTCATAGTATAACGAAGACATTAGACAAGATGAATGTGAAAGACCCATGTTGGTTATGAAATCCTTCTACTATACTCCACCTTACGTTAGCGTAATTTTCATGAATGTACGGTGAATGAGATAAAAACAAGAGCCATGCTAGAGCCATGTCTTAGAATAGTTCAAGAGTGTAGGTCGAGTGATGATGAAGATGGTGTTTTGAAAAAATGACGCAAGAGTTGGAACAATGAAAATATTTTACCCTTGATATCAAAGGGGACTCCAAGCTAGAGGAATCCTAGAGGGCAAAGCAAAATCAACAATTAGACCTTGCTTAACCTCATGGTTAAATAGGAGTTTCTAAAATATGAAATATATTTGTATGGGAATTAATCTTGGTTGCTCCTTGTTGAGAATTTTATAGGATATATCTTTAAGGCCTCTTAAGAATTTTCTTGTGATGTTAAAAGGACTCTTCTTCTTCTTGTTCGATCTCTCCTCTGACCCAGTAAGATGCAATGTTTATAGAGGCTACTTGTAGGTAGGATAAGCCACATGATGGGCATGGACACCAATTAAACCCGCTTGAAGTGCTTCCTATGGTTTGACGTAGAGTTAGGGACTCATGAGCAACCACATGAAACCCACTTGTATATATCGGTGTGGGTGGCTACAAGTAGGTGCTTTGAGTCAAGATTATCAAGTAGGAAGTTCATTAACCAGGGTCCTCACGTTGATGCCTCATACAAGTATGCAACTTGTTGTAGCGAAATTGAAGTGTTACAGCTTGTGGATGAGCTTCTTGCTTAGGATGTCATCTCTTCGGGGTAGCAGTTCTGCCAAGTGTGCTCTACAATACTGTTTGGAAAATTATAAGTGGAAGAGGAAGAGCACGAGAAGCACAATGGATATGTTCAATGTCTCGTCTTTCGTAGTTTGGGCACGTTGCTAAGGATTGCCCCATGAAAGATTTGGTCCATATGTATGCCAAATGCAACTCCTTCACAAAAGCACAAAGAGTTCTTGATAACCTTTGTGTTTAAAATGTCATCTCTTGGAACACTTTGGTTGCAAGGAACGGTTTGGTTGCAAGGTATGCTCAAGAAGTGTAGAGTCAAGTAGCCCTGTGTTGTTTCCAGTTGATGTGAAGTGAAGGAATATCTCCAAACAAAACAAAATATACTTGTTTCTTATGGACCTATGGCCTTTCCAAAGATGTTGACGTGGGTTAGACACTAGAAGTCATGAAATACAGGCAGGTTATACTTAAAAAGAGAAGACTACTAAGTACTAACTAACTTGAAAGAGGAGGACAAACAAAAATAACATACTTGGGAGGGGACAATATCCTCTTCAATGTCTTTTAGCAGCATGTAGAAGCTTTCACCTCTTTGACAATGTAGCTGGGGGGATGGCAACATTGTGACTTAACATTGTGAGCTTTTGTGAGGGAGGCACCGCATACCTAGCTAGGTATGCGGTGCCTCTCAAGCACAAGCTCATGATGTTATTCATTGTATGAAAAACACTCAAAAAGACTCCGTTTTCCTACATGAGATAATTTCTAAATCTTCTTATGGTGCTGGCGATGCGCCAGACTGCACAAACCTCAGCTAAAATGATGTTCCTCATTAGTGGCACTTCTTTGTCACTCTTTTCACACGTGAAGCCCATCGTGCAACATTCTTTAGACTTATCATTAATGAAACAGAAACTGCGACATGGTTGGAGGGTGTTGTATTGTTGGTAGGAGCCCTCAAAGCAACCCATATGACGTGGTCACGCCGAGTGATGTGCATGGGATGCCTGTCCTGCTTGCTCACCATTGCCTTGTTGGTGTCGAAGCCCAAGTTTTGCAAATATTCCACCACCCTCACCATACTGGGGTTTCCTGCAGGCAGGTGTAGCTTGTTCCATGTACCGTCATATGCACATCTCACATGCACATGCTCTTCTCTCTTTCTCTCTCTCTTCTAATCATCAAGCAGCTTGTTCCATGTGCTGTCATATTCACATCTCACATGCATGTACTCTCTCTCTCTCTCTCTCTCTCTCTCTCTCTCTCTCTCTCTCTCTCTCTCTCTCATAATCATCAAGCAATAATTCATAATTGGAATCCACAAAAAGCTGCACTTAATGTAGGAGAAAAAAGAACCCTAAGGGTTTATTTATGGATACAATTTACAATCTTAGTGTAGAAATTTGACTCGAGTCCAGCTCGTGTGCGCGCTTTCTCTGTGCAGCCTACCAGAGATTGGGAGTTGCTGAACAACTGAGCGTTTGAGAATCAATTTTGCATGTCTTTCAGTTTGACTTTCTAGAGGGGGCTACTTTTGACATCAAGCTTCGAACGCTCCCACGGAACTCCTTCTGCATCGCTAGCTGCAGCTGGGTGCTTCTACTGGCATGTGCTTCTATGTATCTCTACGATTACACAAAACATGTATGGCGCATCATTCCGCCTTGTACAGGGCCGGGCTCCTCAAAAAGAAAGGTGGACATTGCCTATTTAGGCTGTGATTTCAATGCTAGCTTCGACGGAAACCTCAATCTTCCTAATCATCCTTCACCTCACCCTTGAAAGCTGATACTTACACACATTTTGATCCTCGTCTGACGTTGGTTTTTGGTCTTCCCACAACTTTTACTTTGACATTTTGGGCTTGGCTAGTATTATCTTTTACGTCGACCTTTTGGGCTTGAACATAAATTATTTTTGTTTGAGAAAATAAATTATTAAAACAGTGATGAAATTATGTAACGAAATGGTTTTACATCATTTGTTTTTTTTAAGTAAATTTTTTTTTTCAAACTTAAGTGATAATTAAGATTCATGTGTGGTGTATATGCACCAAACGTACGTGACTTCTTTTTAAACCCTGATCATGTTTTAGTTGTTTTTAGACATTAGACTCTTTGGAAGGCTGTCATATGTATTGATAGGACAGAGTAGTTCACTTAATGAAGTCAAGACCTTGTTTGGATATGTTGATAATTGAAGTTAGACCACCACTAGAGTATGAGTTATCAAGTGCTTTTGGTGTGGGAGTGCCTACTCGTGTAAGGGTGCTACCAAAGAGCAGTACCGTATGGGATTAATGCGGGTTTGATATAAAGTTTATATATGCTTTATGATTAGTTTCGGTGAGTTGTTTCCACCAATTTGACCTTATGTGAAGATGTATGCTTTTCTAACTTGAATGTGTGGTTAACTTTGCATATAAAGGCTTCTTTTTTCACCATAGTGTTAGCATGAGTTCATATCAATGGAGTGATGTGCTATGATGATAACCTATGTTACACGGTTGAGCTTGATGCATTGACATGGGTCAAACACTATCTCTTGTGTGTACGGTGCATGCATCCCCAAAAAAAAAAAAAAGTTGTTTTATCCATAAGGATCAAATTAGGGTATATGGCTGGCCAAAGCGATCATGGGGTTGTTTTGTGTCATTATTATGGTTATGTAATGAGGTTATAATGTGCATATGGTTGGCCAAAAAAGTGATGGGACTGTTTTGTGTCATGATTATAGTTATGTAATGAGGTTATAATGTGCATGGAATCTTAGAGAGAATGTGTGGATGTCTCATGTGCGTATGTGTATTTCTTTTCATCCTTTTAAGTTAAAAAAAACTAGCTCTATGCAGAAGGAGGAAGATGTACAATTGTGGTATGTTGTTCACATGTAGTTCAAATATTTTAAGTTGGTGATTTGAGATTATGTTTACTTGCTAGTCGGATTTTTTTTATACATTAAAAAAATTTGTTTTTAAGGACCATGTGTATTGGATGAGTTTGCCAACAATGAGTGCAATTAAAACTCCAAGTGTGGCACTTGGGTTCATTGATGATTATGGCTTATGATCAAGGACTGAGATTTCCCTTGTAATTATCGATACGCTTATGTTTTTTTTGTTGTATTAGCTAGTGTGGCTCTTGGATTATTTTTTTGGTATGTTTGTCCTATCAAATTTTTTGCAACCATTGGTGTGCTAAAGTGGTTTGCAAAATGGTTATGTATCACGTAAAGAGGGGTGGAGTCCTCACCCATGTCATGGGTAATGGATTATGATTTATGATTGAATTTTGGATTATGGATGGTTTATGGCAAGCATTTTGAACATGCGTTGATACGCCTAACAAATTTTGGCCCCACTAAAATTTTTCCTTATATCAAATGCTTGAAATGGTCTGTGAGACTTGATCAACACTTAGAGACTCCATCCCACTACATTATTAGGAAAGAAGGTGCATGTGTCAATCCTCCTAGAGACTCATATTCTTCACCTGTGGAATATGTCTCCCATAGTGATGTTCACTATGTGAAGGTGGCATTCATCATAAACCTTGCTCCAAATTGGCTACATCAATCTCCTTGATTTGGAAGCCCAGATTTTGCAGCCTTATATACAGTAAGAGCAACATGTGGAAATTCAAAAAAACGATCGCTAACCTTGTAGCCATATAATCTTTGATAGAAAATCAATTAAAAGAAATTTAATGCCTGTAGTTGTTAACATATGAAAAGGGAAGCTTGACAGAGGAGGTACTACGTACACTAACCTCGAGAATCCTTTCCTCAAACATGACCTTGTCATCTACCTAAAGAGATAAGTGGGTGAAAGTTCATTCAAAGCATATTTAAAAATGAAATAAAATTAAATTGATTAAATTGAATACTTATTATGATGAGGAAAAGTATCATATACTTACCTCAAGGAAAAAGGGCATTAGAAAACAAAAAAGGTAAAGGTGCATCACCAAAATCCCTACCTCTATTAATCTAGTCAATTCCTTGACCCGTTAACCAAACACTAAAAGTATGGATGAGTGAATATAAACAATACATCTAAACTAATGGCATGGATTGAAAACCTTGGTCTTCTTAGCTAGGAGTTCAATATACGTCAGTTTGAGAACTGCCTTTCGGAGTGAAATCTAATTCACCAGCTTGATCTTACACAAGCTATACTTTATCTATAGGCACAACAATTCATTTAGAAAGTACTATGATATACTTAAGTTGGAATCGTATTCACTTCATTATAAGTGAGAATTGTATAGTTAGGATTATGAAAATTTTCCCCTTGTTCCTACAAGTAAGACCATCTAATGCTGACTCAGATCATCGTCCTCTTGGTCTTCATCTTGGCTTAATTGGAGATGCTCCATTATTGCTTGATTTTCTAAAGCACTTGTTTATTTGGTCCTCTTTCATGTTTACAAACGGATCTTGTAGGTCCGCATGGTTTAGGGATAGATTTCCTTCCAAGTTTGTGATATCTACCAGAGACTAGTGGATGTAATTATCCAAAATGGACTACTTCATTACATTGTGGGCCTCCTTTAAACTATCAACAATTGGTTGCTTCTGGTGTAACATAGACTAGTACTCTTTTAGATTTTTCCCTAGGTTCCATTTCTCAACCCTCTCATTGGAATTAAAATTTTCCAGTTCTTTAGTTTGCTGCTCCAGTCCTTTGATGGCTTTCTCTATTTTCTGTTAACTACTTACTCACTATCAAAACCTTGTCATGTGTGATTAATTCAAAATTCCACTATAATTTTAAATTTTGAGTCTCTTGAGTCCAACCATTGTCTGAGTTGCCGATGTCGATAAAAAGTCACCTTGCTAGCCTACGCTTCCAATCATTTGGCCCACTGGATTGACAATTTTATTCCATCCTGTTTGGATTGTGGCTATGCATCCATTGGTAATGGAATCCACATTTATGCTCTTACTTTCATATTTGACTACATGGGAATTGTATGGTATTTGTAGTTGGTGTGTGGTATTGATGAGTTGAAACTTGATGGAACTTGAGCTATGAGCTAAGTATGATGGGATAAAGGCATTGGAAGTGAAAAATTCTAAATATATCCCACTAGGTGTTGCTTTTGTAAGGCCTCAAGTCTGTAAGGTAATCTTTGAATTGTTGTGTAGTGGCGATTGTGGATTTCTGTTTCAATGTGGTAGTTTTCAATTTTGTGTCTTCTTAGATTCATTTATTTCTTGGCGTACATCGATGGTTGTCTTCGGGGTTCTTTGATAGTGGTACTATGGCCGTGCATTCTAGTTTACCTCCTACCAGTTTAATGGTTCATTGTGCCTTCTTTTCTTTAGATTATTTGCTTTGGCGATGAGCTAGTCTCAATATTCTTTTGATAGTTTTTTTCTTTGTGGTATTTTCAAAATCTCCTTGCCTGGTCCACTCTGTGTTCATGTTACATGTCTTCTTGCCCTTCTAATTTGGCTACATCCAATGTTTGATCTCATGTTCTATTGGGCTTTCCTGCCAGAAGTTTGGGATGCCCTGGCTTGCAAGTCATCTAGTAGAAAACTTGCCAAACATACGAGGATTTAAACAGGTGTTGGGATTTTACCTTGGCTCTCTAAACACCACACTAGATCATAAAATAGTGTGCTTAGGTTAATTGGACACTTATTGTCCAAAGCTATCACAAGAAGCATGGTGAACAACTCCTTAGACACATACATAGGGTTGATAGTTTTCAGATTGATGGCCTCAGCTACAAATTTATAGGTTGTTTTTTGTTCCAGAGTCATGTCTAGTGATGTTGGCTTGCACATTCTCTCACAAATGTCACATGTCTTCCAAAAATCTCAAACTTTTGATATCATACTCTACCACCATGAACCAACTTGAAGAATTTTTTTGTAGTAGAGAAGTGTCCACTCAAACTTCTAGTGTGTGCTTTAGTAATTACTTGCATCTTGCCTTGCATTTGTATACACCTTCTCAGAACTCCATCAATACTTAGTAAGATTCTAGTTCAGACTTCTTTGAATGAGAGCCTTTTTACTAGGCTGTGTGCTTTAGTAAGTACTTGCATCTTGCCTTGAATTTATACACACCTTCTCCAAACTTCAACAACACCTAGTTGATACAAAGATCCTATTATGATAGTAAAATTTAGACTTGTAAGAATGAGAGATTTCTTACTCGATTGTCACCTGTCCTTTGGTATACACCCATATTGTAGGAATTTATACACATTGGTGCAATCAAACCTGGTCGAAGCTAGGAGCAGGCACAGACAATGCTATGTATGTTTACAAGTGCATGCTAGAGTGCTAAAGTAGGTGTGGAGGTCCTAGGTAGGCAAGTGGTTGCTGGAATGTATGCTTGAGGTGTATTTTTAGGCCATAAAGGCTCCATGATCGGCTAAATAGATTGGTAGATCAAGGTGTTCAAAGTAGTGGAGTCATGTGGTAAGATATAGTGCTCAAGGTGCTCTACAAATTGATCAAGACTACTCCTCAATCGGAGCTATAGGGTGGATGTTATTGGAATTTGAATGTGGAGTGCCTTGCAGATCTTGGACGGGATGGATAGGTGCAGATGGGTGGTCAGAGAAAAGGTGAGTGTATAGATATGGAGTGTTTAGTTTATGGAGCATGTGTATCTTTTGAGATTGACAATTGGAGTCTAGATGCTTGAGATATGGCCAGTTGAATTTTTTTCAAGGGCTAGGTCAGTGCCAGTTTGACTGCCTCGGTAGGCATGCCATCTAGAACTTTTTTGGGCTTACCAAAGTTCTCAAGAGAAGTATGTAGTGTGTGGAGTTAGCTATAATTGATGGGTTGTCAATCTAAGTTGTAAGTATAGAGTTATGGACGATTGAATTTTGTGGATGGTGGCAATAGTGGAGAGTCGGATGGTTTTTCACATTTTTTGGATGCGTTGTTCAAGGCCACAGAGACGTTGAATGATGGAGGAGAGATGGTGGGCTATCGATGGAATCTTATAGCATGTGCATTGGATTTTGGGGCCAAAAACCATGAGCCCCTCAATTGGCAAAGAAGAAGACAATTTTTTTAAAGTTATTGCGAAATTTTTCTAACCCCAAAGGGGTGCTTCCACCGTGTGCAGCCACATGGCAGTGAATAGGCCCATATGTGATGGGGATATCCTTGGATGCATGTTATAAATCTTGGGGCAAGGCCCTATCATCATCAAGAAAATGGAAAGAGAGAGGCTCTCATGGAGCTCTCTCCCCCCCCCCCCCCCCATGCTTGCGGCCCTGTGCGACGCTCATGGCGGTGTTGGGTGGTTTTTGAGTGCACAGTAGTGGTGTTGGTTGATGGTGAGTGCTCGTAAGCATTGGTCGACCATTATGGCAACAATGATGTGGCAATGTGGCACCTTTAGAGGCTATTCTCACTTGACTGGTCCCCGAGGAGCCCGCTTTTAGAATTGAAAGCAAAACACCCCCCCCCCCCCCCCCCCCCCCCCCCAAACTAGCAATCTCGCTAGTGCTTGGGTGAGGGAGAGTGAGTTCAAGGAGGAAGTTCTTGAGAGAGAGAGAGAGAGAGAGAGGGGGGGGGGGGGGGGGGGGGGGGGGGGGGGAGACAGGGGGGAATGGAACCTTGTGAATCACAAGGGGCACTAGTGATGTTGCTAGTGCTCCTCGCTCTAAAAAGGGAGAAAGGGAAATTTGTGAAGTTGAAAGGCACTGCCCTCTCCAAAAGATGCCAAATTAGGCCGCCAAAGAGCCACCAAGTGGACCAATGGAAGAGCAGATGCTAAAAGTGTAATATCACCTGTACAACATGGGGTTTTCTAATCATTTTTGGGCTTTTTGGGATCCATTAAAGCATGCACGAGGGTTTTTAGATAGAGATCTATGCTTGTCAACCCATGAGGGTTTTTTTCTTGAAACTAGTCACAGCTTTGGCATTGGAAATGTTGTAAATGTTCTTTTGAAGCGATATCAAGCCCATTGTCACCCCATTTGATATCCTTTTTCCCTTCCCCCTTTCTCCTTCTCTTGCTCTTGTTGTGTCTTGCAATGTTGTCAGTGTGGATGTGTGTGTCCCCCCAAAGCAGCGGTGTATGTGTAAAGAGAGTGAGATAGAATGGGTGGGTGTGTGTTGTTTGGTGATCTTGTCAGGTGTGTGAGTATTGGGTGGAGTGCAGACGTGGTTCTGTTAGTGTAAGTTGTAAGTTTTGAAGGAGTTTCTTTTATAGGATAGGGGTGTTGTGAATACCCCGATCTATAGAGAGTCCATTGTGTTGTGTTTCATGTGTGTTCCCCATTCCCCCTCTCCATCTTCTGGTGCCCCCATGGAGGAGCACACTAGATTTACAAGAAGCATAGTTTTTTGCATTGGTAAGCATGCCGACGTGAAGCTATGGACCAATTTTCACTGATGAAGAGAATTCACACAAGTAAATTGCAGATTTTGAGTTGTACATGCTATCATTGTGTATGCCTAATGAGGATAAGAAGATGCAAACTTTTCCATTGGTAATGCACGGTAAAGCGAAGGTGTGGTGTGAAGCTTTGGAAGGCAAGATCAAGGCATGCGTGGTCAGTTGTACGGCATACTTTTTTCATGTTTTCCATAAGAGGGTGTCCCAATTGAGGTGAATGTGAAGCTGAAGGCTCTTAACACTAGAATGGTAACCTAACAAGACATAAAAGTGTCCTTTCAGGGTTTTGGGAAAAAATTCCAAAACCATAGTAGATCCACTCATTTTGAAAAATCCTTTCATGAGCTTATAGTTCAATAACTACTACATATGGAAAAAATAAGAAACTTGTAATTTTTCTCATCACTTGGTCACTACAAGCCTCCAAAGTTGACGGAACAATGCATTTTGCCCAAAACAACAATTTCTTACGGTTGATTGTATATAAATAAGAGTGGGGATTTTTGTAGGACATGATATAAAATGCCCCGTTAACTTCAATGGGTTGGTGACCAAAACATATGGTTGCTTTTACCTCACTATTTGTTTTTGGGCAAAAAAAATAGGTACAAAAAAGTCCCATTTTTGTCATTCTGTGGACCTATCTTCAAAGTTTCTATAGTCACGCTCAATACAGATACTATATACATGTTTTCTTGGTTCCCTTTGGGCCTTTGGATTCAAAAGGATCCATGGAGCATGTCAAAAGGATAATGGATCTCTTAGAATTGGAACCTTGGGGGCAATGATAAAGTGCTAAATACAGCAAATATGAAAATATTGGGTTTAGCATTATGACCTCTAGAAACCCATAGAAACTACTCAATATCTAGCCAAGTTTGTAGTCTATGATTAGATATGGTTACTACCTACAAAATACACACAATTGGACTAAGAAAATAGCAATATTGAGAAAGTTATACTTGCTACTCTAAAATGTATCATATTCTTCAACAATCAAAAAACTCAACCATCATCATATACTATGCTATATAGCATATTAGGTCCCCCAAAACTCAAGGAAGATTAGCTTTATGTTATACATTACACTTACACAATCAAAATTGAATTTGGATATCAAGAAAGCCACCAAAAAAATCATAAAAGTGCTAATTTTGGCAAAAAAAAAGGATTATGCAATTCTTGTAAATTGGTCATAACTTTCAATTTTGACACTTAGCTCTCCCTACAAGCATCAAAACATGTTGAGAACTATGAAGGCCTAACCTCTAGCCATCTAAACTTCACAAACTTGAAGTTTAGAGTGGTATAGTTGCCAAAAATTGAAAAAAAGCCAAAAACAGGACCCGTTTTTTCACACAGTTTAGGTTCAAAAATGTTGTGCAAGAGTAAGGTTAATGGTGAGATCGATACTCCAAAAAAAATGCTAAGTTTTTTTCAACTCCTAAGGAAAATTTGTGGATATATAGCACCTAGAAATTCATTTTCATACTCTTCAAATAATTCAAGCAAAATGGTCACTTAACAGGACATAAAAGTGTCCTGTTACCGTTCTAGTGTTAAACAAGATGTAAGTGAGGATTTCAATCTTTTTTTATTATTTTGTTAAAGCATGTTGGACACAATTATCGGCAACTTGCAGTTGGCTAATGGTGAGTACTTCAAGGTGGATAAGTTCATGGCATTCTTGCATCCCAAAGTGTGAGAGAAGGTTGACTTTGAAAGCCCAAAAAACTACAAGGGTGCAGAGGTGATTGTACGAACTAATACTAGGAACATTAAGAAGAAAATTGAGAAAGGCATGTTGGGCTACAAGGTGGTGGTTCTACTCAACCACAGAGTCCTTAAGACGTTGTCTAGGATGAGAATCATGGGAATCAAGGTATGGGAGCTATTCCACAGCATTGGGAGCCCAGGATTTGTCTGAGAAAATGCGAGAATTGCTATTACCTCTGATGAAGAGGGGACAACCAAGAGGATCAATAAGATTTTGGATGCAGGTATCGTCTATCATATGAACGAGTCAGAGTGGGTTTCACATGTGGTCATCACTCCAAAGAAGAATGGGAAGTAGAGAGTGTGCATCAACTACAATCTCTTCAATGCTACTACGAAGTGGGATCACTACTCTTTACCATTATAGGATGAAATCCTAAACCAAGTAGAGGGTCATGAAAGGTATTTGATTATGGATGGGTTACAGAATGTGCATCAGATTTTGGGGCCAAAAATTATGAACCCCTTAAGTGGCAACAAAAGAAGACAAATTTTTAAAGTTTTTGTGGATTTTTTCTAGCCTCAAAGATGTGATTCCTCTCTCTCTCTCTCTCTCTCTCTCTCTCTCTCTCTCTCTCTCTCTCTCTCTCTCTCTCTCTCTCTCTCTCTCTCTCTCTCTCTCTCTCTCTCTCTCTCTCTCTCTCTCTCTCCCCCCTTCTTGCTCTTTACACACGCACAACATTCGTGCACTCACAATTGGTATCAGAGCTACGGCTTGGCAATGAAAAGGAGCACGAGGGCTTTGAGAGCTTCAAGGTGATAGCTTGCTTTCTCTCAGTGGTGGAGAGATCAAGAAGCTATCTGAGAATGCAATGGCAGCTTGCGAGCTCAGCCTGCGAGTGATGTATACTCTTATGGAAGCTCAGAAAAGAGTATGGAAAATTGTGTGTAAGTGAAGGTGTTACCCTAAAAGCTGTGTGAGTAGTAGCATTGTTTTTAAATTCCTTTTTATGCTCGTAGAATGCAGATTTGAATATTCTACCCGCTAAATCCCTTCGTTTCGATGTGGTCTACAACTTTGCAGAAGACACTTTCTACAAAATCCTCACCGTTTTGTTGATATTCAGCTCAGACTGACTCTATACAAAAAATTTAAGTTTTTTGTTTTCACATAGTGTGCAAGATTAATGCATTTTTTGGAAGCAAGGCAAGTGCTCAAAGTTGAGTGCATAAATTATGAGTTTAAGATGCAATTTCAGCATGTGCAGAGATTAATGCATTTTTTGGAAGCACGGCAAGTGCTCAAAGTTGAGTGCATACATTATGAGTTTAAGATGAAATTTCAGCTTGTGCAGAGCTTGTGGTTTGAAGGTTTTTGGTAGATTTGGGCAACAAAGCACGGAGGCGTTCACACACCATTGAAGCGATCTCTTGAGAGACACGGTTTTTGAGCACTCAGGTGAAGCTTCTTTCACAAGTTTTCATAGGATACTTTGACAGTGATTTTGTGCTTTGGTTTATGATCTTCGCAAATGGATTTGCAAATGGTTATGGTGCATTGTCTATGCCCATTATACATGCATTTTGGCGAGTGCTTTTGAGTGTCGGTGAGCTCTCTTGAGTCTTGAGATTATTGGTTTTGCATTGATCATGTTTTTGGATTGCAACTCTTTTGGCGCTTGTTCATGTGCAGTCACTCCGTGGATGTATGGTGAGTGCGGATTGCCATTGTATGTGGAATTGTGGAGCCATTTTAGCATTTCTACTCATTGGCATTGAGTAGTGTTTTGGTTTATGGTTTTGAGTCCTTTTTTGGAGGCTGTAGTGGTTGAGGTTTACTCCCACTTTGCCATAACTTTTGTTGATAGATTTTTGTTAGTTTTTAGTGATCAAGAGCTTCTCCCCCTTTGGCATCTTGGATGCGATTTTATGGTTGAGATTTGCATTGAGATTTTACTTCAATTGCATGTAGAGGAGACTCTCTTGGTTTTTCACCAGGTTTTATGCGGTGTGTACAAGTAATAGGCGGTTGGACGTCTCTTGCATGTTCATTCGGGGTAAGAGGCACATTGTCTTTACCCCAACAATCCCCCACTTAAAGGCGAATGTGTCACATAAGTGGTACTACTATAGGACCTAGTAGTATGTATAATAGGTAAGGGACTAAACTTGTCTCAACCTATGCCCAATGGCTCTCTCACACAAATTGTGTTGAGATGCTCCAAGCTCTCCTAGTGATGACATCAAATAATTGAAGCAATCAATAACCAATAGCCTCAAATTGGGTACATCTTGGCTACAAGAGAGACTACCAGAAGAAGACCGACTGAAGCGATCAGCAAGCACAAACTACACTTTGGCTACAGGAAAGATTGACCAAAAACAAACAACTGCAACAAATGGAACACACCCTTGCTTGCACCAACTTCAACATCGAACGTAACCAAAAATGATCGAATAATTGAACCATCAACAAGCGAAAGCCTTACATTGGCTGCACTTTGGTTGCAACAAAAACTAACCCAAAAACAAACAACTGCAACAACACAAACCCCTGCTTGCACTTATTATTGAACGTAAACCAACATTGCAACTGTGATCATAATTTTACAACCTACAAGAGGTGCTATTCATATAAAAACTATAAACAACAAGCCACTACTATAATCAGATTTAAAATAGTAGCAAGACGTGTTGTTCAAAACAAAAGTGTCTACAACAAGTTTGTCTTTATCAAAGAGGAGTTGTCACGGTATATCTATCAGAACCATTCAACAATCAACTCAACATAGACTATCCAAAGAAGGATTCTTCAAGTCCTCACAAAAAAAGGATTTGTTACGGTTTCAATTTGAAAGTTAACAAAGATGAAGCATAGCTCGTAGTTTCCATACCCTAGCAACTTGCAAGAAAGAAGCAAAGAGTATGATCCAACAAGGGCGTTGCACTTGACCATACAAGAAATGGTGCCAAAATAAGAACAGAACACAAGGCATTGAACAGCCACCTGAGAAAAACAGCTCTACCACACACCAACGGACCCCTGCCAAACAACAAAATGACAATGAAATGCCATTTAAGATTGCAAGAAATTAACGCCCGTCAAGTATTTTCCATGGTAATAAACATAATATCCATCATAGATACAGCACATACATGTGTGTGTGTTTGCACACAATATGGACCTGTACGTGTGTTTGTGGACGTGTACATACATACATTTATATCTGTATGTATCCATGTATGTACATCAATACATGCATAATACATACATGTACATACATACATGCATACATGCATTTGTATCATAGAGATGGTATATGTAGATATATCTATGTGTCTGAGAGAGAGAGAGAGAGAGAGAGAGAGAGAGAGAGAGAGAGAGAGAGAGAGAGAGAGAGAGAGAGACCAATGCAAGTTTCAAACATCTTAAGCAAAAAACACATAAAGACAAGGAGATTTACTAGTAAACTGGTCCGTCCATCATGAGCTCTCTGCATCCAGCTTCAGATTCAGCTCGTTGCCAAAAACCTTAGTTAGCAATCCCTTTTCATATCAGAGATTAGGATTCACCCCTCACAAACTTTAAAGCTTGGACATATCAAATTCATATTCAAACTTTCAACAAAGGCTTTGCGAACAACTACCTCATGACAAGTACGCTGCGAAGACGTGCCCTCATGCGCTCTACCCTGAAAGAAGAAATGAGTAAGGTTAGAAGCTTGACATAAGAGTAATAAATAAGGAAAAGGTGAATATATTGTCAAGGTGGAGAATAACCTTTGTGGAGCTTGGAATTACAATAACTATAGATTTCCAATCCAGCCAAAAAATTTCAGATTCTGCATCATCCAACCAAACAAGAAGGGCCTTTCTCCCTGGCTCGTCAACTTCCACAATAAAAGCAGCCTTCATTTGATAGTCATCGGAGAATGCAATGACATGATCCCCATGCTCAGTCCATGGTGGGACATAACCTGGCTGTCCTCTTTGCGCCAATCTCCCTTGAACCTTATGCCCACTCACCTCATACATAATCCCCAGGCCATCAATAGGATATCTTAACCAAAAACAATTATGCTTGATCCAAGAAAGAGGTTGCACCATGTCCTTTAGATTATTCTTCTCACTTGTGGGCACGAGAGCCATCCATGTCACCTCATTCATGATGTAAATGCTTTGAACAGTAGATTCCATGACCATAAATAGCTGAAGTTCTCCTTCTTGTTCATGAAGAAATATTTTCTTCAGACGGCCTCTACATAATCCTCCTCCTTGTTGCAATGTTTGAGATAGCTTATCTTCAAAAACCACATAGTCACCTTGTGTATACTTACATCCATGCAAAAAGGCCTTGAAGTAGAACACACCCATATCATATATATTTTCTAAAGTAAGCAAAGTTGATCCATTCCAATTGTAGATAGAAAACAATGACTCCCTTTCAAATGCACTAAGAGTAAAAACCTTCTTCTCCTTGCCACCAACCTTCTTCTCCTTGCCACCAACAACAAGACCCTTGTTATTTACCAAGCCTTTGCAACTACTTGGAAGGAGTCTAGAACATGCATTCCATACATCTTTGGCTTTGTCCTCTGACGATACCAAAAGACTAGATTTCTCATGCCAATCAGCACAATCTCTTGGTACTTCTCTGATCTCCATGTCCCTCTGGGAAAATGAAGAAAGAATTTACAAAATACTTATCTCTGTCAAAGCATCATGACCCATCTTTCTCAACATGGATTTGTTTCCAAATCCTTGTAAACAAATGACAACAGAAGAACTTAGTATAAGAAATCTCATTTTCCTTGTTATTGGTGGGTATACTCAAGTAGCCCAAAACACATCTCTCAAAAGAAAAGCACCAAAAACAATCGTGCGACCCATGTCTCAAGATGTCATCAAGCATTTCTCCATTACCTGAAAACACAACAAATAACATAAATATGCATGCATGAATTTGAAATGATATGAATTTTGTCATAACTAAAACAAGGACTAATACCTACAACATGTTCCAAAGGAGAGCTATTTGGACCCTCCCACTCCTCCAATAAGATGCACCATGAAAGCAAAAGAGATCGACAAACACTTATGTCATCTTGGGTCCATCCCTTTTTTTGCCACTCAAAAAATATGTGTGAGATATCAATAAGAAGCTTTCCAAGGACCACATCTTCTTGGGAGATTCCATTGACTACATTTAGAATATGGGGCAAACACCACTGAATAAACTTTTGGCAGTCCTCTGCTTTGAAAATTTTGTAGTGTCGAGAAGGATGTCCTGGCCATCATCCACTATTCAAAATAGTCTTGGGTATTGCCCTCTCCACCTCTTTCACAACCATATCAATTTCCTCTTTCACTGATGTAGAAGCGGTTGACAACAATTTTCTAAGGTACTTTTGAAACAAGTTAAGAGACAAGATGTGCATGGAATCATAGACTAAGTCCTTAGAAATGTCAAAACCATACAAGTGATAGAGTCTCCAAAGTGTAGACTCCCCCGATAAGCCCCCTTTTCTTAAGGTCTCCTCCTTTCTCTTCTTTGTCATGCATCTCTTTTACTTTTTTATAGTCCTCCACATCTTCTCCACATGCCTCTTCTTTGGCGGATACCTGCCTTGGAATCTGTTAGCATCATAAACATACCAATCACCCACAAGTGTTGCCTTTGCCTTGTCTCGCCTACAGAACCTCATTCCACCATGCTTCACTTGCCCAAGTTTGCATTGAGTAGGATGATCTCCCGTGCATAACATGAGAGTGCTTCTCAATGTGACTCTTCCACCTTGTAGTTTTCCACTGATATCACTAGAAGGATATGCATAATGGAAATCAAAACCCTCCACAAAATATTTTCCAAGATCCAAAAGCAAAGGATTCAAGAATGCACCAAGTATATCGTTATGCTTTATCTCCAAGTCTTTATGAGATAGAGGTAAAAACAACACGGGTAAAGATACCAAAATTGATCTTTTGCCCCCATTCATCACCATTTCAACTACGGTGCTATCTTTCATCGTTGTAGAAGCGGCTTGGAAGCCATCCCAATGTAGCATGAGAGAAAAATTTCGAGGATCCCCCTTTACAAAGAAACAAAGAAAAATGTAACTTGATAATGATAAGAAAAAGGCATAGAGCACAGAGTTAAGATGAACCATAGATAAATGTTAGGAAATAAGACGTAGCTAAATAGATAATTGAGTAGATTACTTAATGGAGAGAGACAGATTTACATACACGAGATTATAGAGTAGAGAGTGGGAGAGAGTACACACGATATACGTGGTTCACCCAATGTGGGCTTTAGTACTTCAAAACAAGAAGTAGTTTACAAAGGGATTATACCCTTAATGGAGCTCCCGCCTTGCTTCACTCTCACCACCTCACACTCACCTTGTTGCGTCAACTTCACACACTATGAAATGTGTGTAGAAATGGCCTCCTTTTATAGGCCAAAAGCGCTGCCCTCTCTTATGAGAGGCAGTCATGTGTAGCCGCCCTTGTGCGAATAAGTCCAAATCGGACCCTCCAATCCGCCCATGTGTGGCCGCCCTTGAGAAGACAAGTCCGCTTTTGAATTCGGCCACCGGACACAGGCCATTGACTTCCGACCACCGGCCACCGGCCAACCGACGGGTGTTTTCCGACCACTTTTCGGCTGCCGCCCGGCCATAATATTCCGACGAAAAGGAATATTCCAGCGAGGGAAAAAAAAAGTCTCGGGGGCTTCCGCCCCCGAGGCCCCTAAAGTTGCCCTTGATTCTTGACTCTGAAAATTTTGCTTTCCAATGAGTGATTTTCCGTCACGCACGATGGCTTCTCCTCATAATGGGGGCCTTACGTACAAATGTGCGCTTTTACCACAGAAAATTACAAGGGTAAAGCAGGCTCCATACTTAACAATCTCCCACTTGGAGACTGATCTCCAAACCAAACCTGTGACTGCTTTCCATTCTGGCTTCTTATCCTTGAATGCCGATTGAAGATGAGTAAAAGCTCAACTTCTCCTTGTTGACCACCTTTGTAAACATGTCTGCAGGATTTTCACTTGTATGCACCTTTCCTAGCTTTAGCTGTCCCTCTTCCAAAAGAGTGCGTATGAAATGATATCTCACCTCAATGTGCTTTGTCCTTGAATGAAAGGCTGAGTTCTTCACAAGATGGATAGCGCTTTGGCTATCATTGTACCAGAAACAAACTTGTTTCAATCCAAGCTCTTCTAAGAATCTGTGAAGCCACAGAATTTCTTTGCTTGCCTCCGTCATTGCTACATTCTCTGCTTCCGTGGTAGAAAGTGAAACCACTTTCTGCAGCTTTGAAGCCCAGCTTATTGCTGTGCCTCCAACTGTGAACACATAGCCAGTAGTGCTCCTTCGAGTATCTTTGTCACCTGCCATATCTGCATCAGCATAACCTTCTAGAAAAATATCATTTCCTCCAAAATACAAAGCATTTGTTGTTGTCCCTTATTGATACCTAAGTATCCACCTCACAGGTTGCCAATGATCTTTACCTGGGTTGTCCATGAACCTACTCACAACTCCCACTGCATGTGCAATGTCTGGCCTTGTCCAGACCATAGCATACATTAGAGAACCTACCGCTGCAACATATGGAACTTTAGACATATAGGCTATCTCCTCTTGTGTCTTTGGACACATATCCTTCGTTAGTTTAAAGTGACTAGCCAAAGGTGTAGAAACTGGTTTTGCATTTTTAATTGCAAACCTTTCTAGTACCTTCTTGATGTAATCTTCTTGAGATAGATTTATTGTCTTCTTCGTCCTGTCCCTTGATATTTTCATACCAAGTATCCTCTTTGCAGCACCTAAATCTTTCATTGAAAAAGATTTAGACAACTCCTCTTTTAGGTCTTTGATGTCCTACATGTTAGCACTTGCAATCAACATGTCATCAACATACAACATTAGGATGATGAATTTTCTATCTCCCAAATTCTTCGTGTAGACACAGTGATCCGAGTTGCATCTTGTGAATCCATGATCCAACATCCATCGATGAAACTTCAAGTACCATTGTCTTGATGCTTGCTTTAAACCATAAAAGCTCTTCTTTACTCTGCAATCCATTTTCTCCTTACCTTTTACTTCATACCCCTTTGGTTGAAGCATGTAGATTTCCTCCTCTAAGTCACCATGAGGGAATGCCGTATTTACATCCATTTGCTCGAGATTTAGATCATGAGCAGCCACAAGGCTTAAGACAAGCCTAATTGAGTTCATTTTTACAACTGGAGAAAATATTTCATTGAAGTCAATACCTTTCTTTTGAGAAAAACCTTTTACCACAAGCTTAGACTTGTACCTTTTCTTCCCACCTTCTTCTTCCTTCACCTTGTACACCCATTTGTTTTGAAGTGCCCGCTTACCTTTAGGCAACTCAACCAACTCCCATGGTTGGTTGCGATGTAGTGAGTCCATCTCCACTTGCATGCTCTTCATCCATTCTTCTTTGGATTCATGTTGCATAGCTTCTTCGTATGATTCCGGCTCTCCAGAATCTGAGATCAAGAGATGGTTGAAGGAAGGAACAAACCATTCTGGAGGTCTACTTGCTCTTGTAGATCTTTGGGGAATAGGTTGAGGCTCCTCATTTGGTTGACATTGTTGCACATTGTCACCGTTTGTAGTCCTTGAGTTCTTCACCGTCCTCAAGCTCCATGTACTCATCACCTGTTTCTCTTGTTTGTTTTCTTTCCAAGTAATCTTTGTACATATTTTGTTCGTTAAAAATTACATCCCTACTTCTTAAGATTTTAGCATCTTCAAGATTCCATAGGCAATACCCAAAGTCACCTTCTCCATAGCCAATGAAGAAACACTTTTTGGACTTTGCATCTAGCTTTGATCTTAGGCTTCTATCTATGTGCATGAAAGCCTCACACCCAAACACTTTGAGAAATGCATAATTCACCAGTTTACCTATTCATGCCTCTTTTGGAACCCCCCCATCCAATGCCGTTGAGGGTGACCGATTGATTAAGTACACACGCGTACTTACAGCTTCCGCCCAAAGCTCAGGCGGTAGGCCTGCATGTAGCTGCATGCTTCGTGCTCGCTCCATGATTTCCCTGTTCATCCTTTCCGAAATCCCATTCTGTTGAGGTGTCCTTGGGGTTGTCCTTTGCCTCCGAATGCCATTGCTAGCACAAAAGCTTTCAGAAGCTTGGCTGCAATATTCGCCTCCATTGTCAGATCTGAGGCATTTAACCTTGGTACCTGTTTCATTCTCCACAAAGGCTTTCCACCTTTGAAATATGGAAAATACATCGGATTTATTCTTCATGACATAAACCCATGTTTTTATAGTCGCATCGTCTATGAATGTTACATAGTACAATGAGCCACCAAGTGATGGTGTACTTGCATGACCCCAAACATCAGAATGAACCAACTCAACTTTTTTCTTTCTTTCATTTCCTGATTTTTGAAATTTTACACTCTTTTGTTGACCATAAACACAATCTTCACAGAACTCTAAGTCCACTTCTTTCAAACCTGGTAGAAGCTTCTTTGTTTGAAGGATTTGCATTCCTTTGGCACTCATATGCCCAAGTCGGTAGTGCCACACCGCACTGTTAACTTCTGTAGTTGCTGCACAAGTTGAAGGTTGCGTGCTAATAGTACACAAGTAAAGTGTACCGACTTTTTCTCCCTTGGAAACCACCAAAGATCCCTTTGAGATCTTCCACCTTTTGTTTCCGAATGGAATGTTGTGACCTTCATCATCCAATTGTCGTGTAGAGATCAAATTTTTGCGAAGAGAAGGAACATGCCTAACATCTTTAAGCTTGCACTCATTTCCATTAGCAGTTTTGACAGAAACTGTACCTTTGCCGACAATCTCACAAGCTTCATCATCTCCCAAGTATACATACCCAAAATTACCTTTGGTGTAGTCTTGGAAATGTTGCTTGTGTGGTGTGGCATGGAATGAAGCCCCGGAATCTACTATCCAGGAATTAGACACATTGTCTAATGAGAGAATTAGAGCATCTTGCTCTACTTTACCTGCCACATTGGCCTCCGATGTTGGCTTGTTGTCTTGAGACTCTGTCTCCTTCTTCTTCTTAGACCAGCAATCCTTCTTGACATGGCCCTTCTTGCCGCAGTTCCAACATTCAAGAACTGACTTTGTGCGTGACTTGCTCAACCTTGAGCAATCACGACCCTTTTGGTTTTTGAACCTCTCCTTAGGCCTACCTCTTGTTTCCACTAACAGTGCAACACTTGATGATTCTCCTATGCTTCTCCTTCGTATTTCCTCGCAAGAAATAGAATTACTTACAGCCATCACAAGGCTGTCCCAACTATCCGGTAGAGATGATAGTATAAGGAGAGCTCGCACTTCGTCATCGAAATTGATTTTCACCGATCGAAGTTGACTTATGTTTGTGTTAAAGTCATTTAGGTGTTCTGCAACTGAACCATTCTCTCTCATCTTTAGATTGAACAAGCACTTCATAAGAAATACCTTATTGGATGCCGATGGTTTCTCGTAGAAGTCGTCAAGTGACTTCATCAAGTCCTCCGTGGTCTTCATCTCCGAAACATTGAAGGCCACCGTTGACACCAAGCTTAACCGGATTATTCCCTGTGCCTTTCGATCAAGGACAATCCATGCTTCATCTGCCATTGTTGTGGGCTTCTTCGCAAGACCGCCTAGTGGCAAATAGAGCTCCTTCTGGTAGAGATAGTCTTCAATCTGCATCTTCCAATGTTGGTAGTTTTTGCCGTTGAACTTCTCAATCTTGAGCTTCCCTTCCTCCGCCATACCTCCCACTCAAGTCAAGGAATCCTTTCCTTGACATAATTTAGCTACGAGCAAAGCTTGCTCTGATACCAGTTGTTAGGAAATAAGACGTAGCTAAATAGATAATTGAGTAGATTACAAAAATGTCTCGACAACATTTAGACAAAATGTCAGGGCTCAAGAGGAGCAAGGAGAGGATAAATTGGAACCACATGTTGTGGCTGAGCCTGAGCCACCTATTTTGCGTAGATCTGGACGTATCACGCGACCTCCTGATCGGTTTGTTCCATCTATGAACTATGTCATGTTGACTGATTGCAATTAGCCTTCATGTTACAAGGAAGCAGTGCAAATGAAGGACTCTGGGAATTGGCAATTGTCCATGCAGTCAGAGATGACAGCTCTGCATAAAAACCAGACATGGAAGCTAGTTAAATTACCACAGGGCAAAAAGGCTCTACCTTGTAAATGGGTTTACAGGTATAAGATCACCGCTCATGATAGTCAGCCAAAGTACAAAGCAAGGCTTGTTGCCAAGGGCTTTAAGCAAGAACAAGGCATTGACTTTGATGAAGTCTTCTCTCCGGTGGTCAAGATGACTACATTGAGATTCTTTCTTGCATTGGTTGCCATATTAGATTTGGTGTTGCACCAAATGGATGTCAAGACAGCGTTCTTGCATGGTGATTTAGATGTGGAAATTTACATGCAACAGCCAGAAGGGTTTGTTGAGAAAGGCAAGGAAGATTTGGTATGCCAGTTGTTAAAGAGTCTTTATGGCTTTAAAAAATCACCGAGGGCATGGTACCATAAATTCCACAAGTTTATGCTTTCTCAAGGCTACAAACGTAGTGAGTTCGATCACTGTCTATATACAAAGAAGGCTAAGGATGGTAGTTGGCTGATCCTTATTTTGTATGTGGATGACATGTTGATTGCTGGCAAGCACTTGGAAGAAATTTCAGCTTTGAAGTCAAAGATGGAAAAATCGTTTGACATGAAAGACATGGGTGAGGCAAGTCATATACTTGGTATGCTCATTGAGAGAGACAGATCAAAGAAGTTGATTTGGTTATCTCAAACAGAGAATATTGACAAGGTTTTTCAACGTTTCAATATGGAGAAGGGAAAGGCATTGAGTGTTCCATTGCCACCATACGTGAAACTTAGCAAACAAGATTGTCCTGTGTCTGAGGAAGAACAGGCTAAAATGGATAAGATTCCATATGCTTCTGCAGTGGGTAGTTTGATGTATGCAATGATTGCTACTCGCCCAGACATTGCATTTGCAGTGGGAATAGTAGGTCGATTCATGTCAAACCTAGGCAAGAAACATTGGGAGGCAGTGAAAGGAATATTGAGATACCTGAAAGCTACAAAGAGTATGCGTATATGCTATGGGAGTCAGGAGCTAAGTGTAAAGGGTTTTGCAGACTCAGATTATGCAGGTGACTTAGACAACTGAAGGTCTACGTCAGGGTATGTCTTTACATTGGCTGGTGGAGCAGTATCATGGCGTTCTAGATTACAAGATTGTGTTACTCAGTCTACTACAAAGGCTGAATATGTTGCAGCATCAGAGGGATGCAGATAATCAATATGGCTTAATCGACTAGTAACAGATTTGGAAATCAAAGAAGAGATGCCCGTGTTATATTGTGATAGTCAGAGTGCTATACAACTGGCTCGGAATCCAATTTATCACTCAAAGACAAAGCATGTGGATGTGAAGTATCATTTCATCTGGGAAATGCTCGAGGATAAGAAAATTCATCTTGTCAAAGTTCACACCACAGAAAATCCTGCTGATCTACGTACAAAAGGACTTCCCTTAGAGAGCTTTGCGCACTTTCACAAGCAATTAGGTGTAGGGTAGTACATCACTTCTCTACATCTCTTGTATATTAGCTTGTATAGTAGCTTCTCTCACATTGAAAGTACGACATTGGACTTTAAGTGGGAGGTTGTTGGGGTATAAAGCCCAATGTGGTCGCCGAGGTAAGTGGGCGGGCCGCCAGGTATGTACACATATTCTTTTGTAAAAACCTAATAAGAACTCACTATGCTCTACACATTACAGTAGAGCGTCACCATATCTTCGTGCTCTTCTTCTCGCACTCTCTCTCGCGTCACACTTCCGCTCGTACTCCTTCAGATTCCATCAATATACCACCATCTCTCCTCCACCATTCAACGTCTCTGTGGCCTTGAACAACGCATCCAAAAAATGTGAAAAACCATCCGACTCTCCACTGTTGCCACCATCCACAAACTTCAATTGGCCATAACTCTATACTTACAACTTAGATCGACAACCCATCAATTCTAGCTAGCTCCACACACTACATACTTCTCTTGAGAACTTTGGTAAGCCCAAAAAAGTTCCAGATGGCATGCCTACTGAGGCAGTTAAACTGGCACTGACCTAGCCCCTGAAAAAACTTCAAATGGCCATATCTCAAGCATGTAGACTCCAATTTTCAATCTCAAAAGATACACATGCTCCATAAACTAAACACTCTAGTTATATACACTCACCTTTTCTATGACCACCCATCTGCACCTATCCATCCCGTACGAGATCTGCAAGGCACTCCACATTCAAATTCCAATAACTTCCACCCTATAGCTCCGATTGAGGAGTAGTCTTGACCGGTTTGTAGAGCACCTTGAGCACTACATCTTACCACATGACTCCACCACTTTGAACACCTTGATCTACCAACCTATTTAGCCGATCATGGAGCCTTTATGGCCTAAAAATACACCTCAAGCATACATTCCAGCAACCACTTGCCTACCTAGGACCTCCACACCTACTTTAGCACTCGAGCATGCACTTGTAAACATACATAGCATTGTCTGTGCCTGCTCCTAGCTTCGACCATGTTTGATTGCACCAACGTGTATAAATTCTTCCAATATGGGTGTATACTAAAGGACAGGTGACAATCGAGTAAGAAATCTCTCATTATTAGAAGTCTAAATTTTACTATCATAAGATGATGTTTGTATCAAATAGGTGTTGTTGAAGTTTTGAGAAGGTGTGTACAAATTCAAGGCAAGATGCAAGTAATTACTAAAGCACACAGCCTCTCATTCAAAGAAGTCTGAACTAGAATCTTACTAAGTATTGATGGAGTTCTGAGAAGGTGTGTAAAAATGCAAGGCCAGATGCAAGTAATTACTAAAGCACACACTAGAAGTGGACACTTCCCTACTACAAGAAAATTCTTCAAGTTGGTTCATGGTGGTAGAGTATGATATCAAATGTTTGAGATTTTTTGAACACATGTGACATTTGTGAGAGAATGTGCAAGCCAACATCACTAGACATGAATTTGGAACAAAAAACAACCTATAAATTTGTAGCTGAGGCCATCAATCTAAAAACTATCAACCCTATATATGTGTCTAAGCAGCTGTTCACCATGCTTCTTGTGATAGCTTTGGACAATAAGTGTCCAATTAACCTAAGCACACTATTTTATGCTCTAGTGTGGTGTTTAGAGAGCAAAGCTAAAATCCCAACACCTGTTTAAATCCTCATATGTTTGGCAAGTTTTCTACTAGATGACTTGCAAGACAGGGCATCCCAAACTTCTGGCACCAAAGCCCAATAGAATATAAGATCAAACATTGGATCTAGCCAAATTAGAAGGGCAAGAAGACATGTAACATGAACAGAGAGTGGACGGGGCAAGGAGATTTTGAAAATACCACAAAGAAAAAAAAACTATCAAAAGAATATTGAGACTAGCTCATCGCCAAAGAAAATAATCCAAACAAAAGAAGGCACAATGAACCATTAAACTGGTAGGAGGGAAACTAGAATGCACGGCCATAGTACCACTATCAAGGAACCCCGAAGACAACCATCGATGTAAACCAAGAAATAAATGAATCTAAGAAGACACAAAATTGAAAACTACCACATTGAAACAAAAATCCCCAATCGCCACTGCAACAACAATTCAAAGGTTACCTTATAGACCTGAGGCCTTACAAAAGCAACACCTAGTGGGATATATTCAGAAATTTTCACTTCCAATGCCTTTATCCCATCATGCTTAGCTCATAGCTCAAGTTCCATCAAGTTTCAACTCATCAATACCACACACCTACTACAAATACCATACAATTCTCATGTTGTCAAATATGAAAGTAAGAGCATAAATGTGGATACCATTACCAATGGATGCATAGCCACAATCCAAACAGGATGGAATAAAATTGTCAATCCAGTGGGCCAAAAATCCGGAATCTATGTTCCCAAGGTGACCTTTGACATCGGCCAACTCAGACAATGGTTGGACTCAAGAGACTCAAAATTTAGAATTATAGTGGAATTTTGAATTAATCACACATGACAAGGTTTTGATAGTGAGCAAGTAGTTAACAAAAAATAGAGAAAATCCATCAAAGGATTGGAGCAGTAAACTAAAGAACTGGAAAATTTTAATTCCAATGAGAAGGTTAAGAAATGGAACCTAGGGAAATATCTGAAAGAGTACTAGTCTATGTTAGACCAGAAGCAACCAATTGTTGATAGTTTAAAGGAGGCCCACAATGTAATGAAGTAGTCCATTTTGGATAATTATATCCACTAGTATCTGGTAGATATCACAAACTTGGAAGAAAATCTATCCCTAACCAGGCGGACCTACAAAATCCGGTTGCAAACATGAAAGAGGACTTAGAAGATAACGCGACCAAATAAACAAGTGCTTTAGAAAATCAAGCAATATTGGAGCATCTCCAATTAAGACAAGATGAACACAAACAGGAGGATGATCTTAGTCAACATTAGATGGTCTTTACTTGTAGGAACAAGGGGAAAATTGTCATAATCCTAACTATACAATTCTCACTTATGTTGTGAATACGATTCCAACTTCAGTATATCATAGTACTTTCTACATGATTTGTTGTGCCTATAGATAAAGTATAGCTTGTGTAAGATCAAGCTGGTGAATTAGATTTCACTCCAAAAGGCAGTTCTCAAACTGACGTATATATATTGAACTCCTAGCTAAGAAGACCAAGGTTCTCAATCCATGCCATTACTTTAGATGTATTGTTCATATTCACTAATCCATACTTTTAGTGTTTGGTTAACAGGTCAAGGAATTGACTAGATTAATAGAGGTAGGGATTTTGGTGACGCACCTTTACCTTTTTTGTTTTCTAATGCCCTTTTTCCTTGAGGTAAGTATATGATACTTTTCCTCATCATAATAAGTATTCAATTTAATTTTATTTCATTTTTAAATATGCTTTGAATGAACTTTCACCCACTTATCTCTTTAGGTACATGACAAGGTCATGTTTGAGGAAAGGATTCTAGGGGTTAGTGTACGTAGTACCTCCTCTGTCAAGCTTCCCTTTTCATATGTTAACAACTACAGGCATTAAATTTATTTTAATTGATTTTCAATCAAAGATTATATGGCTACAAGGTTAGCGATCGTTTTTTTGAATGGCCACATGTTGCTCCTACTGTATATAAGGCTGCAAAATCTGGGCTTACGAATCAAGGAGATTGATTTAGCCAATTTGGAGCAAGGTTTATGATGGATGCCACCTTCACATAGTGAACATCACTATGTGAGACATATGACACATGTGAAGAATATGAGTCTAGGAGGATTGACACATGCACCTTCTTTCCTAATAATCTAGTGGGATGGAGTCACTAAGTGCTGATCAAGTCTCATAGACCATTTCAAGCATTTGATATAAGGAAAAATTTTAGTGGGGCCAAAATCTGTAAGGCGTAGCAGCGCATGTTTCAAAATGCTTGCCATAAACCATCCATAATCCAAAATTCAATCATAAATCATAATCCGTTTCCCATGACATGGGTGAGGACTCCACCCCTCTTACGTGATACATAACCATTTTGCAAACCACTTTATCACACCAATGGTTGCAAAAAATTTGATAGGACAAACATACCAAAAAAATAATCCAAGAGCCACACTAGCTAACACAACAAAAAAAACATAAGTGTATCAATAATTACAAGGGAAATCTCAGTCCTTGATCATAAGCCATAATCATCAATGAACCCAAGTGCCACACTTGGAGTTTTACTTGCACTCATTGTTGGCAAACTCATCCAATAGACATGGTCCTTAAAAAAAAAAATCTAATGTATAAAAAAAATCTGACGAGCAAGTAAACATAATCTCAAATCACCAACTTAAAATGTTTGAACTACATGTGAACAACATACCACAATTGTACATCTTCCTCCTTCTACATAGAGCTAGTTTTTTTTAACTTAAAAGGATGAAAAGCAGTACACATACGCACATGAGACATCCACACATTCTCTCTGAGATTCCATGCACATTATAACCTCATTACATAACTATAATCATGACACAAAACAGTACACACAAGAGATAGTGTTTGACCCATGTCAATGCATCAAGCTCAACCCTGTAACATAGGTTATCATCATAGCATATCACTCCATTGATATGAAACTCAAGCTAACACTATGGTGAGAAAAGAAGCCTTTATATGCAAAGATAAGCACACATTCAAGTTAGAAAAGCATACATCTTCACATAAGGTCAAATTGGTGGAAACAACTCACCGAAACTAATCATAAAGCATATATAAACTTTATATCAAACCTGCAATCCCATACGGTACTGCTCTTTGGTAGCACCCTTACACGAGTAGGCACTCCCACACCAAAAGCACTTGCTAACTCATACTCTAGTGGTGGTCTAACTTCAATTATCGGCATATCCAAACAAGGTCTTGACTTCATTAAATGAGCTACTCTGTCCTATCAATACATATGACAGCCTTCCAAAGATTTTAATGTCTAAAAGAACTAAAACATGATTAGGGTTTAAAAAGAATTCACGTACGTTTGGTGCATATACACCACACATGAATCTTAATTATCACTTATGTTTGGAAAAAAAAATTACTTAAAGAAAACAGATGTTGTAAAACCATTTCGTTACATAATTTCATCATTGTTTTAATAATTTATTTTCTCAAACAAAAATAATTTATCTTCAAGCCCAAAAGGTCGACGTAAAAGGTAATACTAGCCAAGCCCAAAATGTCAAAGTAAAAGTTGTGGGAAGACCAAAAACCAACATTAGATGACGATCAAAATGTGTGTAAGTATCAGCTTTCAAGGGTGAGGTGAAGGCTGATTAGGAAGATGGAGGTTTTCGTCGAAGCTAGCATTGAAAGCACAGCCTAAATAGGCAATGCCAACCCTTCTTTTTGAGGAGCCCGGCCCTGTACAAGGTGGAATGATGCGCCATAAATGTTTTGTGTAATCGTAGAGATACATAGAAGCACCCGCCAGTAGAAGCACCTGGCTGCAGCTAGCGATGCAGAAGGAGTTCCGTGGGAGCGTTCGAAGCTTGATGTCAAAATCATCCCCCTCTAGCGCCATCCAATCTTGGGTGGCAAAGTCAAACTGAAAGACATGGATGCGTATGAAGGTGGAATCCGTATATTCAAGGTGCTCTAGATCCACGACGAGTAGGTGCTCACCAAGCTGCACCATGTGGAAGCGGAGGTCCTGCGAGGTGTGCCGCTGGCCTGCGTTATAATCGTGTGTAAGTACTATGATATCCTTGACCCTCATAGAGTTGTATATATGGCCATAAGTGGTGATCAAATCGAGGGATTATCCGCCTGAAGAAAGTGATACGAGGCCCTGAACTTATTGTACTAGTGTCGTGCTTGTAGTAGAAGCTGTCAAAATTCTCGCTACCGTTGTCAAACAGGTTGCCAATATACAGCTCTTCTCACCGTGTCTCCTACCAACACAAGAACCAGAATCAGGCAGGTCTGTACCATGCCTCCATCACCTGCTCTCTGCTCCATGCGCGCCATCCTCCATCCTCTAGTGAATGTGGCATTTTGATCTGGTGGAAAGGCATCGTGCAAAATGCGGGAGAAGGGAGTCAAGGGCTTGCTGATCACCAGCGGCTCCCATACGCTATTCTTGTGGCCCTTGAAGAACTCGCAGCACACTATGTCTCCCTTGCCACCTACCACTGGCGATATTAGCGGCCTATTAAACTCCAACAATTTTTTTTCTGCAGCGTACTTTTGTAGTCCATAAAGCTTCATAGTTCATATAGATTCCTTGGATTAGGACATTGGAATAGTCTTTTGTATTAAAGATTCTCCTATCAAGAGAGACTTGGTACAATACAATCTTCGTGTTCCTTGTGATCTAGGTGATGCAATGAAGATAGAAAGCTTCATGCATCACGAGCATAACATAGACTTTGTAAAACGCATTAACCACCCCCGTCCTCAATCCCAAGGCCTCAAACACCTTCAAAGGTGGAGAGAGCTAGAAACATTCATAGGAGAAAGAAGTAGTTCTTCACTTATCATCACTCTTCTTGCTTAGCATACATAATAGCATAGTAATGAAGACGGAGAAGCTGGAAAGCTTAAGCATTGGAGCATGGCTCTTGGTTGGATTTGCATTCCATAGACAAGAGTGTTGGTGTAGGCTCTCAACTTCTCTACGAGCTTGGAGAAGGAGATGGAGCTCTTGCAACTTTGCAACTCACACAATGAGTGTGTGTGTGTGGGGGAGAGTATACCCCCCAAGCTAGCCCCCTCCTTGCTTTGGTCGACCCCCTCATCTAGCTCTATCTTGTACTTCATTGGACCTCCTCAAGCCTGGCCAATCACATGCTTAGTGCATATCAAGCAACAAGGGTAGCCTTGGGACAAGTGCCCCCTTTCCCCTTTGAGAGAGGGGACTTGATAAATGCATAAACAATGAATTCAATTATCTTGCACTTGGACCCTGGCCAATCACATGCTTAGTGCATATCAAGCAACAAGGGTAGCCTTGGGACAAGTGTCCCCCTTTCCCCTTTGAGAGAGAGGGCTTGATAAATGCATAAATAATTAATTAAATTAACTAAATTATCATTGTACCCCCTTGGGAGGCCAATCAATAGGATTTAGGGATACCATGAGGAAAACATGAAGAGGATCTTGACAAGTGTCCTAGATGCTTTCTTTGTACCAAGCTTGGCTTGTGTGAGTGTGTGTGTTTTCTCTCTCTAGCTCCTTCAATGAGGGCTCTCCCCCCCCTTGGGTAGGGATATTCTTTGAACATTTGAACACCTTAACCCCTCAAGCACCTTAGTTATGGAGCACATTAGCACCTTAGTCATTAAGCACCTCAAGCACCTTAGTCAGCAAGCACAACAAGCA
The DNA here is from genome assembly GCF_014529385.1 of Adiantum capillus-veneris. Classification (NCBI taxonomy): domain Eukaryota; kingdom Viridiplantae; phylum Streptophyta; class Polypodiopsida; order Polypodiales; family Pteridaceae; genus Adiantum; species Adiantum capillus-veneris. Next base: position 55,690,474 of record NC_140931.1, read on the forward strand.
CCTCAAGATTGGGCCGGGTTCCGACCTCAAGCACAGTCCTAGCTTACCTAAGGTCAAAGGACTTTTAACACTAACCTTTGGAGGTCTTTCATGAAGCTAACCCTAAGGTCTTTAAACTCCATTAGCTAGCCTTGCACTTTGACAGATCATCTCTCATTTGGACCGCTTTACCATTGGCCCAGTGTTGAGATAGATCTGTAAGCACATGTCTATATTCTACCCTTGTTCCCATTTATTCTCCCACATTAAATGATCTTCCATGAGAAAGAAGTCATCAAAATTGTGTCTCTTTTGGATGAAGCTTTGGAGGTGACTTGGGACAACAACTTGATGAGGACTCTTTTGAGCACTCTCAAGGTCGATGACCGAGAGTCAATGCGGTATCCATAGCAACTCACAATGGTCTATCTTCTATGATATATGAGTATGCTATCAATGCCGGATTTAAAGATGTGATTTCAGCCCTTTTACTAGGGAAGAAGGAAGAACCATTTACCCTACAAGATGGTTATCTTCTCTATGACAGGCTATGCATTACTAACTCATCACATGAGAAAGTAATGTATGAATCTCATGCTCCTCCTTATGTGGGGCATAGAGGCTAAAAGGGATAGAAACATACTTCTATTGGCCTGCCATGAAAACAAACATACAAGAGTATGTTTCAAAATGTGTGGTATGCCAAAAGATGAAGTTTGATAGAGGGAAGCAACCTGGATTGCTTCAACCTTGGCCAATTCCTAATTCACCATGGGACAGCATATCCATGGATTTTATCTTTGGATTGCCCAAGTCTTTCCATGGGAATACAGAAATATGGACGATAGTGGACAGCTTTAGCAAATAAGCATGTTTCATACCTATCAAAAAGACTATCAAGGCCCATCAAATGGCGACCATCTTTATATCAAAAATCTTCAAGTACCATGGCTTGCCAATGTCCATAGTATCAGATAGTGATCCTAGAATGACCAGTAATGTCTGGAAGGGTCTCTTTGAGAATTTAGGTACAAGGCTAAACTTCTCTTTGGCCTATCACCCCGAATAGATGGCCAAAGTGAAATAGCTAACCTAACAATTCTTGATCTACTAAAAGCTCACGTTACAGAAGTAGATCAAAAGTCCCAATGGGAGAAGTAATTACCTTTAGTGGAGTATGCTCATAATAACACTGTATATACTTCCACAGAAAAAGCACCTTTTGAGGTGATGGAGGGAAGATTAAAAAGTCCCCTGCTACTCAAGGTACATGGGAATATCTTTGTTGCATATGAATATAGCCGAGACCTGCAAGAATCTTTCCAAAAGATTAAGGATGCTATATCCATCTCTCAGCAAAGGCAAATGGCTGCTAGTGATAAGCACAGAAGAGCCATGGCCTTTAAAAAAAACGATTGCCTTGCTTAAGTTTCCCAAGGCTCGATTAAGGCACACGACGGGCAAGAATCCTACGGGGCACCAAAAGTACTATGATAAGTTAGCAAAAAGGTACTATGGTCCCTTTCAGATTCTTAGGCCAATCAATGAGATGGCATATCAGCTCAAGTTTCCCAACCATTGGCTCGTCCACAATGCCTTCCACATGAGCCTACTAAAACCTTACAAAGGAGAGCCACCTCAAGAAGCAACCATTGAAGACCCACCAGAGATCGAGGACCAAGAAGAGGTGCCACAACCCGAGTCCATTCTCCGACATGAAGACAAGGTATTGAGAGGTGGTAAGACTATCCGATGATATCTTATCAAGTTTAAAAATTATCCTTTTGAAGATACTAGATGGATGCAAGGCATACAATTAAAGGATAACCTAAATCTTGTCAATGCTTACAATGATTCCCTAGAATAAGCAAATGTAATATGTATAAATGAACAAAGTTTTTGTCTTATAAGACTCTTTTTTTTCTTTATTGTGCACAAATGTTAATAAGTATGCATACTTAGGATCATGTTTGTGGAGCCAACGTCTCCCAAACACCAAGTAGAGCTTGTTACTCTACCATGGAAGATTGATACGGGCTAATGTGCAGACATGCTTGCACTAGCTAAGGCTCTCAAGCACCAAATGGACTAGTCATCCATTCTGGAGCAGTGTCGTAGGGATCCTCTAGCCGCTAAGCAAATGGACTAATGACTAGGCTTTATCTTCTCTACCTCATAGTCGAGTAAGACTATAATTTCAAGAGAGCGATAATGTCATAAAAACTAATATCTAATTCTTCCAAATGATTTTATCATGTTAAACTGATCATTTAATATGAGGAGGTAACAGGGGAATTAAAAGCTAAAATATTGGTACGGCTGCCAGAACGGTCTCAACAGGGATCCAAAGGAGGGAAAACAGGGATCCAAAGGGGACAGTCTGCAAAAGAGCAACGTGCATCATTGGAGCTTAAAATACCTAAGGTTTAGCTCCATTAAAACTTCCATAGCAGCCTGAAGGGTTTATTCAGGAGAATGCATCTCATGAGGAGCTAGTATGTAAGCTCAAAAACTCACTTTATGGCTTAAAGCAGGGTTCAAGGCAGTGGTATCATAAATTTGATGCATGTATGAGGTCTCAAGGATATAAAAGGAGCGAAGAGGATCACTGCTTGTACACACGAAAGCTAGATGATAGCTCGATGATCATTCTAGTTTTGTACGTTGATAACATGCTTATCGTTGGGAAATCCATTGCGAAAATTGCAACTTGAAGAAAACACTTAGCAATAATTTTGCAATGAAAATTTTTGGGGGTGCTAAAAACTTTCTTGGCATGCGAATCAAAAGAGATCGCAAAAGTCCTATTATTGAGTTATCTCAGGAAACATACATTGAGAAAGTTTTGCAGCGTTTCAATATGCAGGGGGGAAAATGTTGAGTACCCCAATGCAGACATTCTTGAAACTCAGTAAGGAAGATACACCCAAATCTGATGTTGAGCAAGCTGAAATGGCTAAGGTATCATATTCTTTGACAGTGGGCAGTCTCATGTATGCTATGGTGGCCACAAGACCAGACATTGCTTTTGCAGTGGGAGTGGTGAGCCGATATATGGCAAATCTTGGCAGCAAGCATTAGGAAGCAGTGAAGCACATTCTTAGGTACCTCAAAGGTATGGTCGGCAAGTGTTTACGCTTCGAGAACAGTGATGCATCCATAATGGGTTATGCGGATGCAGACTATGTGGGTTGTGTTGACAATAGAAGATCGACATCTGGCTATTTCGTCATATTTGCTGGAGCAGCAGTATCTTGGAGGTCATGTCTTCAAGATTGTACGTCATCTTCCACTACGGAAGCAGTGTACGTTGCATTATCGGTGCAAGTAAAGAGGATGTATGGTTATCTCACTTGGTCAGAAATCTTGGCATTGATGAGACTCCAATGATATATTGTGATAGTCAGAGTGCTCTTGCATTGTCAAGGAATCCCGTGTTTCACTCCAAATCGAAACACATTGAAGTCAGGTATCATTTTGTGAGAGATTTCTTGGCCAAAGAACTCATTGATTTGGTCAAGGTACACACTGACGACAACCCAACAAATGCTTTGACAAAAGGCTTAGCTTAGAGCGGTTTACACATTGCAGTGAGTTGATGGGTATAGGTTAAAGCCACTAGATTGCTTCATGGTTGAACATATCAGGTCACTTGGGCTATGCTGGCCTTAAAGTGGGAGTTTGTTGAGATTCAGAACACTTTGCCAGACATACCACTTACTACTAACCCATCTACTCACTTAACTATTATACACTTATTCTTTAATACAACAAAATAAGGAGTTGCAAAACAGGATAACGTTGCCGTGCGCTCCACCCAAAGCAGGTCTCTCTCTCTCTCTCTCTCTCTCTCTCTCTCTCTCTCTCTCTCTCTCTCTCTCTCTCTCTCTCTCTCTCTCTATCTCTCTGTGTGTGTGTGTGTGTGTGTGTGTGTACTCTCGCACTTGCACTCGCACACGCTTCCCACGGCACCTTCATCGATGTTGTGTGACTCAACAATACTTGGTTAGACATCCATATATGGAGAGTCATTTCCAATGTCTGTCCTCTTTTCCATAAGCATAACTATAGTATAGTGCGGTTTAGTGATTTGTGGTGTCATCACAAGTGTTAATGATGGATCTTCTTTATCCCACATACCCTCTTCACCCTTAAGAGTACTAAGCTCTATATATATAGTTTGGCCCTCACTCTTGCTTTCACCAAAGGAGGAGGCTATGGAGGATGTAGTCTCTACATTTTATATATATATCAAAGATCGGGGCTAGTTGGGTTTTTCAATTCAATTTTTCTTTCCAAGAAGAATTCCGTCCCCCTCTCTCATGCGGCTTTTGTTTATGTTATTTTTATTTATTTATTTTTAACATGAACCTTATCACTTCAACAATTAAGAACTGAGTGTGTGGTTTGTGAGTGAGCTAATAGCCACGAGCTGACTATGTACTGTGATGGTGGTAAATTATAATGATAGTAAATGAGCTTAATAGATCTAAAATTCCGTGTGTGCTATTGTTGAAATATAAAAACACACAGATAGAGCACAAAACACTGAACTAATAATGGAAAACACAGAACCTGAAACCCATATATGTATAGAAAGACACCAAAAATGACAATACATGCACCCTTCCCACCTTCCTACAGAAAGAATATAACAAATGTAAATGTTTTTTTAAATGAACAATATTTTTGTCATATAAGACTAGTTCTTTTTCTATTGTGCACAAATTTAAGTAGATGCATGCTTAGAATCATGTTTGTGATGTCGATGTCTCCCAAACACCAAGTAGAATTTGTCACTCTACTTTGGGAGTATGATATGAACTAAAGAGCAGACATGCTTACGGCAGCTAAGTCTCCCATGCACCAAATGGAGTAGTCATCTTGTAACATTTAATGCACTAGTAACTTGTGTGTGGCGGAAAATGATAACATAGTGAGCATTCCATTAAGAACAACTTCCAAATGAGCATAGAGAGAGTACTTGATTGGAGAAATAAACATAGAAATTTACACCTAGCTAGTTTGGCATAGACAATACTTGAAAAGAGAGAGAAATAGAAAAATTGACAATAGTTGAGGACCCGATCTACATGGAGCCAATCCCCCCTCCAAAAAGGCTTTTTATTATAGCTTCTCCCATCAAAGTAGACTTTTGTACAATACAATCTTTGTGTTCCTTGACAAAATTCATTGGTGCAATGAAGATGGAAGCTTCATGCACCAAATTATGCTTGAAAAATGCCTAGTCTCAGCCCCAAGACCTCACACACCTTCAAAGATGGTGAGAGCTAGTAGGGAATGAGGAAAGATTGAGAGGAAGAAGATGTATCTGAAGTATTCTCCTCACATATTCACTCTAATAGCATAGCTTAGCTTAGTAATTAGCATGGTAGAGGAGATGAGCATGCCATTGAAGCTTGGCTCTTGGTTGGATTTGCATTCCATAGCCAAGAGTTGTTGATGTAGGCCTCTACTTCTCAATGCTTGGAGAAGGAGATGGAGTTCTTGCTCAACACATGAGTTGTGTGTGGATGTGGAAAAATTGGTTAGAGTAAAATGCCAACTTCTCTCTCTTCTTGGTCGCGACCCCTCTTCCCAAAAGCTCTTACTAGCTTCCCATTGGCTCCTGCAGATCTTGTCCAATAGCAGTTAATAAGCGTAGTTGATAGCATTGTGACAAGTGTCCCCCTTTCCCCTTTTGTGAGAGCTTTAGGTAATTAAAATAATTTAATTAAACTCTCATTGAACCTTTTAGTCTTTTGGCCAATAAGAATCAAGCAAGCCATTGGGCTGCTGGATGCTCATTGGACCCCTTGGTGGACTGTCCAAGAGTCTTCTAGGGAGCTTAATTTCTATTGGTTATTTTATCAAGCATTTTTAAATTGATTAAACTACTTTTACTCTAGCCTAATTCTCATTGGTCCACCTCTATGGCCATCCAATAGGATTTGAGGGGAGATTGGGGGCAACTAGGCTAGGAGCCTTCCATGTGTCCATTCTTCCCTTTGTGTAAAGGGAGAGCTTGGGAGTGTGTATGTGTGTGTTTCTCTCTCTTCACCTACCATTAGGGCTCGCCCCCTCCTTCATATGGACGTGGGAAGAATTTTTAGTCTTCCCATAACCATCCAATTTTCCCCACTTTTGGCCATTGGACTTTTTAATTAATTTTTGGAACTTTAGCATGAATGGCGCATAGGTTGGTATCTTCCAACGCCGAAATGATGTGGGCCTCTGCAGCTTCTTGAATAGCCTCTAGCGCTATTGCTTGCATTCTATACTGATTTCCATAGCTTTGAAGCACCTCCTTCACTATGCGAGCAAAGGGGGTGCATCGAATCAAAAGCTCCGTAGTCTTCTGGTAGTGGCGGATTTCTGCAAATGCCCTTGCTATTTTTCGATGCCGCTGCGGTTGTCTTGGGGGCACTTGCACATTTGCTGGCGGGCGGCGTTTAGGCTTCTTGAAAAACTTAGACTTGCGCCTGTTCACATGCTTAGGGGCTGGTTCTGCATCCTTTTCTGATTCATATATATATATATATATATATATATATACATGTATATATATATCTATATTATATGTATACATATACATATATATATATATAATATATATATATATATATATCTATATTATATAATATATATTATATATATATATATATATATATGCATATGTATATGTATATATATATATGTACCCTCTTCCCTTGGCTGCCGATCTTGTTGTGTGGGGAGAGCTCCCTGGCCTCGAGGCAGTGTCTTCCCCACAACGGCCACCCGGTGTGTGCACGGTATTTTATCTCGCAGCATGGTGGCTCACTCTCTGATTCAGTTTCTGTATGGACCACCCGAGTCCTGGATGGTCCTGCTTGTGATTGGTGGCGTGATGGCTGATCCCTATCGGACTCTGTTGTTTGTTGGCCGTGTTCTTCTCTCCAGTGCTGGGCACGTTGCTTCATTCTTTTCCTAGGTGTTATACTTGAGGAGGTGGAGAGATTCAATAGCCCTCGATGACTCTGCTGCCCTACCACCACGCCCACTGCTAGAAGAGTTCCTGGAACGGCCAGGTGTTCGTGGCCATTTTCTTGTGCCTTTAAGCCATGCCGGCTTCTCACATCCTTGGAGGTGTTTTTGTTGCTGGCAGGTGGATGCTCTTTCGCGGTTTGTTTGGTGCGTGCCATTTCGTTGGTAAGAGCTCACCTGCTCTTAAGAAATGAGTGGTTTATGAGAGCATGCAATATTTGTAAGGGTCCATTTAAAAAGGGCATTGTTCACACTAATTTTTAAAAAAAAACTATTATTTTTAAGATAAACATGTCGCTAAGAGTTGGACCCTGTGTTCATGTTAAGTGACTCGCGCAGTATCCGCTTTGATCCTTGTCGCACTCTATATCGCCGCCATGCAGCATGCGTGGTGGGACCTTGCGACATTTTCCACTTGTTGCTATGCTCTTGACGACTCCATTTCCGAACTTCAATAGCAATCTTCAATTGTCATGCATGCTCCATTGTGAGATTACGAGCAAATGTTGTGCGAAAAAACCAGTTGAACATCTCCTCCAAATAATTGGATTGCACCATTCCACCACCATGTCGAGCATTTTTGAAGTACACTCCCCTTGCTCGATAATGGGACTTCTCCATGCCTTGAGTGCTAAAAATTTCAAGCGATCCATACTTGTGCATAAAAAATGCACCATGCGCAAAAAAGATATGTTGTTCACATGAGTAAACGATCACAATTATTTAATAAAAACAATCCCTTGTAATAAATACACCACGTAAAATGGCTTACCATGTAATGTGTGATGTTATTTTCACCCCAAGAAAGGGTGAAGACCTTGGTAAAATCCACCAAGCCTTTTTGAAATGATTGGTGTGGCCCATAAGCTTGACCATTTTATCAAAATGTGCCGAAACTTGCTTGCGCTTGTTTGCAAGCTCGCCATTTGAATCATTGTCAGTAGTAGCTTTGCATAACTCCTTCCAAAGCTCCCAAAGGTTACCTACCTGCTGGTTGGAATTTTTTGAGCATCATATCGACTTGGCTTTCCTTGGGAAACTTTCTTCAAAAAGTTCCTAGCTTTTTGTCCACTCATTGACACTTGTTGAGCAATTTCATGGGCCTCCCCTGTGTTCTTTGCAGCAATGATAGACACATTTCCACCGTATCAATAAAAGTCACGAAGTATAGGTAATTTCCTGAGGATGGAGTTTGCATAGGCCCACAAACATCACTATGCACAAGTTGCAACCTGCATGCAACTCTTACTAGACCATCCTTTTGAAACTTTGAACATTGCATATTACCCAAAATAAAGCCTTCACACAAACATGCTTAGAAGGTGCTTCAAGAGGTGGCAAAGAAGCCACCATATCAGATTTTTACAAATGTAGCAAACTGGAAAAATTCAGATGCCCAAAATATGCATGCCTATGAGTGTGCAAATGCGGTACATGTGTAGAGAGCAAGAAGGAGAGATAGAGAGAACAAAGGATGTGGGTGGAGCAGCTCAACACAATTTTTGCGAGAGAGCCAGTGGGCATAGGTTGAGACAAGTTTAGTCCCTTACCTATCATACATACTACTAGGTCCTATGGTAGTACCACTTATGCGACACATTGCCTTTAAGTGGGGGATTGTTGGGGTAAAGACAATGTGCCTCTTACCCCGGATGAACATGCAAGAGACGTCCAATCGCCTACTACTTGTACACACCTTATTCTTTACTAGTAAGAAGAATAAGGGGCTCTCTTACACACATTATGTTGAGCTGCTCCACCCTCATCCTATGTTTTATCTCTCTTCTTCTTGCTCTTTGCACATGCATGCATTCGTGCACTCACAATTGGTATCAGAACGCGAATGCGATGTGTGTGCAAAAAGAAAGAAGGAGAGAGAAATGAGTGCATGAATGCCATGCGTGTGCAGAGAGCGAGAAGGAGAGAGAACACATGATGTGGATGGAGTGGTACTACTATAGGACCTAGTAGTATATACAGTATGTAAGGGATCTCATTTCAACCTATGCCCACTAGCTCTCTCGAAGCCAATGCAGGCTGTCGTGTAGGCTCTAGCGGTGTGCAAAAGCATATATCCCTACTAGAATCAATATGCATACCCTACAAGTATCTTGTAATGACCTGCACCGCTCCATGATGCATCATGCTAGTGTCAATCATCAAACGACTGACAACCCCAACTGCAAATGCTCCCACTATAATTACTATATTGGGTCTCAACACTAAGAGGTCATATATGAGAGTCTCAAAGGCGGATGAAAAATGCGTAATCTCTACCAGCATATCCATGCCAATCATGTCAATGCCATGTGCATTGACCTTTGCCAATCTATCTGCAATATGTATCTCAACCCTCAGTGCATCACCACGAGAAATAGTCACATATGGACGCTTCAATCCCATGACTCTAGGGTAGTTTTCACTCCCTCATTGTCCATACGGATTGCATCTTATTGTCCTGGCATCACCATATCAACCTCTAATATGAGCATGTCAAAGAACTCCATGTCACTCATCTCGGTGGTAGTAGGAATCTTTGTCCTAAGAGGATCAATCCGCTCTGTCTCTCTAGAGCATGTCCCTAGATCATACATATTGTGCATAACACTCTGAAGCTCATCCGCAAAAGTATATGTCTGCAAAGTCACTAAGACTTCACTGTCTGGTACATGTGACTTGCTGCTCTGCTCCCTCAAAGCCTCAAAATTTGTCACCACCACGGTGAGTGCTCTAGTCGTGCACTCACACAGCTGTCCTGCTCTACATGTCTATCCTTAGACCCTGCACACAAAAACAACAAAGTGTCACACACTGCTCATTAGTAAAGTGTACTCACCTAGATTGCGAACATTTGTATGGAAACAGACACAAAGAGACTATGGCATCTTTGACACCAAGAACCTAGAGAAGAGTCAAATGAGCACCATGATGGCCCCACGCTATCACAAGTGGGCACATATTGAACACCATGGAGCACAAGCATACTCCCACTGGAAAAAACGAAAATGAATGTCACCCACACCATGAACACCATCATGTTTCAGAGCAGAAAACGTGCTAAACCATTCCCTACAAGGAGTAACATGGCATAAAGCTTTATTGTCCAGCTACCAATCGTGAGACAAAGTCCATGCATGCCTAGGTGAACCTGTAGAAATAGGAGTGCCTACCATAGTCGTACTTTGAGTAATATCTAATGGAATCTTATGTTGTCTCCAACGCCTAAAATAACGTCTGCTCTTGTGTCCTGGCCTGCCACAATGCCAGCAAGCCGCATGTCTACGCCTTTGAGGTCTACATAATACACCAACCTGTGTATCCAATGACAAACTGTCACTACAAGATGCCATAATTGAGCACAAAATGAATCTACATATCAGCCCAAACAAAGTGTAAATGGAATGTCCACAAGAGTATAACTGCTCAACACGATGCAAAACAAAACTAGCTGATCAAAAACCATCCGTATAGGCACAAGCCAAATCTTTGCTAAAATAGAGCTCTACCACCTGTAATAAAACGCATAAAACCTGGTGAAAAACCAAGAGAGTCTCCTCTACAATTGAAGTAAAATCTCAATGCAAATCTCAACCATAAAATGAATCCAAGATGCCAAAGTGGGAGAAGCTCTTGATCACTAAAAACTGACAAAAATCTATCAACAAAAGTTATGAAAAGTGGGAGTAAACCTCGACCACTACAGTCTCCAAAAGAGGACTCAAAACCATAAACCAAAACACTACTCAATGCCAATGAGTAGAAATGCTAAAATGGCTCCACAATTCCACATACAATGGCAATCCGCACTCATCATACATCCACGGAGTGACCGTGCATGAACAAGCACCAAAAGAGTTTCAATCCAAAAACTTGATCAATGCAAAACCAATACTCTCAAGGCTCAAGAGAGCTCACCGACACTCAAAAGCACTTGCCAAAATGCATGTATAATGGGCATCAACCACGCACCATAACCATCTGCAAATCCATTTGCGAAGATCATAAACCAAAGCACAAAAATCACTGTCAACGTATCCTATGAAAACTTGTGAAAGAAGCTTCACCTCTGTGCTCAAAAACCGTGTCTCTCAAGAGATCGTTTCAATGGTTTGTGAACGCCTCCGTGCTTTGTTGCCCAAATCTACCAAAAACCTTCAAACCACAAGCTTTGCACAAGCTGAAATTTCATCTTAAACTCATAATGTATGCACTCAACTTTGAGCACTTGCCGTGCTTCCAAAAAATGCATTAATCTCTACACATGCTAAAATTGCATCTTAAACTCATAATTTATGCACTCAACTTTGAGCACTTGCCGTGCTTCCAAAAAATGCATTAATCTTGCACACTATTTGAAAACAAAAAACTTAAGATTTTTGTATAGAGTCAGTCTGAGCTGAATATCAACAAAACGGTGAGGATTTTGTAGAAAGTGTCTTCTGCAAAGTGGTAGATCACATTGCAACGAAGGGATTTAGCGGGTAGAATATTCAAATCTGCATTCTACAAGAATAAAAAGGGATTTAAAAACAATGCTTCTACTCACACAACTTTTAGGGCAACACCTTCACTTACACACAATTTTCCATACTCTTTTCTGAGCTTCCATAAGAGTATACATCACTCGCAGGCTGAGCTCGCAAGCTGCCATTGCATTCTCACAAAGCTTCTTGATCTCTCCACCATTGAGAGAAAACAAGCTATCACCTTGAAGCTCTCAAAGCCCTTGTCCTCCTTGTCATAGCCAAGCCGTAGCTCTGATACCAATTGTGAGTGCACGAATGCTGTGCGTGTGTAAAGAGAGAGAGAGAGAGAGAGAGAGAGAGAGAGAGGAGAGCACATCTTTGAGGCTAGAAAAAATCCACAAAAACATTTAAAATTTGTCTTCTTTTGTTGCCACTTAAGGGGCTCATTAATTTTGGCCCCAAAATTTGATGCACATTCTGTAACCCATCCATAATCAAATACCTTTCATGACCCGCTACTTGGTTTAGGATTTCATCCTATAATGGTAAAGAGTAGTGATCCCACTTCGTAGTAGCATTGAACAGATTGTAGTTGATGCACTCTCTCTACTTCCCATTCTTCTTTGGAGTGATGACCACAAGTGAAACCCACTCGGACTCGTTCATATGATAGATGATACCTGCATCCAAAATCTTATTGATCCTCTTAGTTGTCCCCTCTTCATTACAGTTAATAGCAATTCTTGCATTTTCTCGAACAAATCCCGGACTGTATGCTCCCAATGCTGTGGAATAGCTCCATACCTTGATTCCCATGATTCTCATCCTAGACAACATCTTAAGGACTCTGTGGTTGAGTAGAACCACCACCTTGTAGCCCAACATGCCTTGCTTAATTTTCTTCTTAATCTTCCTAGTCTTAGTTCGTACAATCACCTCTGCACCCTTGTAGTTTTTTGGGCTTTCAAAGTCAACCTTTTCTCGCACTTTGGGATGCAAGAATTCCATGAACTTATCCACCTTGAAGTACTCACCATTAGCCAACTGCATAGTTGCCGATAATTGTGCCCAACATGCTTTAACAAAATCAAAAAATAGATTGAAATCCTCACTTACATCTTGTTTAAGAGCCTTAAGCTTCACATTCACCTCAATTGGGACGCCTTCTTATGGAAAACATGAAAAAAGTATGCCGTACAACCGACCACGCATGCCTTGATCTTGCCTTCCAAAGCTTCACACCACACCTTCGCTTTACCGTGCATCACCAATGGAAAAGTTTGCATCTTCTTATCCTCATTAGGCATACACAATGATAGCATGTACAACTCACAATCTGCAATTTACTTGTGTGAATTCTCTTCATCAGTGAAAATTGGTCCATAGCTTCACTTCGGCATGCTTACCAATGCAAAAAACTATGCTTCTTGTCAATCTAGTGTGCTCCTCCATGGGGGCACCAGAAGATGGAGAGGGGGAATGGGGAACACACATGAAACAAAACACAATGGCCTCTCTATAGATCAGGGTATTCAAAACACCCCTATCCTATAAAAGAAACTCCTTTAAAACTTACAACTTACACTAACAGAACCATGTCTACACATTCACCGCTGCTTTGGGGAGACACACACATCCACACTGACAACATTGAAAAACACAACAAGAGCAAGAGAAGGAGAAAGGGCGAAGGGAAAAATGATATCAAATGGGTGACAATGGGCTTGATATCTCTTCAAAAGAACATTTACAACATTTCCAATGACAAAGCTATGACTAGTTTCAAGAAAAAAACCCTCATGGGCTTGACAAGCACACATCTCTATCTAAAAACCCGCATGCATGCTTTAATGGATCCCAAAAAGCCCAAAAATGATTAGAAAACCCCATGTTGTGGAGGTGCTATTACACTTTTAGCATTTGCTCTTCCATTGGTCCACTTGGTGGCTCTTTGGCGGCCCAATTTGGCATCTTTTAGAGAGGCCAGTTTCAACTTCACAAATTTCCCTTTCTCCCTTTTTTTTAGAGCCCAGGAGCACTAGCAATATCGCTAGTGCCCCTTGTGATTCACAAGGTTCCATTCCCCCCCCTCTCTCTCTCTCTCTCTCTCTCTCTCTCTCTCTCTCACTCTCAAGAACTTCCTCCTTGAACTCTCTCTCCCCTCACCCAAGCACTAGCGAGATTGCTAGTTTGGGGGGGGGGGGGGGGGGGGGGAGTGTTTTGCTTTCAATTCTAAAAGGGGGCTCCTTGGGGACCCGTCAAGTGAGAATAGCCTGTAAAGGTGCCACACTGCCACATCATTGTTGCCAAAATGGTCGACCAATGCTAGGAGCACTCACCATCAACCAACACCGCTACCGCTACTCACTCAAAAACCACCCAACACCGCCATGAGTGTCGCACAGGGCCGCAAGCATGGGGGAGGGGGGAGGGGGGGGAGAGCTCCACGAGAGCCTCTTTCTTTCCATTTTCTTGATGATGATAGGGTCTTGCCCCAAGATTTTTAACATGCATCCAAGGATATCCCCATCACATATGGGCCTATTCACTGCCACGTGGACGCACACGGTGGAAGCAACCCTTTGGGGTTAGAAAAATTTCGCAATAACTTTAGAAAATTGTCTTCTTCTTTGCCAATTGAGTGGCTCACGGTTTTTGGCCCCAAAATCCAATGCACATGCTATAAGATTCCATCGATAGCCCACCACTGTCCCTCCATCATTCAACGTCTCTGTGGCCTTGAACAACGCATTCAAAAATGTGAAAAACCATCCAACTCTCCACTGTTTCCACCATCCACAAACTTCAATCAGCCATAACTCTATACTTACAACTTAGATGGACAACCCATCAATTCTAGCTAGCTCCACACACTGCATACTTCTCTTGAGAACTTTGGTAAGCCCAAAAAAGTTCCAGATGGCATGCCTACTGAGGCAGTCAAACTGGCACTGACCTAGCCCTTGAAAAAACTTCAACTGGCCATATCTCAAGCATCTAGACTCCAATTGTCAATCTCAAAAGATACACATGCTCCATAAACTAAACACTCCAAATATATACACTCACCTTTTCTCTGACCACCCATCTGCACCTATCCATCCCGTAGGAGATCTGCAAGGCACTCCACATTCAAATTCCAATAACGTCCACCCTATAGCTCTGATTGAGGAGTAGTCTTAACCGGTTTGTAGAGCAACTTGAGCACTACGTCTTACCACATGACTCCACCACTTTGAACACCTTGATTTGCCAACCTATTTAGCCGATCATGGAGCCTTTATGGCCTAAAAATAAACCTCAAGCATACATTCCAGCAACCACTTGCCTACCTAGGACCTCCACACCTACTTTAGCACTCTATCATGCACTTGTAAACATACATAGCATTGTCTGTGCCTGCTCCTAACTTTGACCATGTTTGATTGTACCAACGTGTATAAATTCCTACAATATGGGTGTATACCAAAGGACAGGTGACAATCGAGTAAGAAATCTCTCATTCTTAGAAGTCTAAATTTTACTATCATAATAGGATCTTTGTATCAACTAGTGTTGTTGAAGTTTGGAGAAGGTGTGTACAAAATCAAGGCAAGATGCAATAATTACTAAAGCACACAACCTAGTAAAAGGCTCTCATTCAAAGAAGTCTGAACTAGAATCTTACTAAGTATTGATGGAGTTTTGTGAAGGTGTATACAAATGCAAGGCAAGATGCAAGTAATTACTAAAGCACACACTAGAAGTTTGAGTGGACACTTCTCTACTACAAGAAAATTCTTCAAGTTGGTTCATGGTGGTAGAGTATGATATCAAATGTTTGAGATTTTTGGAACACATGTGACATTTGTGAGAGAATGTGCAAGCCAACATCACTAGACATGACTTTGGAACAAAAAACAACCTATAAATTTGTAGCTGAGGCCATCAATCTGAAAACTATCAACCCTATGTATGTGTCTAAGGAGTTGTTCACCATGCTTCTTGTGATAGCTTTGGACAATAAGTGTCGAATTAACCTAAGAAAACTATTTTATGCTCTAGTGTGGTGTTTAGAGAGCCAAGATAAAATCCCAACACCTGTTTAAATCCTCGTATGTTTGGCAAGTTTTCTACTAGATGACTTGCAAGCCAGGGCATCCCAAACTTCTCGCACCAAAGCCCGATAGAACATGAGATCAAACATTGGATCTAGCCAAATTAGAAGGGCAAGAAGACATGTAACATGAACAGAGAGTGGACAAGGCAAGGAGATTTTTAAAATACCACAAAGAAAAAAAAACTATGAAAAGAATATTGAGAAAGCAATAATCCAGAGAAAAGAAGGCACAATGAACCATTAAACTGGTAGGAGGGAAACTAGAATGGACGGCCATAGTACCACTATCAAGAAACCCCAAAGACAACCATCGATGTACGCCAAGAAATAAATGAATCTAAGAAGACACAAAATTGAAAACTACCACATTGAAACAAAAGTCCACAATCGCCACTACAACAACAATTCAAAGATTACCTTATAGACTTGAGGCCTTACAAAAGCAACACCTAGTGGGATATATTTAGAATTTTTCACTTCCAATGCCTGTTACCATATACATGTGGTAGTGATGTGTGTGAACACACTAGGACCGTCGGGGCATTTTTCCCTCTTTAGGAGGTTTTTTCCCCAGTGCATTGTATATACGCCCATCACTTTAGGGCCATCTATCTTTCCATTGCACACTAAGTAAAACACTCTCTATTGTGTGCCTTGAGCTTCCTTCATCTTCTCCAAGCTGTGTGTGTTTCTCTGCAACCCTAATTCCAACAAAGCACAGGTTTTTTCTAGAAAAAACAGGACTAGGCAGCGTGTAGTTGAACAGGCTTTTATTGCTTCTCAAAGAAAGGGTGTAAGAGTAATGCAGTCACTTCTTATGGTTCTGCTGCGAGTGGAAAAAATTCTGTTCCTAATTCTTTTCTTTGTGCCGTAGCACTTTGTCTGGAAATTCTTAGTGATAAGGGCAAAAAGAAGATGCGTTGCCATTATTGTAAATCCAATGATCACTAGATCAAGTTGTGTCCTAAGTTGAAGGCCAAAGAGGCTAAGAGAAGAAAGAGGTGGTTCCACTACAAATGCTGGTTCTAATACAAATGCATCCATTGTTGAGTCTTCTGTGAAAGGAGACTGTGTTGCTGATGTTGATGCAGAATGGGCTTTTAGCGCAGAGTGCACTTACAATCCTGCTGTCCAGATGCATGCTTGTCAATTGCTGCAGATTCACATGTGTGGTATTTCGACAGTGGTGCTACAAAGCACATTACCTCACATCGTGAATTGTTACCTCTCTCGAGTCTGTCCCTCATGGGAATTTAGTCACTTGTGCCAACAACGCCTCTTATCCAGTTCAGGGAGCTGGAAAGATTGTGCTTACAGCTGCTACTGGCAGTCTTTCACACTTGTTGATGCACTTTATGTATCTGAGATCAAGAAGAATTTCTTGTCTGTATCCACACTTGCTAGACTTGCACTTGTAGTCAATTTGTGGATGACAAATGTACAGTTCATGATCTCAGTTTTGGTGATGAAATTGTTGCATCCGGGCTTTTTGTGCCGTGGGCTATATAAGCTCACTTTGTATGACAAGTGTGGACAAAATTTTGCAAATGCTGTTGCAGATTCAAGGGCTATTTCAGATGCAAAACTTTGGCATGCACGTTTTGGTCATCTGAATTTTGCTAGTTTGCTGCGTTTGCAGAAATCTGATATGGTTGCTTCTTTGCCACCTCTTGAAGCACCTGTCAAACAAGTTTTGTGAAGCTGTCTTTTGGGTAAGATGCAGCGTTCTAAATTTCCAAAGGATGGTTTAGTTAGGGACACATGCAGGTTGCAGCTTGTGCATAGTGATGTTTGTGGGCCCATGCAAACTCCGTCCTTGGGCAATTACCTGTACTTTGTTACTTTCATTGATGATTACTCCAAGCATGCATGGGTATTTCCGCTTAAAGCGAAGTCTGAAGTTTTTATGTGCTTCAAACAATTTCTGGCTATGGTGGCTGAAAATGTCTCGGAATGTACTATGGGCACCCTCCGTTCCGATCGAGGGGGGGAGTATATGTCTCATGAATTTTACATCAATCAGACATTGTTACTTCTTTCTTGAATGGTGACATATTTGAGGAAGTAATGTCATAGAATCTAATATCTAACCAACCCAAATGATTTTCTCATATTAAATTGATCACTTAATGTGGGAGAATAAACGGGAACAAGTGTTAAGATATAGATATGTGCTTATAGATCTATCTCAACACGGGGCGAATAGTAAAGGGGCCCAAATGGGAGATGGTCTATCAAGAGCAAGGCTAACCAATGGAGCATAAGACCTTAGGGTTAGCTTCATTGAAGACCTCCAATAATGTGTGAAAAAGTCCTTTGACCTTAGGTAAGCTAGGGCTAAGCTTGAGGTGGGAACCCAGCCCAAGCTCGAGGTGCTTGACCCTTGCTTGAGTGCTTGTCCCGCTTGAGGTGCTTGACTTGCCGCTTGTTTAAGGTGCTTGAGGTGCCTTGACATGCTTGCCTGAGATGCTTGTGGGAATACCCCCTAGTCCAAGTGCTTTGTCATGCTCGATGACTAAGGTGCTTGAGCTCCTAAAGTCAAAAAGATCCCTACAAGGAGGGGGGTGAGCCTACAAGGGGGGGGGATGAGAGAGAAACGCACACACACACACACAAAAGGGAAGCCCAGCTTGAAGAGGAGCAAGGACACTTGTCAAGTTCCTCCTTAATATGTTGCCCTCATGGTGTGCCTGAAGCCTATTCGTTGGCCACCCAAGGGGTCCAATGATAATTTAGGATATTTAATTAATTGATTTTGCATTTATCAAGTCCTCTCTCTCAAAGTGGAAAGGGGGACACTTGTCCCAAGGCTACCCCTGTTGCTTGTAATGGCTCCTGCTTGTGATTGGCTAGGCCTGGAGGGGTCCAATGAGCTTCAAGCATGAGCTACAAGGGGGGGTCGACCCAAGCAATCTAGGGGGGTGCTTAGGGGGTATACTCACCCACACACACTCTCATTGTGTGCTATGCAAAGTGCAAGAGCTCCCTCTCCAAGCAAGTAGAGGTTGAGAGCCTACACCAACACTCTTGGCTATGGAGTTCAAATCCAACCAAGAGCCATGCTTCAATGCTTGAGCTTGTCATCTCCTTCTTCTTCATTACTATGCTATTATGTATGCTATCTCAAGAGTTATGATAAGTGAGGAACTAGCTCTTTCTCGTATGAAATGTTTCTTCTTCCTCTTCCCTACCCTCATTCCCTGCTAGCTCTCTCCACCTTCGAAGGTGTTTGAGGTCTTGGGACTGAGGCTTGGTATTTCTTCAAGTTTAGGTTATGCTATGATGGTGATGCATGAAGCTTTCCATCTTCATTGCTTCACCTAGGTCACAAGGAACACAAAGAATGTATTGTAACAAGTCTCTCTTTATGGGAGAAATCATAATACAAATGCCTATTGGAGGGGGGACAGCTCCACATAAATCCGGTCCTCAACTGTTGTCATGTTCTCTAAATTCTCTCTCTTGCAAAAGTATTGTCTATGCCAAGTTAACTAATTGCTATGATTATGTTGCTATCTTCAATTATGTCTACCCGCTATGCTCACAAAATCATTTCTTGAAAGTATTCTCATTAAATTCCGCTACTCTCAAATTGAATAGGCAAATTCATTACAAAGTTTATGTAACGTAGCCTCGCGGTTTTGTCATAAAAGGACAAGAGGACAAAGTGTGCAGATGTAAGAAAGCTTTGTATGGGTTGAAGCAATCTCCTCGTGCTTGGTATGAGAAAGCTGACACTCATTTGGTTAAATGAGGCTTTCGTAACAGTCCAAAAGAAAGCACATTGTATGTAAAGCGTGAGGGTGATGTACTTCTCATTGTGGTTCTTTATGTTGATGATTTTCTGATCACTGGACCAAATGAGAGACATATTGCTGAATTTAAGGCTGATTTGAATGCTACTTTCAAGATGAAAGATTTGGGGCTGTTGCATCATTACTTGGGTATACAGTTTAAGCAGTGTGATGGTGGTATTGCCTTGTGTCTGAAAATTTACATAGAGACATTGCTATGTAAGTTTGGACTTGAGGAATGCAAACCTATTGCCACTACCATGGAAATAGGTTTGAAGTTGAGTCTACATGATGCTGGCGATCTTGCTGATGTCACTCTTTTTCAAAGTGCTGTTGGCTACCTCATTTATGTATGCAACACGAGGCCGGATATTCAGTTTCCAGTCTCACAGGTCAACAGATTTATGCATAGCCCAGGGTCTAAGCATTGGCAGGCTGTCGAGAGGATTTTCCGCTACCTTAGTGGCACTTTACATCTTGGCTTGTTTTATCCCAAGGGGGGATCATTGCCGCCAGACTTACATGCTTTTTCGGACTCAGATTGGTCTAGTTGTTTTGACACGCGAGTGTCCACAAGTGGTTTTTGTTTCATGCTTGGCAGTTCATGTATATCATGGAAAGAAGCAACCTACTGTGTCCACTTCGAGTTGTGAGGCTCAGTACAGGGCAGTCTTCACAGCTACGATTGAGTGTGTATGGCTTAGACGCCTTATGGCTGATTTGGGTGTTGGATAGGACACTGCCAACACTATCTACAATAACAGTCAGAGCGCATTGGCAGTTGCGAGGAACCCAGTTTTTCATGCTCGCACAAAGCACATTGAGGTGCATTACCATTATGTCAGGGAGAGGCTCTCAGCAGGAGAGATCAGCTTGGCTTATGTGCCAACACAGGACAACCTTGCAGATCTTTTCACAAAGGCATTGTATCATGAGAAGCTTGAAGCTTTCCGCAAAGCTTTGGGCTTACTCCCCTTTGTGGACTGATCCTGTCCTCAGGGCATGGAACTTCCCTTTACTCATGTGCCAGCTCTCATTCACCACATCACTCCAGGGGGGGATTGTTACCATATCCATGTGGTAGTGATGTGTGTGAACACACTAGGACCGCCAGGGCATTTTTTTCCCTCTTTAGGAGGTTTTTCCCCCCATGCATTGTATATACGCCCATCACTCTAGGGCCATCTATCTTTCCATTGCACACTAAGTAAAACACTCTCTATTGTGTGCCTTGAGCTTCCTTCCTCTTCTCCAAGATGTGTGTGTTTCTCTGCAACCCTAATTCCAACAATGCTTTTATCCCATCATGCTTAGCTCATAGCTCAAGTTCCATCAAGTTTCAACTCATCAATACCACACACCAACTACAAATACCATACAATTCCCATGTAGTCAAATATGAAAGTAAGAGCATAAATGTGGATACCATTACCAATGGATGCATAGCCACAATCCAAACAGGATGGAATAAAATTGTCAATCCAGTGGGCCAAATGATTGGAAGCGTAGGCTAGCAAGGTGACTTTTGACATCGGCAACTCAGACAATGGTTGGAGTCAAGACACTCAAAATTTAGAACTATAGTGGAATTTTGAATTAATCACACATGACAAGGTTTTGATAGTGAGCAAGTACTTAACAGAAAATAGAGAAAGCCATCAAAGGACTGGAGCAGCAAACTAAAGAACTGGAAAATTTTTAAATCCAATGAGAAGGTTGAGAAATGGAACCTAGGGAATGATCTGAAAAAATAATAGTCTATGTTAGACCAGAAGCAACCAATTGTTGATAGTTTAAAGGAGGCCCACAATGTAATGAAGTAGTCCATTTTGGATAATTATATCCACTAGTCTCTGGTAGATATCACAAACTTGGAAGGAAATCTATCCCTCAACCAGACGGACCTACAAAATCCGATTGTAAACATGAAAGAGGACCTGGAAGATAACGCGACCAAATAAACAAGTGCTTTAGAAAATCAAGCAACAATGGAGCATCTCCAATTAAGCCAAGATGAAGACAAAGAGGACGATGATCTGAGTCAGCATTAGATGGTCTTTACTTGTAGGAACAAGGGGAACATTTTCATAATCCTAACTATACAATTCTCACTTATAATGTAGTGAATACAATTCCAACTTCAGTATATCATAGTACTTTCTACCTGAATTGTTGTTCCTATAGATAAAGTATAGCTTGTGTAAGATCAAGCTGGTGAATTAGATTTCACTCCGAAAGGCAGTTCTCAAACTAACGTATATTGAACTCCTAGCTAAGAAGACCAAGGTTTTCAATCCATGTCATTAGTTTAGATGTATTGTTTATATTCACTTATCCATACTTTTAGTGTTTGGTTAACAGGTCAAGGAATTGACTAGATTAATAGAGGTAGGGATTTTGGTGATGCACCTTTACCTTTTTTGTTTTCTAATGCCCTTTTTCCTTGAGGTAAGTATATGATACTTTTCCTCATCATAATAAGTATTCAATTTAATTTTATTTCATTTTTAAATATGCTTTCAATGAACTTTCACCCACTTATCTCTTTAGGTAGATGACAAAGTCATGTTTGAGGAAAGGATTCTAGGGGTTAGTGTACGTAGTACCTCCTCTGTCAAGCTTCCCTTTTCATATGTTAACAACTACAGGCATTAAATTTATTTTAATTGATTTTCTATCAAAGATTATATGGCTACAAGGTTAGCGATCGTTTTTTTGAATTGCCACATGTTGCTCTTACTTTATATAAGGCTGCAAAATCTGGGCTTCCAAATCAAGGAGATTGATGTAGCCAATTTGGAGCAAGGTTTACGATGAATGCCACCTTCACATAGTGAACATCACTATGGGAGACATATTCCACAGGTGAAGAATATGAGTCTCTAGGAGGATTGACACATGCACCTTCTTTCCTAATAATGTACTGGGATGGAGTCTCTAAGAGTTGATCAAGTCTCACAGACCATTTCAAGCATTTGATATAAGGAAAAAATTTTAGTGGGGCCAAAAATTTTTAGGCGTATTAACGCATGTTTCAAAATGCTTCCATAAACCATCCATAATCCAAAATTCAATCATAAATCATAATCCGTTTCCCATGACATGGGTGAGGACTCCCTCTTTATGTGATACATAACCATTTTGCAAACCACTTTAGCCACCAATGGTTGCAAAAAATTTGATAGGACAAACATACCAAAAAAATAATCCAAGAGCCACACTAGCTAACACAACAAAAAAAACATAAGCGTATCGATAATTACAAGGAAAATCTCAGTCCTTGATCATAAGCCATAATGATCAATGAACCCAAGTGCCACACTTGGATTTTTAATTGCACTCATTGTTGGCAAACTCATCCAATACACATGGTCCTTAGAAACAAATTTTTTTAATGTATAAAAAAAATCCGACTAGCAAGTAAACATAATCTCAAATCACCAACTTAAAATATTTGAACTACATGTTAACAACATACCACAATTGTACATCTTCCTCCTTCTACATAGAGCTAGTTTTTTTTAACTTAAAAGGATGAAAAGCAGTACACATACGCACATGAGACATCCACACATTCTCTCTGAGATTCCATGCACATTATAACCTCATTACATAACTATAATCATGACACAAAACAGTCCCATCACTTTTTTGGCCAACCATATGCACATTATAACCTCATTTACATAACCATAATAATGACACAAAACAACCCCATGATCGCTTTGGCCAGCCATATACCCTAATTTCATCCTTATGGATAAAACAACTTTTAAATTTTTTTTTGGATGCATGCACCGTATACACAAGAGATAGTGTGTTTGACCCATGTCAATGCATCAAGCTCAACCCTGTAACATAGGTTATCATCATAGCACATCAGTCCATTGATATGAAACTCATGCTAACACTATGGTGAAAAAAGAAGCCTTTATATGCAAAGTTAACCACACATTCAAGTTAGAAAAGCATACATCTTCACATAAGGTCAAATTGGTGGAAACAACTCACCGAAACTAATCATAAAGCATACACAAGAACTTCATGACACTTTTCTATTTGGAAAAGAGACCTATTTTCCTCTAAGGATTTCTACTTTGAAATGTAAATTTAGATAGGTATTTCTCTTTTCAATATGAGAAAAGAAAGGACGTTTTAATTTCCATGTTGGAATATAAGAGCATATTTTCATGATGTAAATATTTCTAGGAATATTTACCATAAAGAAATCAAGACTTTTCCATGTAGGTTTTAGTTATCACATCATGGAAATTGAATTTCTTTATATGGGAAATTTCTCACGCCCAACTTAAAAACTTTTCTACATGGTATATTAGAACTTCCACATGGAAAATTTGTTTTTCCAATTTGTAAATATTGGACATGGCACAGTGTAAAAATATAAATATATGTATTGGCTACAATCAGGATTTTTTTTTGCAACCACCCGTTTCTTGAAAAAACCAAAGGTTTTATTCTTTTCTTTGCGCTTAAGTGTAATTTATAACGGGTAGCTCACATTTCACATGTAAAGAATAGGTAAAATTCATGGAAAAAAGGCTAAAGAGTCCTGGGTAGAATGCCATCTCACTCTTCCAAGATAGTAGAATATTCCTTCCAAGCTACTTGTTGACCAACACTTCTAAAAGACCACATCTACCCCTCACCTTATGGACACATGTCTCAAGGTCTCATATACCTAAATTTGTCAATATTTCTATCATATTACATTCAAATACACATGTCTTGAAATTTCGTACCCTATCTTTAAAATATTTCATATTTTTTTGTAATTATTTGTTTATAAAAATGGTTAGAGACAAATTGCATGACTACTTTGAAACAATGCTGAAAACAATTTAAGCTTACTTCCCAAGACCATTTGGAGGGTTTATCACCATGTAGATGAGCATAGATGAAGAGAACTTTTGAGGTTTCGATTCTAAAATGAATAGAATTACAAGGGCCTTTAAATAGAGGCATTAGTGGAAGCAATCCATTCTATGTAACATCTCAAAAGATGCTCTTGCTGTGATTTGCTAGTGCAACTTTTAAAATGTACTTTGTGTGTGCTCTTTAGGTCTCTTATAGTTGGCCAAAGTTGACCATACATGTCATCTACATCATCTAAGTTCAATGTATCCATTGCAATTGCCTCCATGCGATCATTGCTCAATAGCTCCACCACAACCTAAAGCATCCAAAAAACAATAATTAGTAACTAGAACAAGGCATGTCAATTATCTTTAGCTAAGCGACATTTCTAAATACAATGTTACTTTCATCTAACCTCTTCATCAAAGCTCTCATTGAACCTTGATGGCTTTTTTATAATTCTACATGACCTGGTTACTTTAGGCATCTACACAAGAAAGGACCATTAATCAAAAGGTGGCATTAACAATGTCAACATTTTCACACATTTAAATTGTTCAAATTAACACTCACTATTGAATGGTGGAATCTTGGAACATAAAATCCTCGAAAGTTACTTGATAGTCACAAGCATATTGTATCTCATGAGCAATGGCCGGTACATTGACAATTGTGCTTTTGTTCAATGGTTGCTCTACTTCATTCGAAAATGGTGCAACATTATACTAAAAGCAATTAGATTCTATTAGATGACAAAATGGTAAGCAATACTCACTATGTTCAAAGCTAAGATTAAGAGAAAGGGTATAATCCCAAGAAAATAAAAAGAGATTATAATAGCATACGAAAACTTTAGCAAACTCTAATGATAAAGAATGATGATTGCCTTTTCCTATTCTATCATTACAAGAATGACATGGACTTGCACTTTACAACTTCAAGCATGTGGAACAAAGATAAAAGAAACATTTTCCTAAAAGAGAAGACAAATGATATAAAATACTAATCTTTCACACTCAATCACCCATATCTAACTTACAGTATTATCTAACAAGCCCTTGGACCTTCTGAATTCAATAAAAATTTCTAGAGTGCACAAAGAAAAATAGAGTTCATATACACACATACTATCTCACATTTATGCACAAGGTATTAAAATCCTTGCCTGAAAAATCCTCTTTGTCTTGCTTGCAAAAACCCATGTCAAACAACTCTCTAATTTTTACCATGCCCTTGTTAAAAGATGCCCATGCTTCTCGATAATGTTTCACAAGGAAGGATTTCCCAACGGTGGCATACATATCTTTTACCTTCGTAGGATAGAAAATCCTATCATACGTTATTGGGCGCGCATCATTTTTAGGGATTCCTACATTACTTGTGATAAAGTCACTAACTACATCGGGTAAAGTAGGTTTGACATGAGATTCGGTGTTGTATTCTAGGGCTTTGCTTTGTGAGGTTAAGCTCATATTCTCGGAAGAATGAAAAAGGGTGATGTTTGACTCTTAGGAACAAATATGTGGCCACCCTCTAGTACCCTTTTAGACCAACCCACCAGAGCATGTCTATGGGCAACACTCTTTATGCCTATCTCACTCCAACCTTCACTAGTCATATACAAGCAAAGTTTTCCATTAATGCCACTGGAAAAAATAGCCTCAGAATATTCACGTGTACCACAAAACCTTTGCACAAAATTAACCACTGATAGAGTGTCCCATGATATCACCTTGGAGTTAGTGTCAAAGCTCACATCTTCAAAGCTACGAGCTAAATTCAGAACGCTTAGCATTGTACGTACCCTTTGGCAGCCATATCTGTCCTCGAAAATGCAGTTTATGGAGCTCGTGAAATAGCCCCTGTGAGCACCTGAGCTTGTCTTCTTGTTGCACGTATGACCCTGTTCAGAGTTTCAAATGGAGATGAGCCGTTTATATAGGAGCTCGGAGACGACCTGGCTGTGATAACAGCTTCTGCAGCGCACCCTTAAGGGCTCCGTACTGACTGGCCTTGATTACAGCTTTGCTGCGCAGCGCACCCTTAAGGGATCCGTACTGACTGGCCTTGATTATAGCTGCTGCATCGCACCCTTAAGGGCTCCGTACTGAGCTCGTCTCTAATGTCCCTCGCTCTCTCTGAGCCCAGCCTTGAGAGCCTTTTGTTGAGCTTGTTAGATGGCTTCCCTCCCTTTCAACTGCAGCTCGTATCCTCTCTTTGGCTGTCAATCAGTTGGCCGCCTTCATCCCCTCCAATCCCTTGGTAGTGCCTAGCTCCTGCAGTGTGCTCTGGCTTTTGAGCCCCCCCGTGCCCTCCTTTTATATTTCTCTGCAAGTGGTGTTGAGATGTAGAGAGAAAGACAGAGAGACGAGACAAGAGACACACCATATACGCTCCCAAAGACTGATTCATATTGAGGACAAGATACAAATATATAGGTGAGACCAAGTTGAGTAGAGTGAGCCATATATAGCTCCAACACCCCCACTCAAACAAAGGTCTCTAGCTTTGGATGAAAAAACCCTTGGGGAGTTCAAGGGAAAAACCCAAGCCCCTATACAATGTGAAAATATGAACCAGCCTTGTGGAACTGTTTGAAAACAGATAAGGCTTCATTTTTGTCTAAGTAGAAATACAGTCGTATACCTTGAGAAATCATCAATGAAAGTAATGAAGTAGCGATATTGTGATCTCAAAGAAGGTAGAGGTCCACATATATCATATGAACAATTCCAATATGTCATGAGAATGAGTTGTATTGGAAAGAGGAAAGGGTTTTCGATTGGTGTTTCCCAAGAGCACAAAATTCACAAATTCCCTTATGGGATGGGCTTTAAGATCCATGCCATGAACAAGATCACGACGTTGAAGATCAAGGAGTTTTGAGAAATCAGCATGATTAAAACGGTGATGCCATACTTGTAATCATGATCACCTGGAGCAGTGACAACATTTGCTACAGCATCGTTGAGAGAGAGTTCAAACAAATTACCATTTCGAGGAGCAGTGGCTATAGTTTGTCTCATCTTTCTCAATTCGGCATTTGGTATGATCAAATCCAACAAACAGACCAAGATCAACAAGTCTAGCAACTGAAAGAAGATTAAGTTGAAGATCTGGTACATGTAATACTCCTTGAAAAATTCGAGTGGAAAGAAGATAAGGTACCAAGATATAAGTCTCCCATACCCATTACTTGACAAGTAGTATCATCAGCAAGATAAACAACACGTGAACTGGCAATGGATGATAGTTATGGAGCCACTTAGACTGATATGTCATATTTCATGTAGCACCAGAATCGACAAAAAAAAAAAAAATGATCCATCGCAACTGAACATAGGACCCAGCTTGTTTCTGGTACAATTTTGTTTCGATGTTCAATAGCATATGCTCTATTCCGATCTGTGTCGAATCGACGCTTATAGCACATATGAGTGGGATGATCAGATCGTCCACAATATTCACAAGAATAAGAAGAAGAGTCTCTAGATAAACGTGGTTGTTTTGTGGTAATATTGTGTTCTTCATCATATTGACGTGCCCAACAATCATCTTCAGTATGGCCATTTCTGTTGCAGTAAGAACATTGCTTATTAGGGAATTTGAGACGAGAAGAAAATATTACCGCGACGGCCACCTCTGCGGTTTCCTCGTTGAAATGGACGCCTTCGACCATAAAACGCCCGTTTCATTTGTTGTGACTCAGTGTCCTCTTGTGAAATCATAGTTGTATCATGACTAGCATTACGATGTTCTTGACGTTGAGAGTATTCAATTAAAGACATGCAGGCTTGGTCAAAATCAAGACCATCTTTATTAGAGAGAATAGTAACAATGTTATCATAAAAAGAGTCCTTCACCGTATCAAGGAGAAGTGTAATCAGTTGCTTTTGTGGAACAGGATCATCGGCAGCAGCAAGTTGGTTAATAATAGATTTGAAAGATTCAATATGTCCCGTCATGGCAGTACCAACTTCATATTGTAACTTGTTAAGCAACCCTCTCAAATAAAGTATTTCTGTGACAGATTTCTTCTGAAAGTTTGCAATAAGGTACTTCCATACGTCGTGGGATAGGCAGTTCATACTTAGCAAGAAAAAGGGAATCAGTAACAGCAGAAAGAATATACCGACGAGCTGCTTTATCACGTCGTTGCCAATCCGTATAGGCAACATTCCAATCTTCAAATATAGGTCCTTCAGTGATAAGCACGTTATCATTATCCGTATCAACAGGCTGAGGCGGACAAACACGATTTTTCAAGAACAACATCGGAGAGTTCATCGCCTTCACGAATTAACAACATCTTTGTTTTCCAGCCTGGAAAACCTTGACCTGGAAAGGAGGAACAGAACGATGGCCAGAAAGAAAGCCGTTGACGAGAATATTCATAGCCATATCTTGTTGCGAGAAGAAGTATAAGATAAGATCGCAGAATTTGCACACCATATATGGTGAAGGCCACAATTGAGAATGAGAGAGATATGAGGACTGCGTTCTGTCAACGATAAACGTAAGAACGATGCTCAAGGAACGTCGAAAGATGTGAGAGACGTCACCCAAAAAAGGCAGGGTAAAGGAGACGTTAAAAATAAAAGAGTCCTCAAAATAGAGTGGCGTGAGATGCAAGATTGACGGCCACAATAAGAATAGCAAAAAGCTAAATCTTCTCGAAAATGTTAACGCCAAAATAAGAAAAACGATCGCGGACGCTTCACGAAGAAGTAGGACGAAGAAAGCTGCGTCAAGCTCAATTGAAGTAAAAACAGCATAACTTTCTGTTGAGAACTCCGATTGGCGCAAACCTAGAACTCGAATCGAAGAGCTCGAGGAGACGAACAAGTTTTTAGGGTTCTTACTATCCAGGTACTCCAAATCGAAGAGCTCGAGGAGACGAACAAGCTTTCCCGTTTCTCCAAATTTTGAGCAGAACAGCAAGAAAAATTGAGATGAAGTTCAGGGTGTCATCAACAAGAAAACGTAATCAACGATTAGATTGATTAGCAATAAACGCCATAGAAAACACTAATAGTATTCTTCTTAACACAAAACAACCACAGTTAACAAGAATCAATGCTCAAAAACAAAATTTGTAGCAATTTTTGAATCTTACATGCAAATCGCATACACATACTGTTTTGTCACCATGAATTGAATCGGCGCGTGATCGTTACTTCTGCTCTGATACCATGTTGAGATGTAGAGAGAAAGAGAGAGAGACGAGACAAGAGACATACCATATAAGCTCCCAAAGACTGATTCATGTTGAAGACAAGATACAAATATATAGGTGAGACCAAGTTGAGTAGAGTGAGCCATAAATAGCTCCAACAAGTGGGAGCCTGCGCAGCATATACGCAACCGCTCCATCCTTCACTTCACGCACACAATATACCCCTTGCTCTACCAGTCGACAGTGGCTTGATAAGGAGGACTCCCACTAAGGAGCTTATTCAAGCTTGGCGCGCGGTCGTAATACAACAAAGTGAAGTAATAGTATTAGCAAAGTGAAGCTGACATTTGAGGAGAAGCCTTGTGCGTTCGCTACGCTGATCTGTGCATAGCCAAACTAGAACGTTCAACGCGCTCTATGTATAGCTAGAGAATACAGAAATTAGCTGTGGCGGGATATGAAGATGGAGTGTCGATTTAGATTGTAGCTACTAACAGAATTTGTGTGTGTGTGTGTTTGGAGGGAAACTTGAAACGTGACTGCTTTGCCTGTAAAAGCTTATTGAATCGAATATTGGTTTTGCCAGAATTCATAATTGTAAGAAACGGCGCCCAATAGCCCTCCATAATGACGCTACAGACTCACGTGGACTCGTGGAGAGAGAGAGAGAGAAGTAAAGCAATGTGTGTGTGTGTGGTTGTTGAGCTTCACTAGAGTCTGCCGCTAGCCAGCGTGACCCACTCCTAGCCAGCGTCGAATTCATGGAGCCTGGAAACAGTTCGCTAGTCCATACATTTTCATTGGACCATTTTGTAGCATATACCTCTTGATATAGATATAATTTGTCCATTGTAGCAAATTCCGATTGATCTATATATTCGTTTAGTTTACATAAAATATATGCAAAATCTAGCAGATAATTTTATATAACTTGTTATTCTATGTGACATATATACCGAGTTGTATATATACATGGACATTGTTCATCTATACACGAGTAACATACTGTGATTGTAGGTTATTGTTTATATCCTATCTCACTATCCAACTATACCATACATGCAATTTTTACCATTATTATCATGCACTATATTTTACGTAGGTAATTGCATCCATTATAAACATCTTATCATAATTATTATCCCACGTTATTATCCTCGAGTATATCTCTAATTAATTTATATCCTATCAAGGTGTTATGTTCATACCCCTTGATATACATCTACATTTAATATCAATTGTTCATTGGGCTCGTCGTAATAATTACATGCGGTATCATAATCATTATCATGCACTATCCTCTTAGATCTCTAAATACACCCTATATATATCTAGTGGATATCAAAAACATGCTCTACATCACATGGTGCAACTAAAATAGAGCTTGCATAATTATATTTGTCTAATGTATACTATCTTGTGAGATATATAGGGAATGTCTAGTGCTAAGTTATCTAAACATGATATTCTAGGTACATATGGAGTTGTATACATGCATGGACACTATCCATCTATAGAAGGGGTATTATAATGGTTGTTATCAAGGTTAAATATGTATATCCTAACTCACTAACAGCTCCCCACATTAATATATCCACACATATATACATATATATCGAGGCTCGGTAGCTCCAAACACTGTACGTACATACACATTATCTTAGACATTAATAATAATGTGGTAGTGTGGATTGTTTTAATTTTTCATAACTCCACTATTTGAGCCTCCTATTTGAACTCTCAATCATCATCATAACCTAATCTAGGCTATCATGAAGTAGACTAGAGGCCGCATCGTAATTATTATCTTGTATTGTTTATATCGTAGGTCGGATATATTGAAAATATATAACAAATTCCTATTGATCTATATATTCGTTTAATTTATATAAAATATATGCAAACTCTAGCAAATATGTTTAGAGAACTTGTTATTCTATGTGTATATATGGAGTTGTATATATACATTGACATTGTTCATGTATACACAAGGTATCATATTGTGATTGTAGGTTATTGTTTATATCCTATCTCACTATCTAACTATACCATACATGCAATTTTGTTATTATTCTCACGCACTATATTTGAAGTTATAAGTAATTGCATTGATTGTAAACATCTTATCATAATTATTGTCTCACATTATTAGCACTCATTAAGTATTGAGTGTATCTTAAATTAATTTTTATCCTATCAAGGCGTTATGCATTTACCTCTTGATATACATCTTCATTTGATATATAGTTTTTCAAAAATATGTAGGACATTCATATACTAAGTCATTATTCAATTACTAGACTCACGGCACCATGATTATTATCAAACACTATTTACATTGTATATCATAATAAATAGTAAAAACATATATCTGTGTTGTAACAACAAATGCAAATGATATGTGCGTATACATGTGGGGTTAATACGGGTACCTATAAACATGCAGGACACTATCCATCTATTCATGTGTATATGTAGGGACACTATAGAACTATGCAAGGGTAACATATACGTTTTAGTTAGTGTTTATATCGTACATCAATATGCAACTAGACTAGCAGTGCTGCTATTATGGTAGGGAGACTATCGAACTATTCCAGGGGAAATATACATTCTAGGTTAGTTTTAATTATATCGTATATTACTATCCAAGTAGACTAGCGGTGGCGTTATTATCTTTGCTACAACAACGAATGAAAATTATATATACGTATACATATGTGGGGACATCTTGGCCTAGTTAAAATTTCTTTCCGATTGACATCTTGTGTTGGTTACACGTGAGGTATACAATGTCATGGACGGGTTGTAGCTCTTAGGCCCAATCACACACGTCCACCTCGACGTGCGCGACTTTGAGTTGGCACAATACCATCGGTGCCGCATGTTGTTTGGAAAATCAAAAGTATACCCTGGGTTACCTCCTCGCCCACAACAAGATAGCGACAGAATTACAAATTCTGAAGCGTGCAAAAACAAGAGAGGGGCTGCGAACCACCAACGTCCCCAGCAAGAGACGCAAGCCATTACAGCTATGCTACACTGTTTCGAAGTTGGTCCTTAGGAAATTAGCAAACTACCTCTCTAATTTTTGCAAATTCCCAAAATACCCCTCAAATTTCAAAGATTGATTGCCATTCAATAGAAGATGCTAAAACTAGAGTTTGAGTTGGTTATGTAGTTTTTGGAGACTATGAACTTCATTATTTGTAAACATAATTGCCCTTTTTCGTGAGTGCTTACACTTGAAAACGCCTCTCATTGCTCAATTGTCCAAAAAGAATAATGATTGGAATATCTTTAGGCCACCGAAATAGATACAATGGTATTTGGGAATTTTTCAAACTTGATAGGTAGTTGGAATTTCCACAAATTAGTGGGGTATTTGGCCTTACATAATAATTACAATATATGTGAGCTACAATATAGTCTAGTTGGATAGTGGATAGTAAAGTCATTATTGGACTCAAACTTTTGTCTACTTATATCAACATAGCCTGGTATAATGGTCACACGTCTCGTCATTGCTTCCCAAGCCCGCCCAGTCTAGCCAAGATCCAATATGATTTGTGTAAACGTGTAGGATAATTATTACACCCCTTATATAAATTGATAATGTCCCTACATGTATACATTTATAGATGGATAGTGCCCCTACATGTAAATAATTTGACATATTATCTCTATACATGTATGTACATAATATTCACAATGGCCATCCATGTAAACTGGACATTTTGATACTATGTCCATGTCAAGATATAGACACAATTAATATATGGATTCCGTACATCTTTTAGAAAAATTATATATTAAATGAAGATGTATATCAAAAGGTATCAACATAACAAAGATAAAATAATCTCACATATTATCTCCAGGTAGGTATACATATTATTCAAAATGGTGATTCGTGTAAAATGGACCTTTTGATATTATGTCCATGTCAAGATATAGACTATTAATATGGATGTCCTACATATTTTTGGAAAACTATATATTAAATGAAGATGTATATCAAGGGGTATCAACATAACACCTTGATAGGATATAAATTAATTAGAGACATACTCGAGCAATAATAGGGTGCGATAATAATTATGATAAGATGTTTACAATCCATGCAATTACTTATAACTTCGAATATAGTGCGTGATAATATAACAAAATTGCATGTATGTTATAGTTAGATAGTGAGATAGGATATAAACAATAACCTACAATCACAGTATGATACCTTGTGTATAGATGAACAATATCAATGTATATATACAACTCAATATATACACATAGAATAACAAGTTCTATAAACATACTTGCTAGATATTTGTTATATATTTTCCATATATGCGACCTACGATATAAACAATGCAAGATAATAATTACGATGCCGCCTCTAGTCTACTTCATGATAGCCTAGATTAGGTTATGATGATGATTGAGAGTTCAAATAGGAGGCTCAAATAGTGGAGTTATAAAAATTAAAACAATCCACACTACCACATTATTATCAATGTCTAAGATAATGTGTATGTACGTACATGTGTTTGGAGCTACCGAGCACTCGATATATATGTATATATGTGTGGAGATATTAATGTGGGGAGCTGTAGTGAGTTAGGATATACATATTTAACCTTGATAACAACCATTATAATACCCCTTCTATAGATGGATAGTGTCCATGCATGTATACAACTCCATATGTACCTAGAATATCATGTTTAGATAACTTAGCACTAGACATTCTTTATATATCTCACAAGATAGTATACATTAGACAAATATAATTATGCAAGATCTATTTTAGTTGCACCGTGTGATGTAGAACATGTTTCTGATATCCACTAGATATATATAGGTTGTATTTTAGAGATCTAAGAGGATAGTGCATGATAATGATTATGATACCGCATGTAATTATTACGACGATCCCAATGAACAATTGATATTAAATGTAGATGTATATCAAGGGGTATGAACATAACACCTTGATAGGATATAAATTAATTAGAGGTATAATCGAGGAATAATAACGTGCGATAATAATTATGATAAGATGTTTATAATGCATGCAATTACCTACGTCAAATATAGTGCATGATAATAATGGTAAAATTGCATGTATGGTATAGTTGGATAGTGAGATAGGATATAAACAATAACCTACAGTCACAGTATGTTACCTCGTGTATAGATGAACAATGTCCATGTATATATACAACTCGGTACATACGTTGTCAGGAGTTTTTTAGAGAAAGGGATTGCGCATATGTATATATACATGCATGGTGCATCAAATAAAGGATTTCCCCATCTCCATACCAG
The DNA here is from genome assembly GCF_014529385.1 of Adiantum capillus-veneris. NCBI lineage: Eukaryota > Viridiplantae > Streptophyta > Polypodiopsida > Polypodiales > Pteridaceae > Adiantum > Adiantum capillus-veneris. The sequence goes on from NC_140931.1 coordinate 55,725,217, forward strand.
GGGGCCCACTGTGTACAGGTAGGGCCCCGTTACATAGTGCAGCGATGTACATAATTATAGCGTATTTTATTTCACTATATAATAAAAGAGGAGTTTGTTGTAGCTGTATAAAAGACTTCTCGAGGAAGCTATCCGGGCCGACGACATGATAAGCAGTGTGTCAGATGGCATCTAGTGCGTCAGGAGGGCGAATGGGTCAATACTTGCACGCGCAGAAGTATGGACACGACGTGGGTGTTATCTTGTGATACTTATGCAGAAAGGTTATCATGAGGAACACTTTTTGGGGCCACTTCACGTGGTTGCGGGATGCATTATTTGGAAAAACTGAGTGCCAGGTGTGCGGATGATGCAAAAAGGTGACAACTATGCACTGCGAGGTCTGTTTTTTCGCCTGTTTGGGGTCCGTTTGAGGACATCTAAAAGGCCACGGGTGCCAAACTAATAAAGCTAAGTGTGGGAACTGAAAAAACTGAGAGAAGACCAGAAAAAACATGGAGAAGAGAGGAGGAACAGCCGCAAGTGTGTTTTTTTTGCTTTTTTTGGAGCATTTTTTGGCCCTAAACTGCTCATCCGAGGTCGGATTTGAGCACTTTGACATTGTAGACTGGGGTTTTGGGGCGTTCTGGACACAATGGCGCTGTCCATTTTGCCAAATTCCTCACAGATTTTTTTGCTTTTTTTCTGTGTAATCTTCTCCGTGAGTGAAGCCTCTGCTTAACTTTGTGGTTGTATCTGGTGTATTTCCTCAATACTGTGTAGACTATTTGCCCCATTGGTGTTGGGCTGAGCTTCATTGAGTCTAACAACAGCAATTTGCCTCCTTTGAGCTGAATTGAGAGTGTGTGTGTGAGTGTGTATGTGTGAGTGTTTAGTGGGGAAGTCGGAAATCTCTCTCTTCTCACTCCGTCTGTGTGTTTCCTATCTCGGCCAGGCTGGTTGTGTAAGCCGAGTGGTGCCCCATAGTGTGTGTGTATCTTCCCAAGAGTGTGTGTCGGGTCATTATAGAGGCGTTGTGTGTGTTTCCATCCCGCTCACATTCTTTTGGCGCCCCCACTGAGGATCTTCTTCGAGTACCTTCTGCTTCGAGCTTCAAGGTTCAAGATACAGGTTACAGGTTACAGGCTACAGGGACAGGTATAGGTATAGGTGGTTCACAGAGGTACAGGTAGCTGGAGTACAGTGATATACTAGCAGTGATGTCACTTGTTGTTGTTGTGGGGGTATGCATCACTTGGCACCTATTTGAGCGCATTGTCTGCTGGATTGTACGTTACTTGTGGAAACTGCCATTGTACTCATTTGTGGAGCTATACTTGGTTGTATTTGGCAGTCCCAGCCATTTCTGAGACTTGGTCTGGAAGATAGTCATTTCTAAGACTTGACTATACGCGATTTGCATTAGCCTTCGTGTGAGGGTCGATAGCATGAGGTTTTTATTGAGCTGGGGGATTCTTAAATGTAGAGATCCTTTCGGTGATACAGGTAGCTGGAGCACCCTTTTTGTGACCTTGCCATAGGCTATGTACTAGTGAATCCTACTTGATGCTCGGGTTCTATTGTTGACAGTTTATGCATACATATACAGTCTATATTTTGGGTTCCTACTACTCTATTTCTGGGGAAACTCTGCCAAAATTTTTCCAAGTTATGATGGCTGGTTTTTTGGTCTTTTGAGCCATTTATGCTGTTATGCTGCTGAAATTTTGGCAAAATCAGAGGTTAAGTCAGGTGTGCCTTCTTGGGAGCTTCATGGTTGGCTTTAATGGATGATCAAAATGCCCCTCAATTCACTCCATTTCATTTAACTCAAAGAATCCAGATAAATGTTCATGTGTCCAGGAAGATTTTTTCCAGCAATGCATAGTCTTTATGTTCGGGCCAAGAAGATTAAGAGAGATCCTGGAATGTCCTTTGCCTGTTGTAATTCCGATGATCAACTATGAAAACTCATTTGATGTGCATGTGTTTCTCCTTATCTAAAGTTGAGCTCCATTGAAGTTTCTGAGAATTGAGTCAGTAAAAGTTTTGGGTTCTTGCACGTGTGTTCAAAGGGTTCTCAAAGCATTGAAACTTGGGTAGCCATGGCTTTCTCTTATCCGGAGTTTCATGGAAGAAGTGATGAAGATGTGGAAGACTTTCTGGAAAAGATGGAGGTTGCCTGCATTAGCAACCAGATTCATGACCCTGTGCAGATGTTACGTGTTCTCCAAATTTTTTGAAGAGTGATGCACACGATTTTGGTCCAAAGCATTTGAAGAGGAGTTGCGTGTAGCGGATCCACCTATCAGATTGAGTTGGGACAATCTACGACATGGTTTGGAAGTGGAGTTTGTGAAGATAGAAGATCCTGACAAAGTGTGGCAAGAAGTATAGGCTTTGGTGCAAAAGGAAGGTGAGCCAGTAGATGCGTACATACGTAAGTTTTCATTGGCATGGGAGCGAATGTGCAAGGCCTTAGGACCACAGGTACCCCCGCCTGACATGATGAAGAAGGACAAGTTCTTAGCTGGTCTTTGGGAGAATATACATTGGAGAGTGGAGCTAAAGAAGCCTAGGACATATGAAGATGCACTAGAGGTAGCAAGGAACAAAGAGTGGAAGCTGAGATAAATGAGACAGTTAGGGGTGGAGTCTTTGCCCATGAGGTCTGAATTTCAGCCTATTGACTCTTTACAAGGTCGCATGCCAGGGGTTCATCATGAACCAGTGGTTCCTGTTACTACTTAGGTTATGCCAGCAGGGTTCACTACAGCAGTGCAAGATGATGGGCTAAGGCAAGACATGAGGCAAATGGTAGATTTGATGAAGAATCTCAGCGTAAACATGCTAGGTCAAGTGGGAAATAATCGAGGTCAAGGAGGTTTGCAAATCAGCCAGGAGGTGAAGAAAGGCCTAGGAATGGTGTTGGACAAAGCAATGGTAGGTTTTGGAGGCAGACGCCCACATGTTACAATTGTGGAGAGTTGGGTCACATCAGCCCGCAATGTGATAAGCCACCAAGGATGGGGGGAGACATGTATCCATTGCCAAGACAGGTGTTAACTAGGTCAAATGATTATGGCATCGAAATTAAGGGAGATAAAGGAACCAGTGGATTAACCCAAGAGGAAAAGGGAAAGACAAAAGTGTTAAGTGTAGTCACCTTGGAGAAGGCATCAAAGCTAGAGGATAGATTAGTGATGCCTATTGGGAAGAGGACCACAGAGGATAAGGAAGGAAGAAGTGCCCCAGGTCCTAGTAAGAAGAAAGGAAAGAGCCATGAAGGCGAGGATGTCAAGGCCAAGAGGAAAAGGAGAGCTCGTCGAAAGTTTCATGTTTCAGATTTTCCACTAGGGGATGGGCAATTAAGCTATGACTTGAAGGAGGATCTGACGATCAGGAAGGCAGATGTTACTTTTGGGCAGCTTATAGAGATGGTGCCTAAGCTAAAGCGACAGTGGAAGAGGATGGTTAACCCAATGGAGAAAGAGCCAGAGAGAGGTTCAGTAAAGGTGTTGGCAATGGATGAGCTACCAGACATTTGTCCAATAGTAGATGTGTGGCATAAAAGGAAAAATTTGGGACAAGGTTATGTGGATGGCGGAGCCCAAATATGCGTCATAACACACTCATGCGTTGAGAAGATGGGTCTCACAGTGCTGGGGTGTCAGGTTTTCGGATCAGATTGGCAAACCATCAAAAAGTAAAATGCTTGGGTGTTGTAAAGAGCTTAGAAGTGGAGGCATATGATGCAAAGGCAGTGGTTGATTTTCATGTGATGCCAGCAGGGTTGGGAGCATATCCTATTATACTGGGCAGACCATGGTTACATGCAGTGGGGATGTTCAAGATCGGTGACATGGTACGATTAGCCTCTATAGAAATACAAGTACCAAGAAGCTTTATAATATGGACACAAGGAAACGATTAGAGGAGCTTTATGAAGATGAGGATGAGTCTAGTGATGAAGACTCTTCCACGGTGACAGATGAGGATAGTGATAGCACTACCAGCAGTGATGAGGATGCTGATGTTGAATTTCTTTTGATGGAGAAAGAAATCCAGGAGTTTGGTTAGTTGCATTTGCGAATGAGGTTGAAGATGAAAGTGAAGGGCCTTATGAAGTGATTGAAGGGCTGATGCAAACCAAGGTTGAGTTGTCAAAGAAGCAGGAATTGATGACACAAATGATCAGTGGAGACCTCTCAACTATGGAGAAGGATATATATTTGCACATGCTGGCTAGTTTTCCTGATTTGTTCATTACTTCATATGAAGAGATCAGAGGGTTCAAGGGCGAAGAGATGCATATAGAGCTGAAAGAAGGTGCTAAGCCAGTGCGGCAAAGGCTAAGAAGGATGGGTCAAGAGCAAATGGAAGCCTTGCGAGAAGAGGTGGACAAGTTATTGAAGGCAGGGTTCATAGTCCCTGTGGAGACCACAGAATGGGTGAGTCCAATTGTAGTCAGTCCAAAGAAGGATGGGAAGTGGAGAATCTGTGTAGATTTTAAACCCTTAAACACAGCCACTAAGAAGAACCCATATCCTCTTCCATTCATCGATCAGATCTTGGATTTAGTGGCAGGTTATGAGAGGTAGAGTGTGTGTGATGGTTTTTTCAGGCTATTTTCAATTGAAGATTGCTCTTAAAGACCGCACAAAGACCACTTTTATTACGCCATGGGGCTGCTATTGCTACACAGTATTTCCCATTTGGGTTGTCAAATGGACCTTCCTTCTATCAAGAGAGAGCAAATTGGGTGTTGGAACCATTCATTGGTAGTTGTGTTAAAGATTTTATGGATGACTTCTGTGTTTATAGCAGTAGGGCTGAACACCATGAGAAGCTGCAGATGGTATTGGCTCGATATGATGAATGTGGAGGACAACTAAATCCAAAGAAATGTCATCTAGCACAGCCAAGGGTGAAGTTATTGGGCCATATGGTGTCAGAAAATGGCATTGAGGCTGATCTAGAAAAGGTTAAGTCTATTATTCTTCTTCCATCACCTACGAGTACGAAGCAAAGTGAAGTACATAGCAAGGTTTATTCCATTGTCTTCTCAGATTATTTATCCATTAGAACAAGTGGAAAAGCATGATCCATTGCAATGGGATGACAACTATGAAGAAGTGTTTCAAAGAGGTGAAAGAGGTGTTAGGGGGGTTGTCAGCCATACAGGCTCCTGATTGGGAGCAAGTGTTTTATGTAAATCCATCAGTAGGGGAGGATGCCATTGGAACCATGCTATTGCAAAAGGGGAAGGGCAGCCATTATATGAGGCCAGTGTATTGTGCAAGCCGTGTGAAGCTGGTAGCAGAGAGAAAATTCTTGGAAGTAGAGCTAGTGATGGCCAGTGTAATATTTGCTTGTCGACGATTTCGTCATTACTTGCTACCACGAACTTTTGTTTTCTTGACGAGCTATGCCTTTTTGCCATAGTTAATTAATGTCACTAACATGTCAAATGTGGTCAAGAAATGGATAATTTAGCTGCAAGAATTTGAGTTCTCTTTTCTAGTGAAGATAGTACAAGGGCTACCCTAGCTGATTTGTTGACCTACAAGGAGAATCCCCTTATTGTTAAGGAAGAGGTGGTGAGAAAGGTAGTTGAAGAAGTGCCACAGATCAGCAATGCACATGTGTTGTTCTTTGATGGTTCATACAGAAAGAGCCATGATGCGGCTTCAGGGGTATAGCACTTTATGATCCAGAGGGGAAGCTAGTATGCAAGAGAGGGTTCAAATTGGATGCTCATAGTAACAATGAGGCTGAATATGCTACTCTGGAAGCCGATTACACATTTGTTTGAAGCATGGGGTTCGAAGGTTGAGCATAAAAGGTGATGCCTTGTTAGTGGTGAAGCAAGTGCTGGGTGTGTGGAAGAGCAAGAACACCTCATTGAAGGAAATGTGCTTCAGAATTAAAGGCCTGTTAAAAATTTTCAAAGCATGGAGAATCACACATTGAACGTGCTCTAAATGGAGAGGCACATGAAGCAGCTCAAGGCATGATTGGGGAGCTATTTGTGTTGAGGACCACTTTACCTCTTTATCATGGCCGGGAAAGTTTGGCTCAAGAAGAGGAGTTTTTGCTAACAGGAATCATTCCAAAGGAGATTCAGAAGTCTAAGAAGTATGGTTTTGTGCGTAGAGCATACAGGTACAAATTGATTGGTGATGTCTTATACATGAAAGGGGCTGATCTCGTGTTGAGACGTGTACCTTGGCAAGAGGAGCTTTATAGAGTGTTGGAAGAGAATCATGAAGACGCATGTGGTGGCCATTTTTCTGATCTAAAGATCACCTTGCATAAGATTTTGCAAGAGGGGTATGTATGGCCTAGTTTGCACAAGGATGTTTGTTGAGAGAGAAGGAGAGAGCACATAAGTAGAACCCCAAAGTGTGTAGAATACACACATGAGATGATGTATATATAGAGGGGACCTAGGTGCCATATATAGAGAAGCCATATATTGAGTAGCTTCACATATAAGCTCAACACCCCCGCTCAAATAAGGGTCCCTAACTGTGGATGAAAAAACCCTTGGGGGATCAAGGGAAAAACCCACATCTCTATATACACCCACCGTTATATTATAAAAATCATTGAATATACAAATGTTTACGAGGAGCTACATCACTCCTTTTACATTGAATGTTTTATGAGGAGTTACATTACTCCTATCCTATCAAATACAATAATGAATACAAAGGTTCAATAAAGAGGTGTAAAAGCTATCGATTAGCTTGTAATCAAAAGTGTCTCCGTGAATCTGCTGTGTAGCTTGTCATCAATATCGCATCACCAAACATGTCTTCATGTTGTCATCAATATCGCATCACCAAACATGTCTTCATGTTGTCATCAATATGGCATCACCAAACATATCTTCATAAATCTTTTATTGTCACCAAGTTTGTCCTCATAAAATCAATTCTTTGATCAATCCTACATAGATCATAGACTCCAAAAAAAAATATGTCATGAAAATTATTAGCATCGTTAATGAAATAATTACGTTCACAATGCCATAAGAGATGGTTCGCGACGCCACTCTTTTGACGACATATATACACACGACAACATATGGTACCTAAAGTATAAACGTAAAAGTACAAAATGTGTGATTACGTGATACAAATGATATGTTATATACTACATAAAACAACATTTATCAATGTAGTGATCAATGAATACCATCAAAGTATTAACAAAATATCATCATTATATCAATAAAAATGAATAAATAATCATGGTATCAACGAAAAGCATCATGATATCACCGAGAATAATCATTGTATCAACGAAACAACATCATGGCATCACCGAGAATAACCATGGTATCAACGAAACATCATCATAGCATCACCGAGAAGAACCATGGTATCAACGGAACAACATCATGGTATCACCGAGAATAACCATGGTATCAACAAAACATCATCATGGTATCAACAAAAATCACCATGGAATCAACGAAATATCATCATGGAATCACCGAGAATAACCATGGTATAAACGAAATATCATCATGGCACCACCGAGAATAACCATGCTATGCTATCAATGACATATCATCATGGTATCAATGAAAATCACCATGACCAAAGTATTAACAAAACATCATCATGGTACCATCAAAATCACTATGGTATCAATGAGAAATTATCAATAAAGCGACGTAAACTATATCTCTAAAAGAATAATTATACGAGAATCAATGAACGAGTATATCATATAACAAAAGATCATGTACCAACAGTAGCTCGATAGAATTTGGACGATCATCAACGGCTCGACTGAATCGGAACGATGTGTAACTGGCTTCTGCAACAAAGTTACGTCAGTAACAAATATATGATTGATGAAGAAAAATATAATTGAGAAGTTTTCAATTATGAGAAAAATCAAAAGCAAAAAGTAAAATTTTGATTTTCAAACATATTCGCAGTCCGAGACGATAACCCAAAATCGGTGCAGAATTAGAGAAACTTTCTTCTGCAAAGTTATAGACCACATCGATTCCAATCCCCATCGCGGGTAGTTTCTTCTGCAAAGTTGTAGAACACATCGATTCCGGTCTCTCACGCGGGTAGTTTCTGCAAAATCGTTTTCAATAAGCAGAAAAATAAAAAACAAAAAACGGAAATTGCTTTTTAGGTATGTACACAGTCCGCGAACGATAACTCAAAATTGGTGCAGAATTTGAAAACACTTTCTTCTCTAAAGTTGTAGACCACATCGATTCCGGTCTATCTCGCGGGTAGTTTCTGCAAAATCGTTTTCAATAAGCAAAAAAATCAAAAACAAAAAACAAAAATTGCTTGTCAGGTATGTACGCAGTCCGCGAACGATAACTCAAAATTGGTGCAGAGTTTGAAAACACTTTCTTTTGCAAAGTTGTAGACCACATCGATTCCGGTCTCTTGAGCGGGTATTTTCTGCAAAATCGTTTTCAATTAGCAGAAAAATCAAAAAACAAAAAGCAAAATTTGCTTTTCAGGTATATACGCAGTCCGCGAACGATAACTCAAAATCCGTGTAGAATTTGAAAACACTTTCATCTGCAAAGTTGTAGACCACATCGATTCCGGTCTCATTCGCGGGTAGTTTCTGCAAAATCATTTCCAATTAGCACAAAAATCAAAAATAAAAAGCGGAAGTTGCTTTTCAGGTATGTACACAGTCCGCGAACGATAACTCAAAATCGGTGCAGAATTTGAAAAAACTTCCTTTTGCAAAGTTGTAGACCACATCGATTCCGGTCTCTTGAGCGGGTAGTTTCTGCAAAATCGTTTCCAATTAGCACAAAAAATCAAAAACAAAACGCAAAAGCTGTTTTTCAGGTATGTACGCAGTCCGTCAACGATAACTCAAAATCGGTGCAGAATTTGAAAAAACTTCCTTCTGCAAAGTTGTAGACCACATCGATTCCGATTCCTTTCACGGGTAGTTTTTGCAAAATCAATTTTTGTCAGGAGAAAAAATCAAAAACAAAAACGTACTACTCTGATACCATGTTGAGAGAGAAGGAGAGAGCACAGAAGTAGAACCCCAAAGTGTGTAGAATACACACATGAGATGATGTATATATATAGGGGACCTAGGTGCCATATATAGAGAAGCCATATATTGAGTAGCTTCACATATAAGCTCAACAATGTTCACCATTGGTGTAGTCTTGCAATAGGTGTCAAGCATTTGGGAGAGAGTGTTGAAGCCAGAGCTACGAAAAACTATTATGGCGTTTGATGCGTTTGAAAAGTGGGGATTGATGCAATAGGCCCGTTACCTATCACAAGCAGGGGTAAAAGCTGTATCTTGACGACAGCGGACTATCTCTCTAGATGGGCAGAGGCTATACCAGTAAAACAGATCACTGCAAAGGATGTGGCAAAATTTTTGTATTATGAAATATGTTGCAAGTTTGGGGTGCCATTAGAGCTACTTTCAGATAAAGGGCCAGGATTTAGAGCTAAACTGCTAGACTTCTTATGCATAAACATGAAGATTAGGCACCAGCATACCACTCCTTATTACCCGCAGTGTAATGGCTTAAATGAAAGATTCAATGGTGAGTTGGTACAAATTGTTTCTCAAGTGACAGAGCACCAAGGAAAGAATTGGGATTTGGAATTGCCTAGTGCATTATGGGCTTACCGTACTTCGATGAAGACAGGTACAGGGTTTACTCCATTTCATTTTGGTGTATGGAAAGGAAGCACTATTGCTTGTGGAGGTAGAGTTGCCTGTGGTCAAGATGTTAGAGAAGTTGCTTGGGCCGCCTAGTGATGCATTCAAAGAGAGGCTCTTGCAGTTACAAGAGGTCCAGTTTGGATAGGATGAGCGCATTGGAGCATTATGGGCAAATGCAGGATAAGGATTAGGCAAAGATAAATGAAAAGGTCAAAAGTAAGGGTATCAAGTAACATGACTTGGTTTTGCGCTACAACATTAAGCTAGAAAACACCTTCCAAAACAAGTTTCAAATTAAGTGGGAAGGCCCTTTCAAGGTAGTGGAGTGTTTTTCCAAATGGCACATATCAGCTGGCTAACCTGGATGGTGTTCTACATAAGTCAAGGGTAAATGGATTGCGTCCTAAATTGTATCATGCTAGATTGATGATGGTGGAGCAAGATGAGCTGTCTGTGGATCAAGCATGTTGGTGAGGGATGAGGAGACTAGTGATGCGGCGAGTCTCATATCTCTCTTTGCTGCTGCTGATCATGAATGATCTAGCAGCTAGGGGATGGGAAAATTATGTCAGGAGTTTTTTGGAGCAAGGGATTCCGCATATGTACATATACATGCATGGTGCATCAAATAAAGGATTGCCCAATTTCCATAGCCAGGTGGTTACGTGGGGCCCACGTGTGTACAGGTAGGACAGGGTGTACATAGCGCAGCGATTTTCACTATTATCAGTACCAGTGTGTTTTTTCTACAATAAAGAAGAGTTGGCAGCGCGTAAAAATTCTCGAGGAAGCTATCTGCGGGCCGATGACATGAGGTAAGCAGGTGCGTCAGATGGCATCTAGTGGCGTCAGGAGGCGAATGGGGTCAATACTTGCACGCGCAGAAGTATGGACACGACGTGCGTGTTTTCTTGTGATAATTATGTAGAAAGGTCATCATGAGGACCACTTTTTGGAGCCACTTCTTGTGGTCGCGAGATGCATTATTTGGAAAAACTGAGTGCCAGGTGTGCGGATGATGCAAAAAGGTGACAACTATGCACTGCGAGGTCAGTTTTTGGCCTGTTCGGGGTCCGTTTGATGTCATCGAAAAGGCCACGGGTGCCCAACTAATAAATTTAAGTGTGGGAACTGAAAAAACTGAGAGAAGACCAGAAAAAAACGTGGAGAAGAGAGGTGGAACAGCCGCAAGTGTGTTTTTGCTATTTTTGGAGCATTTTTTGGCCCTAAACTGCTCATCCGAGGTCGGATTTGAGCACTTTGACATTGTAGACTGGGGTTTTGGGTGTTCCAGACGCAATGGAGCTGTCCATTTTGCCAAATACTCACAGATTTTCTGCTGTTTTTTCTGTGTAATCTTCTCCGGTGAGTGAAGCCTCTTCCTAACTTTGTGGTTGTATCTGGTGTATTTCCTCAATACTGTGTAAACTATTTGCCCCATTGGTATTGGGCTGAGCTTCATTGAGTCTAAACAATAGCAATTTGCCTCCTTTGAGCTGAATTGAGAGTGTGTGTGTGAGTGTGTATGTGTGAGTGTTGATTGGGCAAGTGGGAAATCTCTCTCTTCTCACTTCGTCTGTGTGTTTCCTGTCTCGTCCAGGCTGGTTGTGTAAGCCGAGTGGTGCCCCATAGTGTGTGTGTGTATCTTCCCAAGAGTGTGTGTCGGGTCATTATAGAGGCGTTGTGTGTGTTTCCATCCCGCTCACAACGTCACATAGAATAACAAGTTATATAAAATTATCTGCTGGATTTTGCATATATTTTATGTAAAACTAAACAAATATATAGATAAATCGCAATTTGCTGCAATGGATGAATTATATGTATATCAAGAGGTATACGCTACCTAATAATTACAATATATGTGAGCTACAGTATAGTCTAGTTGGATAGTGGATAGTAAAGTGATTATTGCACTCAAACTTTTGTCTACTTATATCAACATAGCCTGGCATAATGGTCACATGTCTCGTCATTGCTTCCCTAAACTGCCCAATCTGGTCAAGATCCAATATGATTTTTGTGTAAACGTGTAGGATAATTATTACACCCCTTATATAAATTGATAGTATCCCTACATATATACAATTATAGATGGATAGTGCAACTCCATGTAAATAATTTGACATATTATCTCTAGAAATGTATCTACATAATATTCACAATGGCCATCCATGTAAAATGAACCTTTTGATACTATGTCCATGTCAAGATATAGACACAATTAATATATGGATGCCATACATCTTTTAGAGAAATTATATATTAAATGAAGATGTATATCAAAAGGTATCAACATAAAAAAGATAAAATAATTTCACATATTATCTCCAGGTAGGTATACATATTATTCAAAATGGTGATTCGTGTAAAATGGACCTTTTGATATTGTGTCCATGTCAAGATATAGACTATTAATATGGATGTCCTACATATTTTTGGAAAACTATATATTAAATGAAGATGTATATCAAGGGGTATCAACATAACACCTTGATAGGATATAAATTAATTAGAGACATACTCGAGAGATAATGGGGTGCGATAATAATTATGATAAGATGTTTACAATCCATGCAATTACTTATAACTTCGAATATAGTGCGTGATAATAATAACAAAATTGCATTTATGGTATAGTTAGATAGTGAGATAGGATATAAACAATAACCTACAATCACAGTATGATACCTTTTGATACTATGTCCATGTCAAGATATAGACACAATTAATATATGGATGCCATACATCTTTTAGAAAAATTTAATATTAAATGAAGATGTATATCAAAAGGTATCAACATAACAAAGATAAAAGAATCTCACATATTATCTCCAGGTAGGTATACATATTATTCAAAATGGTGATTCGTGTAAAATGGACCTTTTGATATAATGTCCATGTCAAGATATAGACTATTAATATGGATGTCCTACATATTTTTGGAAAACTATATATTAAATGAAGATGTATATCAAGGGGTATCAACATAACACCTTGATAGGATATAAATTAATTAGAGACATACTCGAGAGATAATGGGGTGTGCGATAATAATTATGATAAGATGTTTACAATCCATGCAATTACTTATAACTTCGAATATAGTGCGTGATAATAATAACAAAATTGCATGTATGGTATAGTTAGATAGTGAGATAGGATATAAACAATAACCTACAATCACAGTATGATACCTTTTGATACTATGTCCATGTCAAGATATAACACAATTAATATATGGATGCCATACATCTTTTAGAAAAATTATATATTAAATGAAGATTATATCAAAAGGTATCAACATAACAAAGATAAAAGAATCTCACATATTATCTCCAGGTAGGTATACATATTATTCAAAATGGTGATTCGTGTAAAATGGACCTTTTGATATTATGTCCATGTCAAGATATAGACTATTAATATGGATGTCCTACATATTTTTGGAAAACTATATATTAAATGAAGATGTATATCAAGGGTATCAACATAACACCTTGATAGGATATAAATTAATTAGAGACATACTCGAGAGATAATGGGGTGCGATAATAATTATGATAAGATGTTTACAATCCATGCAATTACTTATAACTTCGAATATAGTGCGTTATAATAATAACAAAATTGCATGTATGGTATAGTTAGATAGTGAGATAGGATATAAACAATAACCTACAGTCACAGTATGATACCTTGTGTATAGATGAACAATGTCAATGTATATATACAACTCAATATATACACATAGAATAACAAGTTCTATAAACATACTTACTTTCTAGAGTTTGCATATATTTTATATAAAACTAAACGAATAATAGATCAATAGGAATTTGTTATATATTTTCCATATATGCGACCTACGATATAACAATGCAAGATAATAATTACGATGCGGCCTCTAGTCTACTTCATGATAGCCTAGATTAGGTTATGATGATGATTGAGAGTTCAAATAGGAGGCTCAAATAGTGGAGTTATGAAAAATTAAAACAATCTACACTACCACATTATTATCAATGTCTAAGATCATGTGTATCTACGTACACGTGTATGGAGCTACTGAGCACTCGATATAATGTATATATGTGTGGAGATATTAATGTGGGGAGCTGTAGTGAGAAAGGATATACATATTTAACCTTGATACCAACCATTATAATACCCCTTCTATGGATGAATAGTGTCCATGCATGTATACAGGATAGTTAGATAGGATATAAACAATAACCTACAGTCACAGGATGTTACCTCGTGTATAGATGAACAATGTCCATGTATATAGACAACTCGGTATATACGTCACATAGAATAACAAGTTACGAATATATAGATCAATAGGAATTTGTTATCTTTTGTCTACTTATATCAACATAGCGTGGCATAATGCTCACACATCTCGTCATCACTTCCCTAACCCGCCCAATCAGGCCAAGATCATATGATTTCGTGTAAACCTGTAGGATAAATATTACACCCCTTATATAAATTGATAGTGTCCCTACATCTATAAATTTATAGATGGATAGTGCCCCTGCATGTGAATAATTTGACATATTATCTCTACACATGTATGTACATAATATTCACAATGGCTATCCACGTAAAATGGATCTTTTGATACTATGTCCATGTCAAGATCCATTATAATACCCCTTCTATAGATGGATAGTGTCCATGCATGTATACAAATCCATATGTACCTAGAATATCATGTTTATGATAACTTAGCACTAGACATTCCCTATATATCTTACAAGAGAATATACATAAGACAAATATGATTATGCAAGCTCTATTTTAGTTGCATTGTGTGATGTAGAACATGTTTCTGATATCCACTAGATATATATAGGTGTATTTTAGAGATCTAAGAGGATTGTGCATGATAATGATTATGATACTGCATGTAATTATTACGATGAGACCAATGAAAAATTAATATTAAATGTAGATGTATATCAAGGGGTATGAACATAACACCTTGATAGGATATAAATTAATTAGAGATATACTCGAGCAATAATATCGTGCGATAATAATTATGATAAGATGTTTATAATCCATGCAATTACCTACGTCAAATATAGTGCATGATAATAATGGTAAAATTACATGTATGGTATAGTTGGATAGTGAGATAGGATATAAACAATAACCTACAGTCACAGTATGTTACCCGTCGTGTATAGATGAACAATGTCCATGTATATATACAACTCGGTATATACGTCACATAGAATAACAAGTTACGAATATATAGATCAATAGGAATTTGTTATATATTTTCAAATATATGCGACCTACGATATAAACAATCCAAGATAATAATTACGACGCGGTCTCTAGTCTACTTCATGATAGCCTATATTAGGTTATGATGATGATTTAGAGTTCAAACAGGAGGCTTAAATATGAAAATTAAAACAATCCACACTACCACATTATTATCAACGTCTCGTCATTGATTCCCTAGCCCGCCCAATCGGCCCAAGATCCAATATGATTTCATGTAAACGTGAAGGATAATTATTACACCCCTTATATAAATTGATAGTGTCCCTACATGTATACATTTATAGATGCATAGTGTGTTGAGATGTAGAGAGAAAGAGAGAGAGACGAGACAAGACACACACCATATACGCTCCCAAAGACTGATTCATATTGAGGACAAGATACAAATATATAGGTGAGACCAAGTTGAGCAGAGTGAGCCATATATAGCTCCAACACCCCCACTCAAACAAAGGTATCTAGCTTTGGATGAAAAAACCCTTGGGGAGTTCAAGGGAAAAACCCAAGCCCCTATACATTGTGAAATATGAACCAACGATGATGATGTGAAAGTGAACTGTGCATCTATGTACAAATATTCAAGTGACTTAGAGATCACAATGTGCAAATGTGGAGTGTGCATAGTGCATGGTACCTAAAAGATTACAATGTCATATGTACAAAGCATTACAATAGCAAAGAAGCTAATCTAGAAAGAGTGAGGTCGAAGCAACTCCAAGCTCCGAGTGCAAGAGGATGAAACGTGACTCGTTGAGGCCTTTGGTCAAAATGTCTGCAATCATCTGGTCACTTGGACAGTGTTCAACCATAATGGTTCCTTTGCGTACTTCATACCTGACATAATGATAATGGACATCAATGTGCTTTGACTTATTATGTTGAACATAGTAATTTGCAAGACTAATAGCACTTTGGTTGTCACACCGCAAGGGTGTGCTAAAAAGAGGAGAGTGGCCAATATCAACTAGCATTTGTCGAAGCCAAATCAACTCACGAGCTGCAAGTGATGCCGCAACATATTCTGACTCAGTCGTAGAAACTGCAACACAACGTTGTTTCTTGTTGGTCCAAGAAACAAGACAACCATTTATAAAGAAGCAATTTCCGCTAGTAGACCGCATAGATAAATGTGAGCTTGCCCAATCTGCATCTGTGTAACCCAATAGAGAAAGAGATTGCATAGAATCCGATGTGAGTTGTCGTCGATAGACTAAACCAAAATCTGTAGTGCCTTTCAAGTATTCAACACACGCTTTGCAGCAGACCAATGCTTAAGAGAAGGACATGCAAGATGTTTTCCAAGATAATTAGCAGCAAACAGAATATCAGGACGAGTGTTCATGCCAACAAAGTGAAAGACTCCAATCAAGTTAGCATAAGGTTGATTTGTGACAAGTTGACCGCCATTGTCAGAAGTGTTCTTCGTAGAGCTCGCAAGACAAGGTGTGTTGGCTGAATGTGCAGATTACATACCAAATTTTTGAATAGTATCTGCAATAAACTTTGACTGTCAAAGGAATAAAATACCTTTTGTACGGTTCCGTTGGATTTGAATGCCAAGACATGAGTGAATCTCTCCAAGATCCACCATATCAAATGCAGAAGACAATAACTTTTTCACTTGCTGAAGAAATCCCAAATCATTGGAAACAAGGAGGTATCATCCACATAAAGAGCAAGAATCACAAAACTGCTACCTTGGCGTTTTATGTATAAGTTGGGGTCTGACAAGCAAGAGATGAATCCTTTAGAGGTGAGAAAAAGATCAAATTTTGTATACCAGGCTCGCGAAGCTTGTTTGAGACCATATAGTGCCTTATGAAGTTGAGCAACAAGGTCTTCTTTACCTGGAATAACAAACCCTTCTGGTTGTTTCCATATAAATTTCCTCTTCCAAGTCACCATTAAGAAAAGCAGTTCACACATCCATTTGATGAGCTTCTAAATCAAATTGAACAGCAAATGCCAATAAAACTCGAACACTTGTAATGTGAACAACTGGTGAAAAAGTCTCTTGATAATCAACACCAACTACTTGGGAGTAAACTTTTGCAACTAAACGCACCTTGAACTTGTCAAAAGATCCATCTGCTTTTACTTTTATCTTATACACCCACTTACATTTAATATTGTACGACAAGGAGGTAATTCAGTTAGTATCCATGTACCTTTAGAGATAAGAGAATCGTACTCTACTTCCATAGCCTCTTGCCATTGATCCTTTTGTGGTGAAGAGATAGCTTCATCATAAGTAATGGGATCTTCGGAAGTAGAAAAAGCATTATCAGCAATATCGTCATCATAAACATGACATGAGCCATGTTCAAAATCAATAGGCAGATCAACAAAAATATCAATATTATCATTGGCAACATTCGGAATGGATGGTTGTGAAGAGGAAAGTTGCTCTATTGGAAGAGTTTCATCTTCTGAAAGAAATGGAAAAGCCTGAAGCAATGATTTAGTATCATCAGAATCATCCATGGACCATGAGCCTCCCATAAGCTGTTCGTTAAAAGTAGCATCACGATTCACAATTACTTTCTTGGAGGAAGGGTCATAGAATTTGTAGCCTTTGGAAGTGTCAGAATATCCAATAAAAATAACTTTAAGACCAGGAGCATCAAGCTTTGTTCGTGCTTCTTTGGGAACATGAATATAAACAATACATCCAAAGGTTCGAAAATGAGATAGAAGGAATGTCACCTGTCCATGCCGTGATGGGTATCTTACCAGAGGGTGCAGTAGTAGGAAGATGATTCTGAATAAATACTGCTGTCAAAGTAGCTTCAGCCCAAAAAACACGAGATAAGATAGAATGAATCACATACATCTTACAGCATTGAGAATAGTGCGATTCTTTCGTTCAACAACACCGTTCTGTTGAGGCGAATATGGAATAGTGTGTTCATGATGAATTCCATTGTCAGCACAGTAACTCACAAACTCCCGAGAAACATATTCGCCTCCATTGTCACTACGAAGCTTCTTAAGGCGACGACCAGTTTGAAGTTCCGCAGCCTTGTGGAATTGATTGAAAACAGATAAGGCTTCAGATTTTTGTCTAAGTAGAAATACAGTCATATACCTTGAAATCATCAATGAAAGTAATGAAGTAGTGATATTGTGATCTCGAAGAAGGTAGAGGTCCACATATATCATATGAACAAGATCCAATATTTCATGAGAATAAGTTTCTATTTGAAAGAGGAAAGGGTTTGCGATTGTTGTTTCCCAAGAGCACAAAATTCACAAATTCCCATATGGGGATGGGCTTTAAGATCCATGCCATGAACAAGATCACGACGTTGAAGATCAAGGAGTTTTTTGAGAAATCAGCATGAACAAAACGGTGATGCTATACTTTGCAATCATGATCACTTGGAGCAGTGACAACATTTGCTACAGCATCGCTGAGAGAGAGTTCAAACAAATTACCATTTTGAGGAGCAGTGGCTATAGTTCTGTCCATCTTTCTCAATTCGGCATTTGGTATGATCAAATCCAACAAACAGACCAAGATCAACAAGTCTAGCAACTGCAAGAAGATTACCTTGAAGATTTGGTACATGTAATACTCCTCACAAAATTCGAGTGGAAGAAGATAAGGTACCAAGATATAAGTCTCCAATACCCTTTACTTGATAAGTATATCATCAGCAAGATAAAACAACACATTGAACTGGCAAAGGATGATAGTTATGGAGCCACTTAGACTGATATGTCATATTTCTTGTAGCACCAGAATCGACAATAAAAAAGTGATCCATCGCGTACATGAAGTATTCTACTTCATGTACGCGATGGACACTTTTTATTGTCGATTCTGGTGCTACAAGAAATATGACATATCAGTCTAAGTGGCTCCATAACTATCATCCTTTGCCAGTTCAATGTGTTGTTTATCTTGCTGATGATACTACTTATCAAGTAAAGGGTATTGGAGACTTATATCTTGGTACCTTATCTTCTTCCACTCGAATTTTGTGAGGAGTATTACATGTACCAAATCTTCAAGGTAATCTTCTTGCAGTTGCTAGACTTGTTGATCTTGGTCTGTTTTGTTGGATTTGATCATACCAAATGCCGATTGAGAAAGATGACAGACTATAGCCACTGCTCCTCAAAATGGTAATTTGTTTGAACTCTCTCTCAGCGATGCTGTAGCAAATGTTGTCACTGCTCCAAGTGATCATGATTGCAAGTATAGCATCACCGTTTTGTTCATGCTGATTTCTCAAAACTCCTTGATCTTCAACGTCGTGATCTTGTTCATGGCATGGATCTTAAAGCCCATCCCCATATGGAATTTGTGAATTTTGTGCTCTTGGGAAACACAATCGCAAACCCTTTCCTCTTTCAAATAGAACTTATCTCATGAAATTGGATCTTGTTCATACTGATATATGTGGACCTCTACCTTCTTCGAGATCACAATATCACTACTTCATTACTTTCATTGATGATTTCTCAAGGTATATGACTGTATTTCTACTTAGACAAAAATCTGAAGCCTTATCTGTTTTCAATCAATTCCACAAGGCTGCGGAACTTCAAACTGGTCGTCGCCTTAAGAAGCTTCGTAGTGACAATGGAGGCGAATATGTTTTCTCGGGAGTTTGTGAGTTACTGTGCTGACAATGGAATTCATCATGAACACACTATTCCATATTCGCCTCAACAGAACGGTGTTGTTGAACGAAAGAATCGCACTATTCTCAATGCTGTAAGATGTATGCTGATTCATTCTATCTTATCTCGTGTTTTTGGGCTGAAGCTACTTTGACAGCAGTATTTATTCAGAATCATCTTCCTACTACTGCACCCTCTGGTAAGATACCCATCACGGCATGGACAGGTGACATTCCTTCTGTATCTCATTTTCGAACCTTTGATTTTGTTTATATTCATGTTCCCAAAGAAGCACGAACAAAGCTTGATGCTCCTGTCTTAAAGTTATTTTTATTGGATATTCTGACACTTCCAAAGGCTACAAATTCTATGCCCTTCCTCCAAGAAAGTAATTGTGAATCGTGATGCTACTTTAAACGAACAGCTTATGGGAGGCTCATGGTCCATGGATGATTCTGATGATACTAAATCATTGCTTCAGGCTTTTCCATTTCTTTCAGAAGATGAAACTCTTCCAATAGAGCAACTTTCCTCTTCACAACCATCCATTCCGAATGTTGCCAATGATAATATTGATATTTTTTTGTTGATCTGCCTATTGATTTTGAACATGGCTCATGTCATGTTTATGATGACGATATTGCTGATAATGCTTTTTCTACTTCCGAAGATCCCATTACTTATGATGAAGCTATCTCTTCACCACAAAAGGATCAATGGCAAGAGGCTATGGAAGTAGAGTACGATTCTCTTATCTCTAAAGGTACATGGATACTAACTGAATTACCTCCTTGTCGTACAACTAAATAAAGTATTGGGTGTATAAGATAAAAGTAAAAGCAGATGGATCTTTTGACAAGTTCAAGGTGCGTTTAGTTGCAAAAGTTTACTCCCAAGTAGTTGGTGTTGATTATCAAGAGACTTTTTCACCAGTTGTTCACATTACAAGTGTTCGAGTTTTATTGGCATTTGCTGTTCAATTTGATTTAGAAGCTCATCAAATGGATGTGTGAACTGCTTTTCTTAATGGTGACTTGGAAGAGGAAATTTATATGGAACAACCAGAAGGGTTTGTTATTCCAGGTAAAGAAGACCTTGTTGCTCAACTTCATAAGGCACTATATGGTCTCAAACAAGCTTCGCGAGCCTGGTATACAAAATTTGATCTTTTTCTCACCTCTAAAGGATTCATCTCTTGCTTGTCAGACCCCAACTTATACATAAAACGCCAAGGTAGCAGTTTTGTGATTCTTGCTCTTTATGTGGATGATACCATCCTTGTTTCCAATGATTTGGATTTCTTCAGCAAGTGAAAAAGTTATTGTCTTCTGCATTTGATATGGTGGATCTTGGAGAGATTCACTCATGTCTTGGCATTCAAATCCAACGGAACCGTACAAAAGGTATTTTATTCCTTTGACAGTCAAAGTTTATTGCAGATACTATTCAAAAATTTGGTATGTAATCTGCACATTCAGCCAACACACCTTGTCTTGCGAGCTCTACGAAGAACACTTCTGACAATGGCGGTCAACTTGTCACAAATCAACCTTATGCTAACTGATTGGATGTCTTTCACTTGTTGGCATGAACACTCGTCCTGATATTCTGTTTGCTGCTAATTATCTTGGAAAACATCTTGCATGTCCTTCTCTTAAGCATTGGTCTGCTGCAAAGCGTGTGTTGAAATACTTGAAAGGCACTACAGATTTGGTTTAGTCTATCGACGACAACTCACATCGGATTCTATGCAATCTCTTTCTCTATTGGGTTACACAGATGCAGATTGGGCAAGCTCACATTTATCTATGCGGTCTACTAGCGGAAATTGCTTCTTTATAAATGGTTGTCTTGTTTCTTGGACCAACAAGAAACAACGTTGTGTTGCAGTTTCTACGACTGAGTCAGAATATGTTTGCGGCATCACTTGCAGCTCGTGAGTTGATTTGGCTTCGACAAATGCTAGTTGATATTGGCCACTCTCCTCTTTTTAGCACACCCTTGCGGTGTGACAACCAAAGTGCTATTAGTCTTGCAAATTACTATGTTCAACATAATAAGTCAAAGCACATTGATGTCCATTATCATTATGTCAGGTATGAAGTACGCAAAGGAACCATTATGGTTGAACACTGTCCAAGTGACCAGATGATTGCAGACATTTTGACCAAAGGCCTCAACGAGTCACGTTTCATCCTCTTGCACTCGGAGCTTGGAGTTGCTTCGACCTCACTCTTTCTAGATTAGCTTCTTTGCTATTGTAATAGCTTTGTACATATGACATTGTAATCTTTTAGGTACCATGCACTATGCACACTCCACATTTGCACATTGTGATCTCTAAGTCACTTGAATATTTGTACATAGATGCACAGTTCACTTTCACATCATCATCGTTGGTTCATATTTTCACATTGTATAGGGGCTTGGGTTTTTCCCTTGAACTCCCAAGGGTTTTTTCATCCAAAGCTAGATACCTTTGTTGAGTGGGGGTGTTGGAGCTATATATGCTCACTCTGCTCAACTTGGTCTCACCTATATATTTGTATCTTGTCCTCAATATGAATCAGTCTTTGGGAGCGTATATGGTGTGTGTCTTGTCTCGTCTCTCTCTCTTTCTCTCTACATCTCAACACACTATGCATCTATAAATGTATACATGTAGGGACACTATCAATTTATATAAGGGGTGTAATAATTATCCTTCACGTTTACATGAAATCATATTGGATCTTGGGCCGATTGGGCGGGCTAGGGAATCAATGACGAGACGTTGATAATAATGTGGTAGTGTGGATTGTTTTAATTTTCATATTTAAGCCTCCTGTTTGAACTCTAAATCATCATCATAACCTAATATAGGCTATCATGAAGTAGACTAGAGACCGCGTCGTAATTATTATCTTGGATTGTTTTATATCGTAGGTCGCATATATTGAAAATATATAACAAATTCCTATTGATCTATATATTCGTAACTTGTTATTCTATGTGACGTATATACCGAGTTGTATATATACATGGACATTGTTCATCTATACACGAGGTAACATACTGTGACTGTAGGTTATTGTTTATATCCTATCTCACTATCCAACTATACCATACATGTAATTTTACCATTATTATCATGCACTATATTTGACGTAGGTAATTGCATGGATTATAAAAATCTTATCATAATTATTATCGCACGATATTATTGCTCGAGTATATCTCTAATTAATTTATATCCTATCAAGGTGTTATGTTCATACCCCTTGATATACATCTACATTTAATATTAATTTTCATTGGTCTCATCGTAATAATTACATGCAGTATCATAATCATTATCATGCACAATCCTCTTAGATCTCTAAAATACACCCTATATATATCTAGTGGATATCAGAAACATGTTCTACATCACACAATGCAACTAAAATAGAGCTTGCATAATCATATTTGTCTAATGTATATTCTCTTGTAAGATATATAGGGAATGTCTAGTGCTAAGTTATCATAAACATGATATTCTAGGTACATATGGATTTGTATACATGCATGGACACTATCCATCTATAGAAGGGGTATTATAATGGATCTTGACATGGACATAGTATCAAAAGATCCATTTTACGTGGATAGCCATTGTGAATATTATGTACATACATGTGTAGAGATAATATGTCAAATTATTCACATGCAGGGGCACTATCCATCTATAATTTATAGATGTAGGGACACTATCAATTTATATAAGGGGTGTAATATTTTATCCTACAGGTTTACACGAAATCATATGATCTTGGCCTGATTGGGCGGGTTAGGGAAGTGATGACGAGATGTGTGAGCATTATGCCACGCTATGTTGATATAAGTAGACAAAAGATAACAAATTCCTATTGATCTATATATTCGTAACTTGTTATTCTATGTGACGTATATACCGAGTTGTCTATATACATGGACATTGTTCATCTATACACGAGGTAACATCCTGTGACTGTAGGTTATTGTTTATATCCTATCTAACTATCCTGTATACATGCATGGACACATTCATCCATAGAAGGGGTATTATAATGGTTGGTATCAAGGTTAAATATGTATATCCTTTCTCACTACAGCTCCCCACATTAATATCTCCACACATATATACATATATATCGAGTGCTCAGTAGCTCCATACACGTGTACGTAGATACACATGATCTTAGACATTGATAATAATGTGGTAGTGTAGATTGTTTTAATTTTTTCATAACTCCACTATTTGAGCCTCCTATTTGAACTCTCAATCATCATCAAACCTAATCTAGGCTATCATGAAGTAGACTAGAGGCCGCATCGTAATTATTATCTTGCATTGTTTATATCGTAGGTCGCATATATGGAAAATATATAACAAATTCCTATTGATCTATATATTCGTTTAGTTTTATATAAAATATATGCAAACTCTAGAAAGTATGTTTATAGAACTTGTTATTCTATGTGTATATATTGAGTTGTATATATACATTGACATTGTTCATCTATACACAAGGTATCATACTGTGACTGTAGGTTATTGTTTATATCCTATCTCACTATCTAACTATACCATACATGCAATTTTGTTATTATTATAACGCACTATATTCGAAGTTATAAGTAATTGCATGGATTGTAAACATCTTATCATAATTATTATCGCACCCCATTATCTCTCGAGTATGTCTCTAATTAATTTATATCCTATCAAGGTGTTATGTTGATACCCCTTGATATACATCTTCATTTAATATATAGTTTTCCAAAAATATGTAGGACATCCATATTAATAGTCTATATCTTGACATGGACATAATATCAAAAGGTCCATTTTACACGAATCACCATTTTGAATAATATGTATACCTACCTGGAGATAATATGTGAGATTCTTTTATCTTTGTTATGTTGATACCTTTTGATATACATCTTCATTTAATATATAATTTTTCTAAAAGATGTATGGCATCCATATATTAATTGTGTCTATATCTTGACATGGACATAGTATCAAAAGGTATCATACTGTGATTGTAGGTTATTGTTTATATCCTATCTCACTATCTAACTATACCATACATGCAATTTTGTTATTATTATCACGCACTATATTCGAAGTTATAAGTAATTGCATGGATTGTAAACATCTTATCATAATTATTATCGCACCCATTAATCTCTCGAGTATGTCTCTAATTAATTTATATCCTATCAAGTGTTATGTTGATACCCCTTGATATACATCTTCATTTAATATATAGTTTTCCAAAATATGTAGGACATCCATATTAATAGTCTATATCTTGACATGGACATAATATCAAAAGGTCCATTTTACACGAATCACCATTTTGAATAATATGTAACCTACCTGGAGATAATATGTGAGATTCTTTTATCTTTGTTATGTTGATACCTTTTGATATACATCTTCATTTAATATATAATTTTTCTAAAAGATGTATGGCATCCATATATTAATTGTGTCTATATCTTGACATGGACATAGTATCAAAAGGTATCATACTGTGATTGTAGGTTATTGTTTATATCCTATCTCACTATCTAACTATACCATAAATGCAATTTTGTTATTATTATCACGCACTATATTCGAAGTTATAAGTAATTGCATGGATTGTAAACATCTTATCATAATTATTATCGCACCCCATTATCTCTCGAGTATGTCTCTAATTAATTTATATCCTATCAAGGTGTTATGTTGATACCCCTTGATATACATCTTCATTTAATATATAGTTTTCCAAAAATATGTAGGACATCCATATTAATAGTCTATATCTTGACATGGACACAATATCAAAAGGTCCATTTTACACGAATCACCATTTTGAATAATATGTATACCTACCTGGAGATAATATGTGAAATTATTTATCTTTTTATGTTGATACCTTTTGATATACATCTTCATTTAATATATAATTTCTCTAAAAGATGTATGGCATCCATATATTAATTGTGTCTATATCTTGACATGGACATAGTATCAAAAGGTTCATTTTACATGGATGGCCATTGTGAATATTATGTAGATACATTTCTAGAGATAATATGTCAAATTATTTACATGGAGTTGCACTATCCATCTATAATTGTATATATGTAGGGATACTATCAATTTATATAAGGGGTGTAATAATTATCCTACACGTTTACACAAAATCATATTGGATCTTGACCAGATTGGGCAGTTTAGGGAAGCAATGACGAGACATGTGACCATTATGCCAGGCTATGTTGATATAAGTAGACAAAAGTTTGAGTGCAATAATCACTTTACTATCCACTATCCAACTAGACTATACTGTAGCTCACATATATTGTAATTATTAGGTAGCGTATACCTCTTGATATACATATAATTCATCCATTGCAGCAAATTGCGATTTATCTATATATTTGTTTAGTTTTACATAAAATATATGCAAAATCCAGCAGATAATTTTATATAACTTGTTATTCTATGTGACGTTGTGAGCGGGATGGAAACACACACAACGCCTCTATAATGACCCGACACACACTCTTGGGAAGATACACACACACACTATGGGGCACCACTCGGCTTACACAACCAGCCTGGACGAGACAGGAAACCACACAGACGAAGTGAGAAGAGAGAGATTTCCCACTTGCCCAATCAACACTCACACATACACACTCACACACACACTCTCAATTCAGCTCAAAGGAGGCAAATTGCTATTGTTTAGACTCAATGAAGCTCAGCCCAATACCAATGGGGCAAATAGTTTACACAGTATTGAGGAAATACACCAGATACAACCACAAAGTTAGGAGAGGCTTCACTCACCGGAGAAGATTACACAGAAAAACAGCAGAAAATCTGTGAGTAATTTGGCAAAATGGACAGCTCCATTGCGTCTGGAACACCCAAAAACCCCAGTCTACAATGTCAAAGTGCTCAAATCCGACCTCGGATGAGCAGTTTAGGGCCAAAAAATGCTCCAAAAATAGCAAAAACACACTTGCGGCTGTTCCACCTCTCTTCTCCACGTTTTTTCTGGTCTTCTCTCAGTTTTTTCAGTTCCCACACTTAAATTTATTAGTTTGGGCACCCGTGGCCTTTTCGATGACATCAAACGGACCCCGAACAGGCCAAAAACTGACCTCGCAGTGCATAGTTGTCACCTTTTTGCATCATCCGCACACCTGGCACTCAGTTTTTCCAAATAATGCATCTCGCGACCACAAGAAGTGGCTCCAAAAAGTGGTCCTCATGATGACCTTTCTACATAATTATCACAAGAAAACACGCACGTCGTGTCCATACTTCTGCGCGTGCAAGTATTGACCCCATTCGCCCTCCTGACGCCACTAGATGCCATCTGACGCACCTGCTTACCTCATGTCATCGGCCCGCAGATAGCTTCCTCGAGATTTTTACGCGCTGCCAACTCTTCTTTATTGTAGAAAAACACACTGGTACTGATAATAGTGAAAATCGCTGCGCTATGTACACCCTGTCCTACCTGTACACACGTGGGCCCCACGTAACCACCTGGCTATGGAAATGGGCAATCCTTTATTTGATGCACCATGCATGTATATGTACATATGCGGAATCCCTTGCTCCAAAAAACTCCTGACATAATTTTCCCATCCCCTAGCCTGCTAGATCATTCATGATCAGCAGCAGCAAAGAGAGATATGAGACTCGCCGCATCACTAGTCTCCTCATCCCTCACCAACACTGCTTGATCCACAGACAGCTCATCTTGCTCCACCATCATCAATCTAGCATGATACAATTTAGGACGCAATCCATTTACCCTTGACTTATGTAGAACACCATCCAGGTTAGCCAGCTGATATGTGCCATTTGGAAAACACTCCACTACCTTGAAAGGCCTTCCCACTTAATTTGAAACTTGTTTTGGAAGGTGTTTTCTAGCTTAATGTTGTAGCGCAAAACCAAGTCATGTTACTTGATACCCTTACTTTGACCTTTTCATTAATCTTTGCCTAATCCTTATCCTGCATTTGCCCATAATGCTCCAATGCGCTCATCCTATCCAACTGGACCTCTTGTAACTGCAAGAGCCTCTCTTTGAATGCATCACTAGGCGGCCCAAGCAACTTCTCTAACATCTTGACCACAGGCAACTCTACCTCCACAAGCAATAGTGCTTCCTTTCCATACACCAAATGAAATGGAGTAAACCCTGTACCTGTCTTCATCGAAGTACGGTAAGCCCATAATGCACTAGGCAATTCCAAATCCCAATTCTTTCCTTGGTGCTCTGTCACTTGAGAAACAATTTGTACCAACTAACACCATTGAATCTTTCATTTAAGCCATTACACTGCGGGTAATAAGGAGTGGTATGCTGGTGCCTAATCTTCATGTTTATGCATAAGAAGTCTAGCAGTTTAGCTCTAAATCCTGGCCCTTTATCTGAAAGTAGCTCTAATGGCACCCAAACTTGCAACATATTTCATAATACAAAAATTTTGCCACATCCTTTGCAGTGATCTGTTTTTACTGGTATAGCCTCTGCCCATCTAGAGAGATAGTCCGCTGTCGTCAAGATACACTTTACCCCTGCTTGTGATAGGTAACGGGCCTATTGCATCAATCCCCCACTTTTCAAACGCATCAAACGCCATAATAGTTTTTCGTAGCTCTGGCTTCAACACTCTCTTCCCAAATGCTTGACACCTATTGCAAGACCTACACCAATGGTGAACATTGTTGAGCTTATATGTGAAGCTACTCAATATATGGCTTCTCTATATATGGCACCTAGGTCCCCTCTATATATACATCATCTCATGTGTGTATTCTACACACTTTGGGTTCTACTTCTGTGCTCTCTCCTTCTCTCTCAACATGGTATCAGAGTATACGTTTTGTTTTTTGATTTTTCTCCTGACAAAAATTGATTTTGCAAAAACTACCCTGAAAGGAATCGGATCGATGTGGTCTACAACTTTGCAGAAGGAATTTTTTTCAAATTCTGCACCGATTTTGAGTTATCGTTGACGGACTGCGTACATACCTGAAAAACAGCTTTGCGTTTGTTTTTGATTTTTGTGCTAATTGGAAACGATTTTGCAGAAACTACCCGCTCAAGAGACCGGAATCGATGTGGTCTACAACTTTGCAAAAGGAAGTTTTTTCAAATCTGCACCGATTTTGAGTTATCGTTCGCGGACTGTGTACATACCTGAAAAGCAACTTCCGCTTTTTATTTTGATTTTTGTGCTAATTGGAAATGATTTGCAGAAACTACCCGCGAATGAGACCGGAATCGATGTGTCTACAACTTTGCAGATGAAATGTTTTCAAATTCTACACGGATTGAGTTATCGTTCGCGGACTGCGTATATACCTGAAAAGCAAATTTTGCTTTTTGTTTTTGATTTTTCTGCTAATTGAAAACGATTTTGCAGAAACTACCCGCTCAAGAGACCGAATCGATGTGGTCTACAACTTTGCAAAAGAAAGTGTTTTCAAACTCTGCACCATTTTGAGTTATCGTTCGCGGGACTGCGACATACCTGACAAGCAATTTTGTTTTTTGTTTTTGATTTTTTGCTTATTGAAAACGATTTTGCAGAAACTACCCGCGAGATAGACCGGAATCGATGTGGTCTACAACTTTAGAGAAGAAAGTGTTTTCAAATTCTGCACCAATTTTGATTTATCGTTCGCGTACTGTGTACATACCTAAAAAGCAATTTCCGTTTTTTGTTTTTATTTTCTGCTTATTGAAAACGATTTGCGAAACTACCCGCGTGAGAGACCGGAATCGATGTGTTTCTACAACTTTGCAGAAGAAACTCCCAGCGATGGGGATTGGAATCGATGTGGTCTATAACTTTGCAGAAGAAAGTTTCTCTAAATTCTGCACCGATTTTGGGTTATCGTCTCGGACTGCAATATGTTTGAAAATAAAATTTTTACTTTTTGTTTTGATTTTTCACATAATTGAAAACTTCTCAATTATATTTTTCTTCATCAATCATATATTTGTTACTGACGTAACTTTGTTGCAGAAGCCATTACACATCGTTCCGATTCAGTCGAGCCGTTGATAATCGTCCAAATTCTATCAGCTACTGTTGGTACATGATCTTTTGTTATATGATATACTCGTTCATTGATTCTCGTATAATTATTCTTTTAGAGATATAGTTTACGTCGCTTTATTGATAATTTCTCATTGATACCATAGTGATTTTGATGGTACCATGATGATGTTTTGTTAATACTTGGTCATGGTGATTTTCATTGATACCATGATGATAGTCATTGATAGCAAAGCATGGTTATTCTCGGTGGGCATGATGATAATTCGTTTATACCATGGTTATTCTCGGTGATTCCATGATGAATTTCGTTGATTCCATGGTGATTTTTGTGTGATCCATGATGATGTTTTGTTGATACCATGGTTATTCTCGGTGATACCATGATGTTGTTCCGTTGATACCATGGTTCTTCTCGGTGATGCTATGATGATGTTTCGTTGATACCATGGTTATTCTCGGTGATGCCATGATGTTGTTTCGTTGATACAATGATTATTCTCGGTGATATCATGATGCTTTTCGTTGATACCATGATTATTTATTCATTTTTTATTGATATAATGATGATATTTGTTAATACTTTGATGGTATTCATTGATCACTACATGATAAATGTTGTTTTATGTAGTATATACACATATCATTTGTATCACGTAATCACACATTTTGTACTTTTACGTTTATACTTTAGGTACCATATGTTGTCGTGTGTATATATGTCGTCAAAAGAGTGGCGTCGCGACCATCTCTATGGCATTGTGAACGTAATTATTTCATTAACGATGCTAATAATTTTCATGACATTTTTTTTTGGAGTCTATGATCTATGTAGGATTGATCAAAGAATTGATTTTATGAGGACAAACTTGTGACAAAAAAGATTTATGAAGATATGTTTGGTGATGCCATAATGATGACAACATGAAGACATGTTTGGTGATGCGATATTGATGACAACATGAAGACATGTTGGTGATGCGATATTGATGACAAGCACACAGCAGATTCACGAGACACTTTTGATTACAAGCTAATCGATAGCTTTTACACCTCTTTATTGAACCTTTGTATTCATTATTGTATTTGATAGGATAGGAGTAATGTAACTCCTCATAAAACATTCAATGTAAAAGGAGTGATGTAGCCCTCGTAAACATTTGTATATTCAATGATTTTTATAATTAACGGTGGGTGTATATAGAGATGTGGGTTTTTCCCTTGATCCCCCAAGGGTTTTTTTCATCCACAGTTAGGGACCCTTATTTGAGCGGGGGTGTTGAGCTTATATGTAAGCTACTCAAATATGGCTTCTCTATATATGGCACCTAGGTCCCCCAATATATATACATCATCTCATGTGTGTATTCTACACACTTGGGGTTCTACTTATGTGCTCTCTCCTTCTCTCTCAACAAACATCCTTGTGCAAACTAGGCCATACATACCCCTCTTGCAAAATCTTATGCAAGGTGATCTTTAGATCAAAAAATGGCCACCACATGCGTCTTCATGATTCTCTTCCAACACTCTATAAAGCTCCTCTTGCCAAGGTACACGTCTCAACACGAGATCAGCCCCTTTCATGTATAAGACATCACCAATCAATTTGTACCTGTATGCTCTACGCACAAAACCATACTTCTTAGACTTCTGAATCTCCTTTGGAATGATTCCTGTTAGCAAAAACTCCTCTTCTTGAGCCAAACTTTCCCGGCCATGATAAAGAGGTAAAGTGGTCCTCAACACAAATAGCTCCCCAATCATGCCTTGAGCTGCTTCATGTGCCTCTCCATTTAGAGCACGTTCAATGTGTGATTCTCCATGCTTTGAAAATTTTTAACAGGCCTTTAATTCTGAAGCACATTTCCTTCAATGAGGTGTTCTTGCTCTTCCACACACCCAGCACTTGCTTCACCACTAACAAGGCATCACCTTTTATGCTCAACCTTCGAACCCCATGCTTCAAACAAATGTGTAATCCGGCTTCCAGAGTAGCATATTCAGCCTCATTGTTACTATGAGCATCCAATTTGAACCCTCTCTTGCATACTAGCTTCCCCTCTGGATCATAAAGTGCTATACCCCCTGAAGCCGCATCATGGCTCTTTCTGTATGAACCATCAAAGAACAACACATGTGCATTGCTGATCTGTGGCACTTCTTCAACTACCTTTCTCACCACCTCTTCCTTAACAATAAGGGGATTCTCCTTGTAGGTCAACAAATCAGCTAGGGTAGCCCTTGTACTATCTTCCACTAGAAAAGAGAACTCAAATTCTTGCAGCTAAATTACCATTTCTTGACCACATTTGACATGTTAGTGACATTAATTAACTATGGCAAAAAGGCATAGCTCGTCAAGAAAACAAAAGTTCGTGGTAGCAAGTAATGACGAAATCGTCGACAAGCAAATATTACACTGGCCATCACTAGCTCTACTTCCAAGAATTTTCTCTCTGCTACCAGCTTCACACGGCTTGCACAATACACTGGCCTCATATAATGGCTGCCCTTCCCCTTTTGCAATAGCATGGTTCCAATGGCATCCTCCCCTACTGATGGATTTACATAAAACACTTGCTCCCAATCAGGAGCCTGTATGGCTGACAACCCCCCTAACACCTCTTTCACCTCTTGAAACACTTCTTCATAGTTGTCATCCCATTGCAATGGATCATGCTTTTCCACTTGTTCTAATGGATAAATAATCTGAGAAGACAATGGAATAAACCTTGCTATGTACTTCACTTTGCTTCTTACTCGTAGGTGATGGAAGAAGAATAATAGACTTAACCTTTTCTAGATCAGCCTCAATGCCATTTTCTGACACCATATGGCCCAATAACTTCACCCTTGGCTGTGCTAGATGACATTTCTTTGGATTTAGTTGTCCTCCACATTCATCATATCGAGCCAATACCATCTGCAGCTTCTCATGGTGTTCAGCCCTACTGCTATAAACACAGAAGTCATCCATAAAATCTTTAACACAACTACCAATGAATGGTTCCAACACCCAATTTGCTCTCTCTTGATAGAAGGAAGGTCCATTTGACAACCCAAATGGAAATACTGTGTAGCAATAGCAGCCCCATGGCGTAATAAAAGTGGTCTTTGTGCGGTCTTTAAGAGCAATCTTCAATTGAAAATAGCCTGAAAAACCATCACACACACTCTACCTCTCATAACCTGCCACTAATCCAAGATCTGATCGATGAATGGAAGAGGATATGGGTTCTTCTTAGTGGCTGTGTTTAAGGGTTTAAAATCTACACAGATTCTCCACTTCCCATCCTTCTTTGGACTGACTACAATTGGACTCACCCATTCTGTGGTCTCCACAGGGACTATGAACCCTGCCTTCAATAACTTGTCCACCTCTTCTCGCAAGGCTTCCATTTGCTCTTGACCCATCCTTCTTAGCCTTTGCCGCACTGGCTTAGCACCTTCTTTCAGCTCTATATGCATCTCTTCGCCCTTGAACCCTCTGATCTCTTCATATGAAGTAATGAACAAATCAGGAAAACTAGCCAGCATGTGCAAATATATATCCTTCTCCATAGTTGAGAGGTCTCCACTGATCATTTGTGTCATCAATTCCTGCTTCTTTGACAACTCAACCTTGGTTTGCATCAGCCCTTCAATCACTTCATAAGGCCCTTCACTTTCATCTTCAACCTCATTCGCAAATGCAACTAAACCAAACTCCTGGATTTCTTTCTCCATCAAAAGAAATTCAACATCAGCATCCTCATCACTGCTGGTAGTGCTATCACTATCCTCATCTGTCACCGTGGAAGAGTCTTCATCACTAGACTCATCCTCATCTTCATAAAGCTCCTCTAATCGTTTCCTTGTGTCCATATTATAAAGCTTCTTGGTACTTGTATTTCTATAGAGGCTAATCGTACCATGTCACCGATCTTGAACATCCCCACTGCATGTAACCATGGTCTGCCCAGTATAATAGGATATGCTCCCAACCCTGCTGGCATCACATGAAAATCAACCACTGCCTTTGCATCATATGCCTCCACTTCTAAGCTCTTTACAACACCCAAGCATTTTACTTTTTGATGGTTTGCCAATCTGATCCGAAAACCTGACACCCCAGCCACTGTGAGACCCATCTTCTCAACGCATGAGTGTGTTATGACGCATATTTGGGCTCCGCCATCCACATAACCTTGTCCCAAAGTTTTCCTTTTATGCCACACATCTACTATTGGACAAATGTCTGGTAGCTCATCCATTGCCAACACCTTTACTGAACCTCTCTCTGGCTCTTTCTCCATTGGGTTAACCATCCTCTTCCACTGTCGCTTTAGCTTAGGCACCATCTCTATAAGCTGCCCAAAAGTAACATCTGCCTTCCTGATCGTCAGATCCTCCTTCAAGTCATAGCTTAATTGCCCATCCCCTAGTGGAAAATCTGAAACATGAAACTTTCGACGAGCTCTCCTTTTCCTCTTGGCCTTGACATCCTCGCCTTCATGGCTCTTTCCTTTCTTCTTACTAGGACCTGGGGCACTTCTTCCTTCCTTATCCTCTGTGGTCCTCTTCCCAATAGGCATCACTAATCTATCCTCTAGCTTTGATGCCTTCTCCAAGGTGACTACACTTAACACTTTTGTCTTTCCCTTTTCCTCTTGGGTTAATCCACTGGTTCCTTATCTCCCTTAATTTCGATGCCATAATCATTTGACCTAGTTAACACCTGTCTTGGCAATGGATACATGTCTCCCCCCATCCTTGGTGGCTTATCACATTGCGGGCTGATGTGACCCAACTCTCCACAATTGTAACATGTGGGCGTCTGCCTCCAAAACCTACCATTGCTTTGTCCAACACCATTCCTAGGCCTTTCTTCACCTCCTGGCTGATTTGCAAACCTCCCTTGACCTCGATTATTTCCCACTTGACCTAGCATGTTTAGGCTGAGATTCTTCATCAAATCTACCATTTGCCTCATGTCTTGCCTTAGCCCATCATCTTGCACTGCTGTAGTGAACCCTGCTGGCATAACCTAAGTAGTAACAGGAACCACTGGTTCATGATGAACCCCTGGCATGCG
This sequence comes from Adiantum capillus-veneris, assembly GCF_014529385.1. Taxonomy (NCBI): domain Eukaryota; kingdom Viridiplantae; phylum Streptophyta; class Polypodiopsida; order Polypodiales; family Pteridaceae; genus Adiantum; species Adiantum capillus-veneris. The sequence goes on from NC_140931.1 coordinate 55,760,012, forward strand.
ACCTTGTAAAGAGTCAATAGGCTGAAATTCAGACCTCATGGGCAAAGACTCCACCCCTAACTGTCTCATTTATCTCAGCTTCCACTCTTTGTTCCTTGCTACCTCTAGTGCATCTTCATATGTCCTAGGCTTCTTTAGCTCCACTCTCCAATGTATATTCTCCCAAAGACCAGCTAAGAACTTGTCCTTCTTCATCATGTCAGGCGGGGGTACCTGTGGTCCTAAGGCCTTGCACATTCGCTCCCATGCCAATGAAAACTTACGTATGTACGCATCTACTGGCTCACCTTCCTTTTGCACCAAAGCCTATACTTCTTGCCACACTTTGTCAGGATCTTCTATCTTCACAAACTCCACTTCCAACCCATGTCGTAGATTGTCCCAACTCAATCTGATAGGTGGATCCGCTACACGCAACTCCTCTTCAAATGCTTTGGACCAAAATCGTGCATCACTCTTCAAAAAAATTTGGAGAACACGTAACATCTGCACAGGGTCATGAATCTGGTTGCTAATGCAGGCAACCTCCATCTTTTCCAGAAAGTCTTCCACACATCTTCATCACTTCTTCCATGAAACTCCGGATAAGAGAAAGCCATGGCTACCCAAGTTTCAATGCTTTGAGAACCCCTTTGAACACACGTGCAAGAACCCAAAACTTTTACTGACTCAATTCTCAGAAACTTCAATGGAGCTCAACTTTAGATAAGGAGAAACACATGCACATCAAATGAGTTTTCATAGTTGATCATCGGAATTACAACAGGCAAAGGACATTCCAGGATCTCTCTTAATCTTCTTGGCCCGAACATAAAGACTATGCATTGCTGGAAAAAAATCTTCCTGGACACATGAACATTTATCTGGATTCTTTGAGTTAAATGAAATGGAGTGAATTGAGGGGCATTTTGATCATCCATTAAAGCCAACCATGAAGCTCCCAAGAAGGCACACCTGACTTAACCTCTGATTTTGCCAAAATTTCAGCAGCATAACAGCATAAATGGCTCAAAAGACCAAAAAACCAGCCATCATAACTTGGAAAAATTTTGGCAGAGTTTCCCCAGAAATAGAGTAGTAGGAACCCAAAATATAGACTGTATATGTATGCATAAACTGTCAACAATAGAACCCGAGCATCAAGTAGGATTCACTAGTACATAGCCTATGGCAAGGTCACAAAAAGGGTGCTCCAGCTACCTGTATCACCGAAAGGATCTCTACATTTAAGAATCCCCCAGCTCAATAAAAACCTCATGCTATCGACCCTCACACGAAGGCTAATGCAAATCGCGTATAGTCAAGTCTTAGAAATGACTATCTTCCAGACCAAGTCTCAGAAATGGCTGGGACTGCCAAATACAACCAAGTATAGCTCCACAAATGAGTACAATGGCAGTTTCCACAAGTAACGTACAATCCAGCAGACAATGCGCTCAAATAGGTGCCAAGTGATGCATACCCACAACAACAACAAGTGACATCACTGCTAGTATATCACTGTACTCCAGCTACCTGTACCTCTGTGAACCACCTATACCTATACCTGTCCCTGTAGCCTGTAACCTGTAACCTGTATCTTGAACCTTGAAGCTCGAAGCAGAAGGTACTCGAAGAAGATCCTCAGTGGGGGCGCCAAAAGAATGTGAGCGGGATGGAAACACACACAACGCCTCTATAATGACCCGACACACACTCTTGGGAAGATACACACACACTATGGGGCACCACTCGGCTTACACAACCAGCCTGGCCGAGATAGGAAACACACAGACGGAGTGAGAAGAGAGAGATTTCCGACTTCCCCACTAAACACTCACACATACACACTCACACACACACTCTCAATTCAGCTCAAAGGAGGCAAATTGCTGTTGTTTAGACTCAATGAAGCTCAGCCCAACACCAATGGGGCAAATAGTCTACACAGTATTGAGGAAATACACCAGATACAACCACAAAGTTAAGCAGAGGCTTCACTCACCGGAGAAGATTACACAGAAAAAAAGCAAAAAATCTGTGAGGAATTTGGCAAAATGGACAGCGCCATTGTGTCCAGAACGCCCAAAAACCCCAGTCTACAATGTCAAAGTGCTCAAATCCGACCTCGGATGAGCAGTTTAGGGCCAAAAAATGCTCCAAAAAAAGCAAAAAACACACTTGCGGCTGTTCCTCCTCTCTTCTCCATGTTTTTTCTGGTCTTCTCTCAGTTTTTTCAGTTCCCACACTTAGCTTTATTAGTTTGGCACCCGTGGCCTTTTAGATGTCCTCAAACGGACCCCAAACAGGCGAAAAACAGACCTCGCAGTGCATAGTTGTCACCTTTTTGCATCATCCGCACACCTGGCACTCAGTTTTTCCAAATAATGCATCCCGCAACCACGTGAAGTGGCCCCAAAAAGTGTTCCTCATGATAACCTTTCTGCATAAGTATCACAAGATAACACCCACGTCGTGTCCATACTTCTGCGCGTGCAAGTATTGACCCCATTCGCCCTCCTGACGCCACTAGATGCCATCTGACACACCTGCTTACTTCATGTCGTCGGCCCGCAGATAGCTTCCTCGAGAAGTTTTACACGCTACCAACTCCTCTTTATTGTAGAAAAAACACACTAGTACTTATAATAGTGAAAATCGCTGCACTATGTACACCCTGTCCTACCTGTACACACGTGGGCCCCACGTAACCACCTGGCTATGGAGATTAGGAAATCCTTTATTTGATGCACCATGCATGTATATATACATATGCGCAATCCCTTTCTCTAAAAAACTCCTGACAACGTATGTACCGAGTTGTATATATACATGGACATTGTTCATCTATACACGAGGTAACATACTGTGACTGTAGGTTATTGTTTATATCCTATCTCACTATCCAACTATACCATACATGCAATTTTACCATTATTATCATGCACTATATTTGACGTAGGTAATTGCATGCATTATAAACATCTTATCATAATTATTATCGCACGTTATTATTCCTCGATTATACCTCTAATTAATTTATATCCTATCAAGGTGTTATGTTCATACCCCTTGATATACATCTACATTTAATATCAATTGTTCATTGGGATCGTCGTAATAATTACATGCGGTATCATAATCATTATCATGCACTATCCTCTTAGATCTCTAAAATACAACCTATATATATCTAGTGGATATCAGAAACATGTTCTACATCACACGGTGCAACTAAAATAGATCTTGCATAATTATATTTGTCTAATGTATACTATCTTGTGAGATATATAAAGAATGTCTAGTGCTAAGTTATCTAAACATGATATTCTAGGTACATATGGAGTTGTATACATGCATGGACACTATCCATCTATAGAAGGGGTATTATAATGGTTGTTATCAAGGTTAAATATGTATATCCTAACTCACTACAGCTCCCCACATTAATATCTCCACACATATATACATATATATCGAGTGCTCGGTAGCTCCAAACACATGTACGTACATACACATTATCTTAGACATTGATAATAATGTGGTAGTGTGGATTGTTTTAATTTTTATAACTCCACTATTTGAGCCTCCTATTTGAACTCTCAATCATCATCATAACCTAATCTAGGCTATCATGAAGTAGACTAGAGGCGGCATCGTAATTATTATCTTGCATTGTTTATATCGTAGGTCGCATATATGGAAAATATATAACAAATATCTAGCAAGTATGTTTATAGAACTTGTTATTCTATGTGTATATATTGAGTTGTATATATACATTGATATTGTTCATCTATACACAAGGTATCATACTGTGATTGTAGGTTATTGTTTATATCCTATCTCACTATCTAACTATAACATACATGCAATTTTGTTATATTATCACGCACTATATTCGAAGTTATAAGTAATTGCATGGATTGTAAACATCTTATCATAATTATTATCGCACCCTATTATTGCTCGAGTATGTCTCTAATTAATTTATATCCTATCAAGGTGTTATGTTGATACCCCTTGATATACATCTTCATTTAATATATAGTTTTCCAAAAATATGTAGGACATCCATATTAATAGTCTATATCTTGACATGGACATAATATCAAAAGGTCCATTTTACACGAATCACCATTTTGAATAATATGTATACCTACCTGGAGATAATATGTGAGATTATTTTATCTTTGTTATGTTGATACCTTTTGATATACATCTTCATTTAATATATAATTTTTCTAAAAGATGTACGGAATCCATATATTAATTGTGTCTATATCTTGACATGGACATAGTATCAAAATGTCCAGTTTACATGGATGGCCATTGTGAATATTATGTACATACATGTATAGAGATAATATGTCAAATTATTTACATGTAGGGGCACTATCCATCTATAAATGTATACATGTAGGGACATTATCAATTTATATAAGGGGTGTAATAATTATCCTACACGTTTACACAAAATCATATTGGATCTTGGCTAGACTGGGCGGGCTTGGGAAGCAATGACGAGACGTGTGACCATTATACCAGGCTATGTTGATATAAGTAGACAAAAGTTTGAGTCCAATAATGACTTTACTATCCACTATCCAACTAGACTATATTGTAGCTCACATATATTGTAATTATTATGTAAGGCCAAAATACCCCACTAATTTGTGGAAATTCCAAACTACCTATCAAGTTTGAAAAATTCCCAAATACCATTGTATCTATTTCGGTGGCCTAAAGATATTCCAATCATTATTCTTTTTGGACAATTGAGCAATGAGAGGCGTTTTCAAGTGTAAGCACCTCACGAAAAAGGGCAATTATGTTTACAAATAATGAAGTTCATAGTCTCCAAAAACTACATAACCAACTCAAACTCTAGTTTTAGCATCTTCTATTGAATGGCAATCAATCTTTGAAATTTGAGGGGTATTTTGGGAATTTGCAAAAATTAGAGAGGTAGTTTGCTAATTTCCTAAGGACCAACTTCGAAACAGTGTAGCATAGCTGTAATGGCTTGCGTCTCTTGCTGGGGACGTTGGTGGTTCGCAGCCCCTCTCTTGTTTTTGCACGCTTCAGAATTTGTAATTCTGTCGCTATCTTGTTGTGGGCGAGGAGGTAACCCAGGGTATACTTTTGATTTTCCAAACAACATGCGGCACCGATGGTATTGTGCCAACTCAAAGTCGCGCACGTCGAGGTGGACGTGTGTGATTGGGCCCTAAGAGCTACAACCCGTCCATGACATTGTATACCTCACGTGTAACCAACACAAGATGTCAATCGGAAAGAAATTTTAACTAGGCCAAGATGTCCCCACATATGTATACGTATATATAATTTTCATTCGTTGTTGTAGCAAAGATAATAACGCCACCGCTAGTCTACTTGGATAGTAATATACGATATAATTAAAACTAACCTAGAATGTATATTTCACCCCTGGAATAGTTCGATAGTCTCCCTACCATAATAGCAGCACTGCTAGTCTAGTTGCATATTGATGTACGATATAAACACTAACCTAAAACGTATATGTTACCCCTTGCATAGTTCTATAGTGTCCCTACATATACACATGAATAGATGGATAGTGTCCCTGCATGTTTATAGGTACCCGTATTAACCCCACATGTATACGCACATATCATTTGCATTTGTTGTTACAACACAGATATATGTTTTTACTATTTATTATGATATACAATGTAAATAGTGTTTGATAATAATCATGGTGCCGTGAGTCTAGTAATTGAATAATGACTTAGTATATGAATGTCCTACATATTTTTGAAAAACTATATATCAAATGAAGATGTATATCAAGAGGTAAATGCATAACGCCTTGATAGGATAAAAATTAATTTAAGATACACTCAATACTTAATGAGTGCTAATAATGTGAGACAATAATTATGATAAGATGTTTACAATCAATGCAATTACTTATAACTTCAAATATAGTGCGTGAGAATAATAACAAAATTGCATGTATGGTATAGTTAGATAGTGAGATAGGATATAAACAATAACCTACAATCACAATATGATACCTTGTGTATACATGAACAATGTCAATGTATATATACAACTCCATATATACACATAGAATAACAAGTTCTCTAAACATATTTGCTAGAGTTTGCATATATTTTATATAAAATTAAACGAATATATAGATCAATAGGAATTTGTTATATATTTTCAATATATCCGACCTACGATATAAACAATACAAGATAATAATTACGATGCGGCCTCTAGTCTACTTCATGATAGCCTAGATTAGGTTATGATGATGATTGAGAGTTCAAATAGGAGGCTCAAATAGTGGAGTTATGAAAAATTAAAACAATCCACACTACCACATTATTATTAATGTCTAAGATAATGTGTATGTACGTACACGTGTTTGGAGCTACCGAGCCTCGATATATATGTATATATGTGTGGATATATTAATGTGGGGAGCTGTAGTGAGTTAGGATATACATATTTAACCTTGATAACAACCATTATAATACCCCTTCTATAGATGGATAGTGTCCATGCATGTATACAACTCCATATGTACCTAGAATATCATGTTTAGATAACTTAGCACTAGACATTCCCTATATATCTCACAAGATAGTATACATTAGACAAATATAATTATGCAAGCTCTATTTTAGTTGCACCATGTGATGTAGAGCATGTTTTTGATATCCACTAGATATATATAGGGTGTATTTTAGAGATCTAAGAGGATAGTGCATGATAATGATTATGATACCGCATGTAATTATTACGACGAGCCCAATGAACAATTGATATTAAATGTAGATGTATATCAAGGGGTATGAACATAACACCTTGATAGGATATAAATTAATTAGAGATATACTCGAGGATAATAACGTGGGATAATAATTATGATAAGATGTTTATAATGGATGCAATTACCTACGTAAAATATAGTGCATGATAATAATGGTAAAATTGCATGTATGGTATAGTTGGATAGTGAGATAGGATATAAACAATAACCTACAATCACAGTATGTTACCTCGTGTATAGATGAACAATGTCCATGTATATATACAACTCGGTATATATGTCACATAGAATAACAAGTTATATAAAATTATCTGCTAGATTTTGCATATATTTTATGTAAAACTAAACGAATATATAGATCAATCGGAATTTGCTACAATGGACAAATTATATCTATATCAAGAGGTATATGCTACAAAATGGTCCAATGAAAATGTATGGACTAGCGAACTGTTTCCAGGCTCCATGAATTCGACGCTGGCTAGGAGTGGGTCCACGCTGGCTAGCGGCAGACTCTAGTGAAGCTCAACAACCACACACACACACATTGCTTTACTCTCTCTCTCTCTCTCTCCACGAGTCCACCGTGAGTCTGTAGCGTCATTATGGAGGGCTATTGGGCGCCGTTTCTTACAATTATGAATTCTGGCAAAACCAATATTCGATTCAATAAGCTTTTACAGGCAAAGCAGTCACGTTTCAAGTTTCCCTCCAAACACACACACACACAAATTCTGTTAGTAGCTACAATCTAAATCGACACTCCATCTTCATATCCCGCCACAGCTAATTTCTGTATTCTCTAGCTATACATAGAGCGCGTTGAACGTTCTAGTTTGGCTATGCACAGATCAGCGTAGCGAACGCACAAGGCTTCTCCTCAAATGTCAGCTTCACTTTGCTAATACTATTACTTCACTTTGTTGTATTACGACCGCGCGCCCAAGCTTGAATAAGCTCCTTAGTGGGAGTCCTCCTTATCAAGCCACTGTCGACTGGTAGAGCAAGGGGTATATTGTGTGCGTGAAGTGAAGGATGGAGCGGTTGCGTATATGCTGCGCAGGCTCCCACTTGTTGGAGCTATATATGGCTCACTCTACTCAACTTGGTCTCACCTATATATTTGTATCTTGTCTTCAACATGAATCAGTCTTTGGGAGCTTATATGGTATGTCTCTTGTCTCGTCTCTCTCTCTTTCTCTCTACATCTCAACATGGTATCAGAGCAGTAACGATCACGCGCCGATTCAATTCATGGTGACAAAACAGTATGTGTATGCGATTTGCATGTAAGATTCAAAAATTGCTACAAATTTTGTTTTTGAGCATTGATTCTTGTTAACTGTGGTTGTTTTGTGTTAAGAAGAATACTATTAGTGTTTTCTATGGCGTTTATTGCTAATCAATCTAATCGTTGATTACGTTTTCTTGTTGATGACACCCTGAACTTCATCTCAATTTTTCTTGCTGTTCTGCTCAAAATTTGGAGAAACGGGAAAAGCTTGTTCGTCTCCTCGAGCTCTTCGATTTGGAGTACCTGGATAGTAAGAACCCTAAAAACTTGTTCGTCTCCTCGAGCTCTTCGATTCGAGTTCTAGGTTTGCGCCAATCGGAGTTCTCAACAGAAAGTTATGCTGTTTTTACTTCAATTGAGCTTGACGCAGCTTTCTTCGTCCTACTTCTTCGTGAAGCGTCCGCGATCGTTTTTCTTATTTTGGCGTTAACATTTTCGAGAAGATTTAGCTTTTTGCTATTCTTATTGTGGCCGTCAATCTTGCATCTCACGCCACTCTATTTTGAGGACTCTTTTATTTTTAACGTCTCCTTTACCCTGCCTTTTTTGGGTGACGTCTCTCACATCTTTCGACGTTCCTTGAGCATCGTTCTTACGTTTATCGTTGACAGAACGCAGTCCTCATATCTCTCTCATTCTCAATTGTGGCCTTCACCATATATGGTGTGCAAATTCTGCGATCTTATCTTATACTTCTTCTCGCAACAAGATATGGCTATGAATATTCTCGTCAACGGCTTTCTTTCTGGCCATCGTTCTGTTCCTCCTTTCCAAGGTCAAGGTTTTCCAGGCTGGAAAACAAAGATGTTGTTAATTCGTGAAGGCGATGAACTCTCCGATGTTGTTCTTGAAAATCGTGTTTGTCCGCCTCAGCCTGTTGATACGGATAATGATAACGTGCTTATCACTGAAGGACCTATATTTGAAGATTGGAATGTTGCCTATACGGATTGGCAACGACGTGATAAAGCAGCTCGTCGGTATATTCTTTCTGCTGTTACTGATTCCCTTTTTCTTGCTAAGTATGAACTGCCTACTTCCCACGACGTATGGAAGTACCTTATTGCAAACTTTCAGAAGAAATCTGTCACAGAAATACTTTATTTGAGAGGGTTGCTTAACAAGTTACAATATGAAGTTGGTACTGCCATGACGGGACATATTGAATCTTTCAAATCTATTATTAACCAACTTGCTGCTGCCGATGATCCTGTTCCACAAAAGCAACTGATTACACTTCTCCTTGATACGGTGAAGGACTCTTTTTATGATAACATTGTTACTATTCTCTCTAATAAAGATGGTCTTGATTTTGACCAAGCCTGCATGTCTTTAATTGAATACTCTCAACGTCAAGAACATCGTAATGCTAGTCATGATACAACTATGATTTCACAAGAGGACACTGAGTCACAACAAATGAAACGGGCGTTTTATGGTCGAAGGCGTCCATTTCAACGAGGAAACCGCAGAGGTGGCCGTCGCGGTAATATTTTCTCTCGTCTCAAATTCCCTAATAAGCAATGTTCTTACTGCAACAGAAATGGCCATACTGAAGATGATTGTTGGGCACGTCAATATGATGAAGAACACAATATTACCACAAAACAACCACGTTTATCTAGAGACTCTTCTTCTTATTCTTGTGAATATTGTGGACGATCTGATCATCCCACTCATATGTGCTATAAGCGTCGATTCGACACAGATCGGAATAGAGCATATGCTATTGAACATCGAAACAAAATTGTACCAGAAACAAGCTGCGTCCTATGTTCAGTTGCGATGGATCACTTTTTTTTGTCGATTCTGGTGCTACATGAAATATGACATATCAGTCTAAGTGGCTCCATAACTATCATCCATTGCCAGTTCAACGTGTTGTTTATCTTGCTGATGATACTACTTGTCAAGTAATGGGTATTGGAGACTTATATCTTGGTACCTTATCTTCTTCCACTCGAATTTTTCAAGGAGTATTACATGTACCAGATCTTCAACTTAATCTTCTTTCAGTTGCTAGACTTGTTGATCTTGGTCTGTTTGTTGGATTTGATCATACCAAATGCCGAATTGAGAAAGATGGACAAACTATAGCCACTGCTCCTCGAAATGGTAATTTGTTTGAACTCTCTCTCAACGATGCTGTAGCAAATGTTGTCACTGCTCCAGGTGATCATGATTACAAAGTATGGCATCACCGTTTTAATCATGCTGATTTCTCAAAACTCCTTGATCTTCAACGTCGTGATCTTGTTCATGGCATGGATCTTAAAGCCCATCCCCATAAGGGAATTTGTGAATTTTGTGCTCTTGGGAAACACAATCGAAAACCCTTTCCTCTTTCAAATACAACTCATTCTCATGACATATTGGATCTTGTTCATACTGATATATGTGGACCTCTACCTTCTTTGAGATCACAATATCGCTACTTCATTACTTTCATTGATGATTTCTCAAGGTATACGACTGTATTTCTACTTAGACAAAAATCTGAAGCCTTATCTGTTTTCAAACAGTTCCACAAGGCTGGTTCATATTTTCACATTGTATAGGGGCTTGGGTTTTTCCCTTGAACTCCCCAAGGGTTTTTTCATCCAAAGCTAGAGACCTTTGTTTGAGTGGGGGTGTTGGAGCTATATATGGCTCACTCTACTCAACTTGGTCTCACCTATATATTTGTATCTTGTCCTCAATATGAATCAGTCTTTGGGAGCGTATATGGTGTGTCTCTTGTCTCGTCTCTCTGTCTTTCTCTCTACATCTCAACACCACTTGCAGAGAAATATAAAAGGAGGGCACGGGGGGCTCAAAAGCCAGAGCACACTGCAGGAGCTAGGCACTACCAAGGGATTGGAGGGGATGAAGGCGGCCAACTGATTGACAGCCAAAGAGAGGATACGAGCTGCAGTTGAAAGGGAGGGAAGCCATCTAACAAGCTCAACAAAAGGCTCTCAAGGCTGGGCTCAGAGAGAGCGAGGGACATTAGAGACGAGCTCAGTACGGAGCCCTTAAGGGTGCGATGCAGCAGCTATAATCAAGGCCAGTCAGTACGGATCCCTTAAGGGTGCGCTGCAGAAGCTGTAATCAAGGCCAGTCAGTACGGAGCCCTTAAGGGTGCGCTGCAGAAGCTGTTATCACAGCCAGGTCGTCTCCGAGCTCCTATATAAACGGCTCATCTCCATTTGAAACTCTGAACAGGGTCATACGTGCAACAAGAAGACAAGCTCAGGTGCTCACAGGGGCTATTTCACGAGCTCCATAAACTGCATTTTCGAGGACAGATATGGCTGCCAAAGGGTACGTACAATGCTAAGCGTTCTGAATTTAGCTCGTAGCTTTGAAGATGTGAGCTTTGACACTAACTCCAAGGTGATATCATGGGACACTCTATCAGTGGTTAATTTTGTGCAAAGGTTTTGTGGTACACGTGAATATTCTGAGGCTATTTTTTCCAGTGGCATTAATGGAAAACTTTGCTTGTATATGACTAGTGAAGGTTGGAGTGAGATAGGCATAAAGAGTGTTGCCCATAGACATGCTCTGGTGGGTTGGTCTAAAAGGGTACTAGAGGGTGGCCACATTTGTTCCTAAGAGTCAAACATCACCCCTTTTTCATTCTTCCGAGAATATGAGCTTAACCTCACAAAGCAAAGCCCTAGAATACAACACCGAATCTCATGTCAAACCTACTTTACCCGATGTAGTTAGTGACTTTATCACAAGTAATGTAGGAATCCCTAAAAATGATGCGCGCCAATAACGTATGATAGGATTTTCTATCCTACGAAGGTAAAAGATATGTATGCCACCGTTGGGAAATCCTTCCTTGTGAAACATTATCGAGAAGCATGGGCATCTTTTAACAGGGCATGGTAAAAATTAGAGAGTTGTTTGACATGGGTTTTTGCAAGCAAGACAAAGAGGATTTTTCAGGCAAGGATTTTAATACCTTGTGCATAAATGTGAGATAGTATGTGTGTATATGAACTCTATTTTTCTTTGTGCACTCTAGAAATTTTTATTGAATTCAGAAGGTCCAAGGGCTTGTTAGATAATACTGTAAGTTAGATATGGGTGATTGAGTGTGAAAGATTAGTATTTTATATCATTTGTCTTCTCTTTTAGGAAAATGTTTCTTTTATCTTTGTTCCACATGCTTGAAGTTGTAAAGTGCAAGTCCATGTCATTCTTGTAATGATAGAATAGGAAAAGGCAATCATCATTCTTTATCATTAGAGTTTGCTAAAGTTTTCGTATGCTATTATATATCTTTTTTATTTTCTTGGGATTATACCCTTTCTCTTAATCTTAGCTTTGAACATAGTGAGTATTGCATTACCTTTTTGTCATCTAATAGAATCTAATTGCTTTTAGTATAATGTTGCACCATTTTCGAATGAAGTAGAGCAACCTTGAACAAAAGCACAATTGTCAATGTACCGGCCATTGCTCATGAGATACATATGCTGTGACTATCAGTAAACTTTCGAGGATTATATGTTCCAGATTCCACCATTCAATAGTGAGTGTTAAATTTGAACAATTTAAATGTGTGAAAATGTTGACATTGTTAATGCCACCTTTTGATTAATGGTCCTTTCTTGTGTAGATGCCTAAAGTAACCAGGTCATGTAGAATTATAAAAAGCCATCAAGGTTCAAAGAGAGCTTTGATGAAGAGGTTAGATGAAAGTAACATTGTTTTTAGAAATGTCGCTTAGCTAAGATAATTGACATGCTTGTTCTATTTCTATTATTTTTTTTTTGGATGCTTTAGGTGTGGTGGAGCTATTGAGCAATTATCGCATGGAGCAATTGCAATGGATACATTGAAACTTAGATGATGTAGGATGGACATGTATGGTCAACTATTGGCCAAATACTTAAGAGGACCTAAATGAGCACACACAAAGTACATTTTAAAAGTTGCACTAGCAAATCACAGCAAGAGCATCTTTGATATGTTACATAGAATGGATTCTTCACTAATGCTCTATTTAAAGGCCTTGAATTCTATTCATTTTAGAATCGAACCTCAAAGTCTCTTCATCTATGCTCATCTACATGGTGATAAACCCTCCAAATGGGTCTTGGAATAACTTAAATTGTTTTCAAGCATTGTTTCAAAGTAGTCATGCAATTTGTCTCACCATTTTTATAAACAAAATAATTACAAAAAAAACTATGAAATATTTTAAAGATAGGGTACGAAATTCAAGACATGTGTATTTGAATGTATATGATAGAAATATTGACAAAATTTAGGTATATGAGACCTTGAGACATGTGTCCATAAGGTGAGGGGTAGATGTGGTCTTTTAGAAGTGTTGGTCAACAAGTAGCTTGGAAGGAATTATTCATACTATCTGGAAGAGTGAGATGGCATTTACCCAGGACTTTTAGCCTTTTTTCATGAATTTTACCTATTCTTTACATGTGAAATGTGAGCTACCTGTTATAAATTACACTATAAGCGCAAAAGAAAAGAATGAAACTTTGGTTTTTTCAAGAAACGGGTGGTTGCAAAATAAAATCTGATTGTAGCCATTAAATATATTTATATATTTTACTGTGCCATGTCAATATTTACAAATTGGAAAACAAATTTTCCATGTGGATTTCTAATAGACCCATGTAGAAAGTTTTTAAATTAGGTAGGTATTTCTCTTGTTCAATATGAGAAAAGAAGGACGTTTTAATTTTCCATGTTGGAATATAAGAGCATATTTTCCATGATGTAAATATTCTAGGATATATTTACCATAAAGAAATCAAGACTTTTCATGTAGGTTTTAGTTATCACATCATGGAAATTGAAATTTCTTTATATGGGAAATTTCTCTCACGCCAACTTAAAAACTTTTCTACATGGGTATATTAGAACTTCCACATGGAAAATTTGTTTTCCAATTTGTAAATATTGGACATGGCACAGTTAAAAATAAAAATATATGTATTGGCTACAATCAGGATTTTTTTTTGCAACCACCCGTTTCTTGAAAAAACCAAAGGTTTTATTCTTTTCTTTGCGCTTAAGTGTAATTTATAACGGGTAGCTCACATTTCACATGTAAAGAATAGGTAAAATTCATGGAAAAAAGGCTAAAGAGTCCTGGGTAGAATGCCATCTCACTCTTCCAAGATAGTAGAATATTCCTTCCAAGCTACTTGTTGACCAACACTTCTAAAAGACCACATCTACCCCTCACCTTATGGACACATGTCTCAAGGTCTCATATACCTAAATTTGTCAATATTTCTATCATATTACATTCAAATACACATGTCTTGAAATTTCGTACCCTATCTTTAAAATATTTCATATTTTTTTGTAATTATTTGTTTATAAAAATGGTTAGAGACAAATTGCATGACTACTTTGAAACAATGCTGAAAACAATTTAAGCTTACTTCCCAAGACCATTTGGAGGGTTTATCACCATGTAGATGAGCATAGATGAAGAGAACTTTTGAGGTTTCGATTCTAAAATGAATAGAATTACAAGGGCCTTTAAATAGAGGCATTAGTGGAAGCAATCCATTCTATGTAACATCTCAAAAGATGCTCTTGCTGTGATTTGCTAGTGCAACTTTTAAAATGTACTTTGTGTGTGCTCTTTAGGTCTCTTATAGTTGGCCAAAGTTGACCATACATGTCATCTACATCATCTAAGTTCAATGTATCCATTGCAATTGCCTCCATGCGATCATTGCTCAATAGCTCCACCACAACCTAAAGCATCCAAAAAAAACAATAATTAGTAACTAGAACAAGGCATGTCAATTATCTTTAGCTAAGCGACATTTCTAAATACAATGTTACTTTCATCTAACCTCTTCATCAAAGCTCTCATTGAACCTTGATGGCTTTTTTATAATTCTACATGACCTGGTTACTTTAGGCATCTACACAAGAAAGGACCATTAATCAAAAGGTGGCATTAACAATGTCAACATTTTCACACATTTAAATTGTTCAAATTAACACTCACTATTGAATGGTGGAATCTTGGAACATAAAATCCTCGAAAGTTACTTGATAGTCACAAGCATATTGTATCTCATGAGCAATGGCCGGTACATTGACAATTGTGCTTTTGTTCAATGGTTGCTCTACTTCATTCGAAAATGGTGCAACATTATACTAAAAGCAATTAGATTCTATTAGATGACAAAATGGTAAGCAATACTCACTATGTTCAAAGCTAAGATTAAGAGAAAGGGTATAATCCCAAGAAAATAAAAAGAGATTATAATAGCATACGAAAACTTTAGCAAACTCTAATGATAAAGAATGATGATTGCCTTTTCCTATTCTATCATTACAAGAATGACATGGACTTGCACTTTACAACTTCAAGCATGTGGAACAAAGATAAAAGAAACATTTTCCTAAAAGAGAAGACAAATGATATAAAATACTAATCTTTCACACTCAATCACCCATATCTAACTTACAGTATTATCTAACAAGCCCTTGGACCTTCTGAATTCAATAAAAATTTCTAGAGTGCACAAAGAAAAATAGAGTTCATATACACACATACTATCTCACATTTATGCACAAGGTATTAAAATCCTTGCCTGAAAAATCCTCTTTGTCTTGCTTGCAAAAACCCATGTCAAACAACTCTCTAATTTTTACCATGCCCTTGTTAAAAGATGCCCATGCTTCTCGATAATGTTTCACAAGGAAGGATTTCCCAACGGTGGCATACATATCTTTTACCTTCGTAGGATAGAAAATCCTATCATACGTTATTGGGCGCGCATCATTTTTAGGGATTCCTACATTACTTGTGATAAAGTCACTAACTACATCGGGTAAAGTAGGTTTGACATGAGATTCGGTGTTGTATTCTAGGGCTTTGCTTTGTGAGGTTAAGCTCATATTCTCGGAAGAATGAAAAAGGGGTGATGTTTGACTCTTAGGAACAAATATGTGGCCACCCTCTAGTACCCTTTTAGACCAACCCACCAGAGCATGTCTATGGGCAACACTCTTTATGCCTATCTCACTCCAACCTTCACTAGTCATATACAAGCAAAGTTTTCCATTAATGCCACTGGAAAAAATAGCCTCAGAATATTCACGTGTACCACAAAACCTTTGCACAAAATTAACCACTGATAGAGTGTCCCATGATATCACCTTGGAGTTAGTGTCAAAGCTCACATCTTCAAAGCTACGAGCTAAATTCAGAACGCTTAGCATTGTACGTACCCTTTGGCAGCCATATCTGTCCTCGAAAATGCAGTTTATGGAGCTCGTGAAATAGCCCCTGTGAGCACCTGAGCTTGTCTTCTTGTTGCACGTATGACCCTGTTCAGAGTTTCAAATGGAGATGAGCCGTTTATATAGGAGCTCGGAGACGACCTGGCTGTGATAACAGCTTCTGCAGCGCACCCTTAAGGGCTCCGTACTGACTGGCCTTGATTACAGCTTCTGCAGCGCACCCTTAAGGGATCCGTACTGACTGGCCTTGATTATAGCTGCTGCATCGCACCCTTAAGGGCTCCGTACTGAGCTCGTCTCTAATGTCCCTCGCTCTCTCTGAGCCCAGCCTTGAGAGCCTTTTGTTGAGCTTGTTAGATGGCTTCCCTCCCTTTCAACTGCAGCTCGTATCCTCTCTTTGGCTGTCAATCAGTTGGCCGCCTTCATCCCCTCCAATCCCTTGGTAGTGCCTAGCTCCTGCAGTGTGCTCTGGCTTTTGAGCCCCCCGTGCCCTCCTTTTATATTTCTCTGCAAGTGGTGTTGAGATGTAGAGAGAAAGACAGAGAGACGAGACAAGAGACACACCATATACGCTCCCAAAGACTGATTCATATTGAGGACAAGATACAAATATATAGGTGAGACCAAGTTGAGTAGAGTGAGCCATATATAGCTCCAACACCCCCACTCAAACAAAGGTCTCTAGCTTTGGATGAAAAAACCCTTGGGGAGTTCAAGGGAAAAACCCAAGCCCCTATACAATGTGAAAATATGAACCAGCCTTGTGGAACTGTTTGAAAACAGATAAGGCTTCAGATTTTTGTCTAAGTAGAAATACAGTCGTATACCTTGAGAAATCATCAATGAAAGTAATGAAGTAGCGATATTGTGATCTCAAAGAAGGTAGAGGTCCACATATATCAGTATGAACAAGATCCAATATGTCATGAGAATGAGTTGTATTTGAAAGAGGAAAGGGTTTTCGATTGTGTTTCCCAAGAGCACAAAATTCACAAATTCCCTTATGGGGATGGGCTTTAAGATCCATGCCATGAACAAGATCACGACGTTGAAGATCAAGGAGTTTTGAGAAATCAGCATGATTAAAACGGTGATGCCATACTTTGTAATCATGATCACCTGGAGCAGTGACAACATTTGCTACAGCATCGTTGAGAGAGAGTTCAAACAAATTACCATTTCGAGGAGCAGTGGCTATAGTTTGTCCATCTTTCTCAATTCGGCATTTGGTATGATCAAATCCAACAAACAGACCAAGATCAACAAGTCTAGCAACTGAAAGAAGATTAAGTTGAAGATCTGGTACATGTAATACTCCTTGAAAAATTCGAGTGGAAGAAGATAAGGTACCAAGATATAAGTCTCCAATACCCATTACTTGACAAGTAGTATCATCAGCAAGATAAACAACACGTTGAACTGGCAATGGATGATAGTTATGGAGCCACTTAGACTGATATGTCATATTTCATGTAGCACCAGAATCGACAAAAAAAAGTGATCCATCGCAACTGAACATAGGACGCAGCTTGTTTCTGGTACAATTTTGTTTCGATGTTCAATAGCATATGCTCTATTCCGATCTGTGTCGAATCGACGCTTATAGCACATATGAGTGGGATGATCAGATCGTCCACAATATTCACAAGAATAAGAAGAAGAGTCTCTAGATAAACGTGGTTGTTTTGTGGTAATATTGTGTTCTTCATCATATTGACGTGCCCAACAATCATCTTCAGTATGGCCATTTCTGTTGCAGTAAGAACATTGCTTATTAGGGAATTTGAGACGAGAGAAAATATTACCGCGACGGCCACCTCTGCGGTTTCCTCGTTGAAATGGACGCCTTCGACCATAAAACGCCCGTTTCATTTGTTGTGACTCAGTGTCCTCTTGTGAAATCATAGTTGTATCATGACTAGCATTACGATGTTCTTGACGTTGAGAGTATTCAATTAAAGACATGCAGGCTTGGTCAAAATCAAGACCATCTTTATTAGAGAGAATAGTAACAATGTTATCATAAAAAGAGTCCTTCACCGTATCAAGGAGAAGTGTAATCAGTTGCTTTTGTGGAACAGGATCATCGGCAGCAGCAAGTTGGTTAATAATAGATTTGAAAGATTCAATATGTCCCGTCATGGCAGTACCAACTTCATATTGTAACTTGTTAAGCAACCCTCTCAAATAAAGTATTTCTGTGACAGATTTCTTCTGAAAGTTTGCAATAAGGTACTTCCATACGTCGTGGGAAGTAGGCAGTTCATACTTAGCAAGAAAAAGGGAATCAGTAACAGCAGAAAGAATATACCGACGAGCTGCTTTATCACGTCGTTGCCAATCCGTATAGGCAACATTCCAATCTTCAAATATAGGTCCTTCAGTGATAAGCACGTTATCATTATCCGTATCAACAGGCTGAGGCGGACAAACACGATTTTCAAGAACAACATCGGAGAGTTCATCGCCTTCACGAATTAACAACATCTTTGTTTTCCAGCCTGGAAAACCTTGACCTTGGAAAGGAGGAACAGAACGATGGCCAGAAAGAAAGCCGTTGACGAGAATATTCATAGCCATATCTTGTTGCGAGAAGAAGTATAAGATAAGATCGCAGAATTTGCACACCATATATGGTGAAGGCCACAATTGAGAATGAGAGAGATATGAGGACTGCGTTCTGTCAACGATAAACGTAAGAACGATGCTCAAGGAACGTCGAAAGATGTGAGAGACGTCACCCAAAAAAGGCAGGGTAAAGGAGACGTTAAAAATAAAAGAGTCCTCAAAATAGAGTGGCGTGAGATGCAAGATTGACGGCCACAATAAGAATAGCAAAAAGCTAAATCTTCTCGAAAATGTTAACGCCAAAATAAGAAAAACGATCGCGGACGCTTCACGAAGAAGTAGGACGAAGAAAGCTGCGTCAAGCTCAATTGAAGTAAAAACAGCATAACTTTCTGTTGAGAACTCCGATTGGCGCAAACCTAGAACTCGAATCGAAGAGCTCGAGGAGACGAACAAGTTTTTAGGGTTCTTACTATCCAGGTACTCCAAATCGAAGAGCTCGAGGAGACGAACAAGCTTTTCCCGTTTCTCCAAATTTTGAGCAGAACAGCAAGAAAAATTGAGATGAAGTTCAGGGTGTCATCAACAAGAAAACGTAATCAACGATTAGATTGATTAGCAATAAACGCCATAGAAAACACTAATAGTATTCTTCTTAACACAAAACAACCACAGTTAACAAGAATCAATGCTCAAAAACAAAATTTGTAGCAATTTTTGAATCTTACATGCAAATCGCATACACATACTGTTTTGTCACCATGAATTGAATCGGCGCGTGATCGTTACTGCTCTGATACCATGTTGAGATGTAGAGAGAAAGAGAGAGAGACGAGACAAGAGACATACCATATAAGCTCCCAAAGACTGATTCATGTTGAAGACAAGATACAAATATATAGGTGAGACCAAGTTGAGTAGAGTGAGCCATATATAGCTCCAACAAGTGGGAGCCTGCGCAGCATATACGCAACCGCTCCATCCTTCACTTCACGCACACAATATACCCCTTGCTCTACCAGTCGACAGTGGCTTGATAAGGAGGACTCCCACTAAGGAGCTTATTCAAGCTTGGGCGCGCGGTCGTAATACAACAAAGTGAAGTAATAGTATTAGCAAAGTGAAGCTGACATTTGAGGAGAAGCCTTGTGCGTTCGCTACGCTGATCTGTGCATAGCCAAACTAGAACGTTCAACGCGCTCTATGTATAGCTAGAGAATACAGAAATTAGCTGTGGCGGGATATGAAGATGGAGTGTCGATTTAGATTGTAGCTACTAACAGAATTTGTGTGTGTGTGTGTTTGGAGGGAAACTTGAAACGTGACTGCTTTGCCTGTAAAAGCTTATTGAATCGAATATTGGTTTTGCCAGAATTCATAATTGTAAGAAACGGCGCCCAATAGCCCTCCATAATGACGCTACAGACTCACGGTGGACTCGTGGAGAGAGAGAGAGAGAGAGTAAAGCAATGTGTGTGTGTGTGGTTGTTGAGCTTCACTAGAGTCTGCCGCTAGCCAGCGTGGACCCACTCCTAGCCAGCGTCGAATTCATGGAGCCTGGAAACAGTTCGCTAGTCCATACATTTTCATTGGACCATTTTGTAGCATATACCTCTTGATATAGATATAATTTGTCCATTGTAGCAAATTCCGATTGATCTATATATTCGTTTAGTTTTACATAAAATATATGCAAAATCTAGCAGATAATTTTATATAACTTGTTATTCTATGTGACATATATACCGAGTTGTATATATACATGGACATTGTTCATCTATACACGAGGTAACATACTGTGATTGTAGGTTATTGTTTATATCCTATCTCACTATCCAACTATACCATACATGCAATTTTACCATTATTATCATGCACTATATTTTACGTAGGTAATTGCATCCATTATAAACATCTTATCATAATTATTATCCCACGTTATTATCCTCGAGTATATCTCTAATTAATTTATATCCTATCAAGGTGTTATGTTCATACCCCTTGATATACATCTACATTTAATATCAATTGTTCATTGGGCTCGTCGTAATAATTACATGCGGTATCATAATCATTATCATGCACTATCCTCTTAGATCTCTAAAATACACCCTATATATATCTAGTGGATATCAAAAACATGCTCTACATCACATGGTGCAACTAAAATAGAGCTTGCATAATTATATTTGTCTAATGTATACTATCTTGTGAGATATATAGGGAATGTCTAGTGCTAAGTTATCTAAACATGATATTCTAGGTACATATGGAGTTGTATACATGCATGGACACTATCCATCTATAGAAGGGGTATTATAATGGTTGTTATCAAGGTTAAATATGTATATCCTAACTCACTACAGCTCCCCACATTAATATATCCACACATATATACATATATATCGAGGCTCGGTAGCTCCAAACACGTGTACGTACATACACATTATCTTAGACATTAATAATAATGTGGTAGTGTGGATTGTTTTAATTTTTCATAACTCCACTATTTGAGCCTCCTATTTGAACTCTCAATCATCATCATAACCTAATCTAGGCTATCATGAAGTAGACTAGAGGCCGCATCGTAATTATTATCTTGTATTGTTTATATCGTAGGTCGGATATATTGAAAATATATAACAAATTCCTATTGATCTATATATTCGTTTAATTTTATATAAAATATATGCAAACTCTAGCAAATATGTTTAGAGAACTTGTTATTCTATGTGTATATATGGAGTTGTATATATACATTGACATTGTTCATGTATACACAAGGTATCATATTGTGATTGTAGGTTATTGTTTATATCCTATCTCACTATCTAACTATACCATACATGCAATTTTGTTATTATTCTCACGCACTATATTTGAAGTTATAAGTAATTGCATTGATTGTAAACATCTTATCATAATTATTGTCTCACATTATTAGCACTCATTAAGTATTGAGTGTATCTTAAATTAATTTTTATCCTATCAAGGCGTTATGCATTTACCTCTTGATATACATCTTCATTTGATATATAGTTTTTCAAAAATATGTAGGACATTCATATACTAAGTCATTATTCAATTACTAGACTCACGGCACCATGATTATTATCAAACACTATTTACATTGTATATCATAATAAATAGTAAAAACATATATCTGTGTTGTAACAACAAATGCAAATGATATGTGCGTATACATGTGGGGTTAATACGGGTACCTATAAACATGCAGGGACACTATCCATCTATTCATGTGTATATGTAGGGACACTATAGAACTATGCAAGGGGTAACATATACGTTTTAGGTTAGTGTTTATATCGTACATCAATATGCAACTAGACTAGCAGTGCTGCTATTATGGTAGGGAGACTATCGAACTATTCCAGGGGTGAAATATACATTCTAGGTTAGTTTTAATTATATCGTATATTACTATCCAAGTAGACTAGCGGTGGCGTTATTATCTTTGCTACAACAACGAATGAAAATTATATATACGTATACATATGTGGGGACATCTTGGCCTAGTTAAAATTTCTTTCCGATTGACATCTTGTGTTGGTTACACGTGAGGTATACAATGTCATGGACGGGTTGTAGCTCTTAGGGCCCAATCACACACGTCCACCTCGACGTGCGCGACTTTGAGTTGGCACAATACCATCGGTGCCGCATGTTGTTTGGAAAATCAAAAGTATACCCTGGGTTACCTCCTCGCCCACAACAAGATAGCGACAGAATTACAAATTCTGAAGCGTGCAAAAACAAGAGAGGGGCTGCGAACCACCAACGTCCCCAGCAAGAGACGCAAGCCATTACAGCTATGCTACACTGTTTCGAAGTTGGTCCTTAGGAAATTAGCAAACTACCTCTCTAATTTTTGCAAATTCCCAAAATACCCCTCAAATTTCAAAGATTGATTGCCATTCAATAGAAGATGCTAAAACTAGAGTTTGAGTTGGTTATGTAGTTTTTGGAGACTATGAACTTCATTATTTGTAAACATAATTGCCCTTTTTCGTGAGGTGCTTACACTTGAAAACGCCTCTCATTGCTCAATTGTCCAAAAAGAATAATGATTGGAATATCTTTAGGCCACCGAAATAGATACAATGGTATTTGGGAATTTTTCAAACTTGATAGGTAGTTTGGAATTTCCACAAATTAGTGGGGTATTTTGGCCTTACATAATAATTACAATATATGTGAGCTACAATATAGTCTAGTTGGATAGTGGATAGTAAAGTCATTATTGGACTCAAACTTTTGTCTACTTATATCAACATAGCCTGGTATAATGGTCACACGTCTCGTCATTGCTTCCCAAGCCCGCCCAGTCTAGCCAAGATCCAATATGATTTTGTGTAAACGTGTAGGATAATTATTACACCCCTTATATAAATTGATAATGTCCCTACATGTATACATTTATAGATGGATAGTGCCCCTACATGTAAATAATTTGACATATTATCTCTATACATGTATGTACATAATATTCACAATGGCCATCCATGTAAACTGGACATTTTGATACTATGTCCATGTCAAGATATAGACACAATTAATATATGGATTCCGTACATCTTTTAGAAAAATTATATATTAAATGAAGATGTATATCAAAAGGTATCAACATAACAAAGATAAAATAATCTCACATATTATCTCCAGGTAGGTATACATATTATTCAAAATGGTGATTCGTGTAAAATGGACCTTTTGATATTATGTCCATGTCAAGATATAGACTATTAATATGGATGTCCTACATATTTTTGGAAAACTATATATTAAATGAAGATGTATATCAAGGGGTATCAACATAACACCTTGATAGGATATAAATTAATTAGAGACATACTCGAGCAATAATAGGGTGCGATAATAATTATGATAAGATGTTTACAATCCATGCAATTACTTATAACTTCGAATATAGTGCGTGATAATATAACAAAATTGCATGTATGTTATAGTTAGATAGTGAGATAGGATATAAACAATAACCTACAATCACAGTATGATACCTTGTGTATAGATGAACAATATCAATGTATATATACAACTCAATATATACACATAGAATAACAAGTTCTATAAACATACTTGCTAGATATTTGTTATATATTGTCCATATATGCGACCTACGATATAAACAATGCAAGATAATAATTACGATGCGGCCTCTAGTCTACTTCATGATAGCCTAGATTAGGTTATGATGATGATTGAGAGTTCAAATAGGAGGCTCAAATAGTGGAGTTATAAAAATTAATACAATCCACACTACCACATTATTATCAATGTCTAAGATAATGTGTATGTACGTACATGTGTTTGGAGCTACCGAGCACTCGATATATATGTATATATGTGTGGAGATATTAATGTGGGGAGCTGTAGTGAGTTAGGATATACATATTTAACCTTGATAACAACCATTATAATACCCCTTCTATAGATGGATAGTGTCCATGCATGTATACAACTCCATATGTACTCATGTTTAGATAACTTAGCACTAGACATTCTTTATATATCTCACAAGATAGTATACATTAGACAAATATAATTATGCAAGATCTATTTTAGTTGCACCGTGTGATGTAGAACATGTTTCTGATATCCACTAGATATATATAGGTTGTATTTTAGAGATCTAAGAGGATAGTGCATGATAATGATTATGATACCGCATGTAATTATTACGACGATCCCAATGAACAATTGATATTAAATGTAGATGTATATCAAGGGGTATGAACATAACACCTTGATAGGATATAAATTAATTAGAGGTATAATCGAGGAATAATAACGTGCGATAATAATTATGATAAGATGTTTATAATGCATGCAATTACCTACGTCAAATATAGTGCATGATAATAATGGTAAAATTGCATGTATGGTATAGTTGGATAGTGAGATAGGATATAAACAATAACCTACAGTCACAGTATGTTACCTCGTGTATAGATGAACAATGTCCATGTATATATACAACTCGGTACATACGTTGTCAGGAGTTTTTTAGAGAAAGGGATTGCGCATATGTATATATACATGCATGGTGCATCAAATAAAGGATTTCCTAATCTCCATAGCCAGGTGGTTACGTGGGGCCCACGTGTGTACAGGTAGGACAGGGTGTACATAGTGCAGCGATTTTCACTATTATAAGTACTAGTGTGTTTTTTCTACAATAAAGAGGAGTTGGTAGCGTGTAAAACTTCTCGAGGAAGCTATCTGCGGGCCGACGACATGAAGTAAGCAGGTGTGTCAGATGGCATCTAGTGGCGTCAGGAGGGCGAATGGGGTCAATACTTGCACGCGCAGAAGTATGGACACGACGTGGGTGTTATCTTGTGATACTTATGCAGAAAGGTTATCATGAGGAACACTTTTTGGGGCCACTTCACGTGGTTGCGGGATGCATTATTTGGAAAAACTGAGTGCCAGGTGTGCGGATGATGCAAAAAGGTGACAACTATGCACTGCGAGGTCTGTTTTTCGCCTGTTTGGGGTCCGTTTGAGGACATCTAAAAGGCCACGGGTGCCAAACTAATAAAGCTAAGTGTGGGAACTGAAAAAACTGAGAGAAGACCAGAAAAAACATGGAGAAGAGAGGAGGAACAGCCGCAAGTGTGTTTTTTGCTTTTTTTGGAGCATTTTTTGGCCCTAAACTGCTCATCCGAGGTCGGATTTGAGCACTTTGACATTGTAGACTGGGGTTTTTGGGCGTTCTGGACACAATGGCGCTGTCCATTTTGCCAAATTCCTCACAGATTTTTTGCTTTTTTTCTGTGTAATCTTCTCCGGTGAGTGAAGCCTCTGCTTAACTTTGTGGTTGTATCTGGTGTATTTCCTCAATACTGTGTAGACTATTTGCCCCATTGGTGTTGGGCTGAGCTTCATTGAGTCTAAACAACAGCAATTTGCCTCCTTTGAGCTGAATTGAGAGTGTGTGTGTGAGTGTGTATGTGTGAGTGTTTAGTGGGGAAGTCGGAAATCTCTCTCTTCTCACTCCGTCTGTGTGTTTCCTATCTCGGCCAGGCTGGTTGTGTAAGCCGAGTGGTGCCCCATAGTGTGTGTGTATCTTCCCAAGAGTGTGTGTCGGGTCATTATAGAGGCGTTGTGTGTGTTTCCATCCCGCTCACATTCTTTTGGCGCCCCCACTGAGGATCTTCTTCGAGTACCTTCTGCTTCGAGCTTCAAGGTTCAAGATACAGGTTACAGGTTACAGGCTACAGGGACAGGTATAGGTATAGGTGGTTCACAGAGGTACAGGTAGCTGGAGTACAGTGATATACTAGCAGTGATGTCACTTGTTGTTGTTGTGGGTATGCATCACTTGGCACCTATTTGAGCGCATTGTCTGCTGGATTGTACGTTACTTGTGGAAACTGCCATTGTACTCATTTGTGGAGCTATACTTGGTTGTATTTGGCAGTCCCAGCCATTTCTGAGACTTGGTCTGGAAGATAGTCATTTCTAAGACTTGACTATACGCGATTTGCATTAGCCTTCGTGTGAGGGTCGATAGCATGAGGTTTTTATTGAGCTGGGGGATTCTTAAATGTAGAGATCCTTTCGGTGATACAGGTAGCTGGAGCACCCTTTTTGTGACCTTGCCATAGGCTATGTACTAGTGAATCCTACTTGATGCTCGGGTTCTATTGTTGACAGTTTATGCATACATATACAGTCTATATTTTGGGTTCCTACTACTCTATTTCTGGGGAAACTCTGCCAAAATTTTTCCAAGTTATGATGGCTGGTTTTTTGGTCTTTTGAGCCATTTATGCTGTTATGCTGCTGAAATTTTGGCAAAATCAGAGGTTAAGTCAGGTGTGCCTTCTTGGGAGCTTCATGGTTGGCTTTAATGGATGATCAAAATGCCCCTCAATTCACTCCATTTCATTTAACTCAAAGAATCCAGATAAATGTTCATGTGTCCAGGAAGATTTTTTTCCAGCAATGCATAGTCTTTATGTTCGGGCCAAGAAGATTAAGAGAGATCCTGGAATGTCCTTTGCCTGTTGTAATTCCGATGATCAACTATGAAAACTCATTTGATGTGCATGTGTTTCTCCTTATCTAAAGTTGAGCTCCATTGAAGTTTCTGAGAATTGAGTCAGTAAAAGTTTTGGGTTCTTGCACGTGTGTTCAAAGGGGTTCTCAAAGCATTGAAACTTGGGTAGCCATGGCTTTCTCTTATCCGGAGTTTCATGGAAGAAGTGATGAAGATGTGGAAGACTTTCTGGAAAAGATGGAGGTTGCCTGCATTAGCAACCAGATTCATGACCCTGTGCAGATGTTACGTGTTCTCCAAATTTTTTTGAAGAGTGATGCACGATTTTGGTCCAAAGCATTTGAAGAGGAGTTGCGTGTAGCGGATCCACCTATCAGATTGAGTTGGGACAATCTACGACATGGGTTGGAAGTGGAGTTTGTGAAGATAGAAGATCCTGACAAAGTGTGGCAAGAAGTATAGGCTTTGGTGCAAAAGGAAGGTGAGCCAGTAGATGCGTACATACGTAAGTTTTCATTGGCATGGGAGCGAATGTGCAAGGCCTTAGGACCACAGGTACCCCCGCCTGACATGATGAAGAAGGACAAGTTCTTAGCTGGTCTTTGGGAGAATATACATTGGAGAGTGGAGCTAAAGAAGCCTAGGACATATGAAGATGCACTAGAGGTAGCAAGGAACAAAGAGTGGAAGCTGAGATAAATGAGACAGTTAGGGGTGGAGTCTTTGCCCATGAGGTCTGAATTTCAGCCTATTGACTCTTTACAAGGTCGCATGCCAGGGGTTCATCATGAACCAGTGGTTCCTGTTACTACTTAGGTTATGCCAGCAGGGTTCACTACAGCAGTGCAAGATGATGGGCTAAGGCAAGACATGAGGCAAATGGTAGATTTGATGAAGAATCTCAGCGTAAACATGCTAGGTCAAGTGGGAAATAATCGAGGTCAAGGGAGGTTTGCAAATCAGCCAGGAGGTGAAGAAAGGCCTAGGAATGGTGTTGGACAAAGCAATGGTAGGTTTTGGAGGCAGACGCCCACATGTTACAATTGTGGAGAGTTGGGTCACATCAGCCCGCAATGTGATAAGCCACCAAGGATGGGGGGAGACATGTATCCATTGCCAAGACAGGTGTTAACTAGGTCAAATGATTATGGCATCGAAATTAAGGGAGATAAAGGAACCAGTGGATTAACCCAAGAGGAAAAGGGAAAGACAAAAGTGTTAAGTGTAGTCACCTTGGAGAAGGCATCAAAGCTAGAGGATAGATTAGTGATGCCTATTGGGAAGAGGACCACAGAGGATAAGGAAGGAAGAAGTGCCCCAGGTCCTAGTAAGAAGAAAGGAAAGAGCCATGAAGGCGAGGATGTCAAGGCCAAGAGGAAAAGGAGAGCTCGTCGAAAGTTTCATGTTTCAGATTTTCCACTAGGGGATGGGCAATTAAGCTATGACTTGAAGGAGGATCTGACGATCAGGAAGGCAGATGTTACTTTTGGGCAGCTTATAGAGATGGTGCCTAAGCTAAAGCGACAGTGGAAGAGGATGGTTAACCCAATGGAGAAAGAGCCAGAGAGAGGTTCAGTAAAGGTGTTGGCAATGGATGAGCTACCAGACATTTGTCCAATAGTAGATGTGTGGCATAAAAGGAAAAATTTGGGACAAGGTTATGTGGATGGCGGAGCCCAAATATGCGTCATAACACACTCATGCGTTGAGAAGATGGGTCTCACAGTGGCTGGGGTGTCAGGTTTTCGGATCAGATTGGCAAACCATCAAAAAGTAAAATGCTTGGGTGTTGTAAAGAGCTTAGAAGTGGAGGCATATGATGCAAAGGCAGTGGTTGATTTTCATGTGATGCCAGCAGGGTTGGGAGCATATCCTATTATACTGGGCAGACCATGGTTACATGCAGTGGGGGATGTTCAAGATCGGTGACATGGTACGATTAGCCTCTATAGAAATACAAGTACCAAGAAGCTTTATAATATGGACACAAGGAAACGATTAGAGGAGCTTTATGAAGATGAGGATGAGTCTAGTGATGAAGACTCTTCCACGGTGACAGATGAGGATAGTGATAGCACTACCAGCAGTGATGAGGATGCTGATGTTGAATTTCTTTTGATGGAGAAAGAAATCCAGGAGTTTGGTTTAGTTGCATTTGCGAATGAGGTTGAAGATGAAAGTGAAGGGCCTTATGAAGTGATTGAAGGGCTGATGCAAACCAAGGTTGAGTTGTCAAAGAAGCAGGAATTGATGACACAAATGATCAGTGGAGACCTCTCAACTATGGAGAAGGATATATATTTGCACATGCTGGCTAGTTTTCCTGATTTGTTCATTACTTCATATGAAGAGATCAGAGGGTTCAAGGGCGAAGAGATGCATATAGAGCTGAAAGAAGGTGCTAAGCCAGTGCGGCAAAGGCTAAGAAGGATGGGTCAAGAGCAAATGGAAGCCTTGCGAGAAGAGGTGGACAAGTTATTGAAGGCAGGGTTCATAGTCCCTGTGGAGACCACAGAATGGGTGAGTCCAATTGTAGTCAGTCCAAAGAAGGATGGGAAGTGGAGAATCTGTGTAGATTTTAAACCCTTAAACACAGCCACTAAGAAGAACCCATATCCTCTTCCATTCATCGATCAGATCTTGGATTTAGTGGCAGGTTATGAGAGGTAGAGTGTGTGTGATGGTTTTTCAGGCTATTTTCAATTGAAGATTGCTCTTAAAGACCGCACAAAGACCACTTTTATTACGCCATGGGGCTGCTATTGCTACACAGTATTTCCATTTGGGTTGTCAAATGGACCTTCCTTCTATCAAGAGAGAGCAAATTGGGTGTTGGAACCATTCATTGGTAGTTGTGTTAAAGATTTTATGGATGACTTCTGTGTTTATAGCAGTAGGGCTGAACACCATGAGAAGCTGCAGATGGTATTGGCTCGATATGATGAATGTGGAGGACAACTAAATCCAAAGAAATGTCATCTAGCACAGCCAAGGGTGAAGTTATTGGGCCATATGGTGTCAGAAAATGGCATTGAGGCTGATCTAGAAAAGGTTAAGTCTATTATTCTTCTTCCATCACCTACGAGTACGAAGCAAAGTGAAGTACATAGCAAGGTTTATTCCATTGTCTTCTCAGATTATTTATCCATTAGAACAAGTGGAAAAGCATGATCCATTGCAATGGGATGACAACTATGAAGAAGTGTTTCAAGAGGTGAAAGAGGTGTTAGGGGGGTTGTCAGCCATACAGGCTCCTGATTGGGAGCAAGTGTTTTATGTAAATCCATCAGTAGGGGAGGATGCCATTGGAACCATGCTATTGCAAAAGGGGAAGGGCAGCCATTATATGAGGCCAGTGTATTGTGCAAGCCGTGTGAAGCTGGTAGCAGAGAGAAAATTCTTGGAAGTAGAGCTAGTGATGGCCAGTGTAATATTTGCTTGTCGACGATTTCGTCATTACTTGCTACCACGAACTTTTGTTTTCTTGACGAGCTATGCCTTTTTGCCATAGTTAATTAATGTCACTAACATGTCAAATGTGGTCAAGAAATGGATAATTTAGCTGCAAGAATTTGAGTTCTCTTTTCTAGTGGAAGATAGTACAAGGGCTACCCTAGCTGATTTGTTGACCTACAAGGAGAATCCCCTTATTGTTAAGGAAGAGGTGGTGAGAAAGGTAGTTGAAGAAGTGCCACAGATCAGCAATGCACATGTGTTGTTCTTTGATGGTTCATACAGAAAGAGCCATGATGCGGCTTCAGGGGGTATAGCACTTTATGATCCAGAGGGGAAGCTAGTATGCAAGAGAGGGTTCAAATTGGATGCTCATAGTAACAATGAGGCTGAATATGCTACTCTGGAAGCCGGATTACACATTTGTTTGAAGCATGGGGTTCGAAGGTTGAGCATAAAAGGTGATGCCTTGTTAGTGGTGAAGCAAGTGCTGGGTGTGTGGAAGAGCAAGAACACCTCATTGAAGGAAATGTGCTTCAGAATTAAAGGCCTGTTAAAAATTTTCAAAGCATGGAGAATCACACATTGAACGTGCTCTAAATGGAGAGGCACATGAAGCAGCTCAAGGCATGATTGGGGAGCTATTTGTGTTGAGGACCACTTTACCTCTTTATCATGGCCGGGAAAGTTTGGCTCAAGAAGAGGAGTTTTTGCTAACAGGAATCATTCCAAAGGAGATTCAGAAGTCTAAGAAGTATGGTTTTGTGCGTAGAGCATACAGGTACAAATTGATTGGTGATGTCTTATACATGAAAGGGGCTGATCTCGTGTTGAGACGTGTACCTTGGCAAGAGGAGCTTTATAGAGTGTTGGAAGAGAATCATGAAGACGCATGTGGTGGCCATTTTTCTGATCTAAAGATCACCTTGCATAAGATTTTGCAAGAGGGGTATGTATGGCCTAGTTTGCACAAGGATGTTTGTTGAGAGAGAAGGAGAGAGCACATAAGTAGAACCCCAAAGTGTGTAGAATACACACATGAGATGATGTATATATAGAGGGGACCTAGGTGCCATATATAGAGAAGCCATATATTGAGTAGCTTCACATATAAGCTCAACACCCCCGCTCAAATAAGGGTCCCTAACTGTGGATGAAAAAACCCTTGGGGGATCAAGGGAAAAACCCACATCTCTATATACACCCACCGTTATATTATAAAAATCATTGAATATACAAATGTTTACGAGGAGCTACATCACTCCTTTTACATTGAATGTTTTATGAGGAGTTACATTACTCCTATCCTATCAAATACAATAATGAATACAAAGGTTCAATAAAGAGGTGTAAAAGCTATCGATTAGCTTGTAATCAAAAGTGTCTCCGTGAATCTGCTGTGTAGCTTGTCATCAATATCGCATCACCAAACATGTCTTCATGTTGTCATCAATATCGCATCACCAAACATGTCTTCATGTTGTCATCAATATGGCATCACCAAACATATCTTCATAAATCTTTTATTGTCACCAAGTTTGTCCTCATAAAATCAATTCTTTGATCAATCCTACATAGATCATAGACTCCAAAAAAAAATATGTCATGAAAATTATTAGCATCGTTAATGAAATAATTACGTTCACAATGCCATAAGAGATGGTTCGCGACGCCACTCTTTTGACGACATATATACACACGACAACATATGGTACCTAAAGTATAAACGTAAAAGTACAAAATGTGTGATTACGTGATACAAATGATATGTGTATATACTACATAAAACAACATTTATCAATGTAGTGATCAATGAATACCATCAAAGTATTAACAAAATATCATCATTATATCAATAAAAATGAATAAATAATCATGGTATCAACGAAAAGCATCATGATATCACCGAGAATAATCATTGTATCAACGAAACAACATCATGGCATCACCGAGAATAACCATGGTATCAACGAAACATCATCATAGCATCACCGAGAAGAACCATGGTATCAACGGAACAACATCATGGTATCACCGAGAATAACCATGGTATCAACAAAACATCATCATGGTATCAACAAAAATCACCATGGAATCAA
Source organism: Adiantum capillus-veneris (assembly GCF_014529385.1). Lineage (NCBI taxonomy): Eukaryota > Viridiplantae > Streptophyta > Polypodiopsida > Polypodiales > Pteridaceae > Adiantum > Adiantum capillus-veneris. The sequence continues at coordinate 55,792,522 of NC_140931.1, forward strand.
CGAAATATCATCATGGAATCACCGAGAATAACCATGGTATAAACGAAATATCATCATGGCACCACCGAGAATAACCATGCTATGCTATCAATGACATATCATCATGGTATCAATGAAAATCACCATGACCAAAGTATTAACAAAACATCATCATGGTACCATCAAAATCACTATGGTATCAATGAGAAATTATCAATAAAGCGACGTAAACTATATCTCTAAAAGAATAATTATACGAGAATCAATGAACGAGTATATCATATAACAAAAGATCATGTACCAACAGTAGCTCGATAGAATTTGGACGATCATCAACGGCTCGACTGAATCGGAACGATGTGTAACTGGCTTCTGCAACAAAGTTACGTCAGTAACAAATATATGATTGATGAAGAAAAATATAATTGAGAAGTTTTCAATTATGAGAAAAATCAAAAGCAAAAAGTAAAATTTTGATTTTCAAACATATTCGCAGTCCGAGACGATAACCCAAAATCGGTGCAGAATTTAGAGAAACTTTCTTCTGCAAAGTTATAGACCACATCGATTCCAATCCCCATCGCGGGTAGTTTCTTCTGCAAAGTTGTAGAACACATCGATTCCGGTCTCTCACGCGGGTAGTTTCTGCAAAATCGTTTTCAATAAGCAGAAAAATAAAAAACAAAAAACGGAAATTGCTTTTTAGGTATGTACACAGTCCGCGAACGATAACTCAAAATTGGTGCAGAATTTGAAAACACTTTCTTCTCTAAAGTTGTAGACCACATCGATTCCGGTCTATCTCGCGGGTAGTTTCTGCAAAATCGTTTTCAATAAGCAAAAAAATCAAAAACAAAAAACAAAAATTGCTTGTCAGGTATGTACGCAGTCCGCGAACGATAACTCAAAATTGGTGCAGAGTTTGAAAACACTTTCTTTTGCAAAGTTGTAGACCACATCGATTCCGGTCTCTTGAGCGGGTAGTTTCTGCAAAATCGTTTTCAATTAGCAGAAAAATCAAAAAACAAAAAGCAAAATTTGCTTTTCAGGTATATACGCAGTCCGCGAACGATAACTCAAAATCCGTGTAGAATTTGAAAACACTTTCATCTGCAAAGTTGTAGACCACATCGATTCCGGTCTCATTCGCGGGTAGTTTCTGCAAAATCATTTCCAATTAGCACAAAAATCAAAAATAAAAAGCGGAAGTTGCTTTTCAGGTATGTACACAGTCCGCGAACGATAACTCAAAATCGGTGCAGAATTTGAAAAAACTTCCTTTTGCAAAGTTGTAGACCACATCGATTCCGGTCTCTTGAGCGGGTAGTTTCTGCAAAATCGTTTCCAATTAGCACAAAAATCAAAAACAAAACGCAAAAGCTGTTTTTCAGGTATGTACGCAGTCCGTCAACGATAACTCAAAATCGGTGCAGAATTTGAAAAAACTTCCTTCTGCAAAGTTGTAGACCACATCGATTCCGATTCCTTTCACGGGTAGTTTTTGCAAAATCAATTTTTGTCAGGAGAAAAATCAAAAACAAAAACGTACTACTCTGATACCATGTTGAGAGAGAAGGAGAGAGCACAGAAGTAGAACCCCAAAGTGTGTAGAATACACACATGAGATGATGTATATATAGAGGGGACCTAGGTGCCATATATAGAGAAGCCATATATTGAGTAGCTTCACATATAAGCTCAACAATGTTCACCATTGGTGTAGGTCTTGCAATAGGTGTCAAGCATTTGGGAAGAGAGTGTTGAAGCCAGAGCTACGAAAAACTATTATGGCGTTTGATGCGTTTGAAAAGTGGGGGATTGATGCAATAGGCCCGTTACCTATCACAAGCAGGGGTAAAAGCTGTATCTTGACGACAGCGGACTATCTCTCTAGATGGGCAGAGGCTATACCAGTAAAACAGATCACTGCAAAGGATGTGGCAAAATTTTTGTATTATGAAATATGTTGCAAGTTTGGGGTGCCATTAGAGCTACTTTCAGATAAAGGGCCAGGATTTAGAGCTAAACTGCTAGACTTCTTATGCATAAACATGAAGATTAGGCACCAGCATACCACTCCTTATTACCCGCAGTGTAATGGCTTAAATGAAAGATTCAATGGTGAGTTGGTACAAATTGTTTCTCAAGTGACAGAGCACCAAGGAAAGAATTGGGATTTGGAATTGCCTAGTGCATTATGGGCTTACCGTACTTCGATGAAGACAGGTACAGGGTTTACTCCATTTCATTTGGTGTATGGAAAGGAAGCACTATTGCTTGTGGAGGTAGAGTTGCCTGTGGTCAAGATGTTAGAGAAGTTGCTTGGGCCGCCTAGTGATGCATTCAAAGAGAGGCTCTTGCAGTTACAAGAGGTCCAGTTGGATAGGATGAGCGCATTGGAGCATTATGGGCAAATGCAGGATAAGGATTAGGCAAAGATAAATGAAAAGGTCAAAAGTAAGGGTATCAAGTAACATGACTTGGTTTTGCGCTACAACATTAAGCTAGAAAACACCTTCCAAAACAAGTTTCAAATTAAGTGGGAAGGCCCTTTCAAGGTAGTGGAGTGTTTTCCAAATGGCACATATCAGCTGGCTAACCTGGATGGTGTTCTACATAAGTCAAGGGTAAATGGATTGCGTCCTAAATTGTATCATGCTAGATTGATGATGGTGGAGCAAGATGAGCTGTCTGTGGATCAAGCAGTGTTGGTGAGGGATGAGGAGACTAGTGATGCGGCGAGTCTCATATCTCTCTTTGCTGCTGCTGATCATGAATGATCTAGCAGGCTAGGGGATGGGAAAATTATGTCAGGAGTTTTTTGGAGCAAGGGATTCCGCATATGTACATATACATGCATGGTGCATCAAATAAAGGATTGCCCAATTTCCATAGCCAGGTGGTTACGTGGGGCCCACGTGTGTACAGGTAGGACAGGGTGTACATAGCGCAGCGATTTTCACTATTATCAGTACCAGTGTGTTTTTTCTACAATAAAGAAGAGTTGGCAGCGCGTAAAAATTCTCGAGGAAGCTATCTGCGGGCCGATGACATGAGGTAAGCAGGTGCGTCAGATGGCATCTAGTGGCGTCAGGAGGGCGAATGGGGTCAATACTTGCACGCGCAGAAGTATGGACACGACGTGCGTGTTTTCTTGTGATAATTATGTAGAAAGGTCATCATGAGGACCACTTTTTGGAGCCACTTCTTGTGGTCGCGAGATGCATTATTTGGAAAAACTGAGTGCCAGGTGTGCGGATGATGCAAAAAGGTGACAACTATGCACTGCGAGGTCAGTTTTTGGCCTGTTCGGGGTCCGTTTGATGTCATCGAAAAGGCCACGGGTGCCCAACTAATAAATTTAAGTGTGGGAACTGAAAAAACTGAGAGAAGACCAGAAAAAACGTGGAGAAGAGAGGTGGAACAGCCGCAAGTGTGTTTTTGCTATTTTTGGAGCATTTTTTGGCCCTAAACTGCTCATCCGAGGTCGGATTTGAGCACTTTGACATTGTAGACTGGGGTTTTTGGGTGTTCCAGACGCAATGGAGCTGTCCATTTTGCCAAATTACTCACAGATTTTCTGCTGTTTTTCTGTGTAATCTTCTCCGGTGAGTGAAGCCTCTTCCTAACTTTGTGGTTGTATCTGGTGTATTTCCTCAATACTGTGTAAACTATTTGCCCCATTGGTATTGGGCTGAGCTTCATTGAGTCTAAACAATAGCAATTTGCCTCCTTTGAGCTGAATTGAGAGTGTGTGTGTGAGTGTGTATGTGTGAGTGTTGATTGGGCAAGTGGGAAATCTCTCTCTTCTCACTTCGTCTGTGTGTTTCCTGTCTCGTCCAGGCTGGTTGTGTAAGCCGAGTGGTGCCCCATAGTGTGTGTGTGTATCTTCCCAAGAGTGTGTGTCGGGTCATTATAGAGGCGTTGTGTGTGTTTCCATCCCGCTCACAACGTCACATAGAATAACAAGTTATATAAAATTATCTGCTGGATTTTGCATATATTTTATGTAAAACTAAACAAATATATAGATAAATCGCAATTTGCTGCAATGGATGAATTATATGTATATCAAGAGGTATACGCTACCTAATAATTACAATATATGTGAGCTACAGTATAGTCTAGTTGGATAGTGGATAGTAAAGTGATTATTGCACTCAAACTTTTGTCTACTTATATCAACATAGCCTGGCATAATGGTCACATGTCTCGTCATTGCTTCCCTAAACTGCCCAATCTGGTCAAGATCCAATATGATTTTGTGTAAACGTGTAGGATAATTATTACACCCCTTATATAAATTGATAGTATCCCTACATATATACAATTATAGATGGATAGTGCAACTCCATGTAAATAATTTGACATATTATCTCTAGAAATGTATCTACATAATATTCACAATGGCCATCCATGTAAAATGAACCTTTTGATACTATGTCCATGTCAAGATATAGACACAATTAATATATGGATGCCATACATCTTTTAGAGAAATTATATATTAAATGAAGATGTATATCAAAAGGTATCAACATAAAAAAGATAAAATAATTTCACATATTATCTCCAGGTAGGTATACATATTATTCAAAATGGTGATTCGTGTAAAATGGACCTTTTGATATTGTGTCCATGTCAAGATATAGACTATTAATATGGATGTCCTACATATTTTTGGAAAACTATATATTAAATGAAGATGTATATCAAGGGGTATCAACATAACACCTTGATAGGATATAAATTAATTAGAGACATACTCGAGAGATAATGGGGTGCGATAATAATTATGATAAGATGTTTACAATCCATGCAATTACTTATAACTTCGAATATAGTGCGTGATAATAATAACAAAATTGCATTTATGGTATAGTTAGATAGTGAGATAGGATATAAACAATAACCTACAATCACAGTATGATACCTTTTGATACTATGTCCATGTCAAGATATAGACACAATTAATATATGGATGCCATACATCTTTTAGAAAAATTATATATTAAATGAAGATGTATATCAAAAGGTATCAACATAACAAAGATAAAAGAATCTCACATATTATCTCCAGGTAGGTATACATATTATTCAAAATGGTGATTCGTGTAAAATGGACCTTTTGATATTATGTCCATGTCAAGATATAGACTATTAATATGGATGTCCTACATATTTTTGGAAAACTATATATTAAATGAAGATGTATATCAAGGGGTATCAACATAACACCTTGATAGGATATAAATTAATTAGAGACATACTCGAGAGATAATGGGGTGCGATAATAATTATGATAAGATGTTTACAATCCATGCAATTACTTATAACTTCGAATATAGTGCGTGATAATAATAACAAAATTGCATGTATGGTATAGTTAGATAGTGAGATAGGATATAAACAATAACCTACAATCACAGTATGATACCTTTTGATACTATGTCCATGTCAAGATATAGACACAATTAATATATGGATGCCATACATCTTTTAGAAAAATTATATATTAAATGAAGATGTATATCAAAAGGTATCAACATAACAAAGATAAAAGAATCTCACATATTATCTCCAGGTAGGTATACATATTATTCAAAATGGTGATTCGTGTAAAATGGACCTTTTGATATTATGTCCATGTCAAGATATAGACTATTAATATGGATGTCCTACATATTTTTGGAAAACTATATATTAAATGAAGATGTATATCAAGGGGTATCAACATAACACCTTGATAGGATATAAATTAATTAGAGACATACTCGAGAGATAATGGGGTGCGATAATAATTATGATAAGATGTTTACAATCCATGCAATTACTTATAACTTCGAATATAGTGCGTTATAATAATAACAAAATTGCATGTATGGTATAGTTAGATAGTGAGATAGGATATAAACAATAACCTACAGTCACAGTATGATACCTTGTGTATAGATGAACAATGTCAATGTATATATACAACTCAATATATACACATAGAATAACAAGTTCTATAAACATACTTTCTAGAGTTTGCATATATTTTATATAAAACTAAACGAATATATAGATCAATAGGAATTTGTTATATATTTTCCATATATGCGACCTACGATATAAACAATGCAAGATAATAATTACGATGCGGCCTCTAGTCTACTTCATGATAGCCTAGATTAGGTTATGATGATGATTGAGAGTTCAAATAGGAGGCTCAAATAGTGGAGTTATGAAAAATTAAAACAATCTACACTACCACATTATTATCAATGTCTAAGATCATGTGTATCTACGTACACGTGTATGGAGCTACTGAGCACTCGATATATATGTATATATGTGTGGAGATATTAATGTGGGGAGCTGTAGTGAGAAAGGATATACATATTTAACCTTGATACCAACCATTATAATACCCCTTCTATGGATGAATAGTGTCCATGCATGTATACAGGATAGTTAGATAGGATATAAACAATAACCTACAGTCACAGGATGTTACCTCGTGTATAGATGAACAATGTCCATGTATATAGACAACTCGGTATATACGTCACATAGAATAACAAGTTACGAATATATAGATCAATAGGAATTTGTTATCTTTTGTCTACTTATATCAACATAGCGTGGCATAATGCTCACACATCTCGTCATCACTTCCCTAACCCGCCCAATCAGGCCAAGATCATATGATTTCGTGTAAACCTGTAGGATAAATATTACACCCCTTATATAAATTGATAGTGTCCCTACATCTATAAATTTATAGATGGATAGTGCCCCTGCATGTGAATAATTTGACATATTATCTCTACACATGTATGTACATAATATTCACAATGGCTATCCACGTAAAATGGATCTTTTGATACTATGTCCATGTCAAGATCCATTATAATACCCCTTCTATAGATGGATAGTGTCCATGCATGTATACAAATCCATATGTACCTAGAATATCATGTTTATGATAACTTAGCACTAGACATTCCCTATATATCTTACAAGAGAATATACATTAGACAAATATGATTATGCAAGCTCTATTTTAGTTGCATTGTGTGATGTAGAACATGTTTCTGATATCCACTAGATATATATAGGGTGTATTTTAGAGATCTAAGAGGATTGTGCATGATAATGATTATGATACTGCATGTAATTATTACGATGAGACCAATGAAAAATTAATATTAAATGTAGATGTATATCAAGGGGTATGAACATAACACCTTGATAGGATATAAATTAATTAGAGATATACTCGAGCAATAATATCGTGCGATAATAATTATGATAAGATGTTTATAATCCATGCAATTACCTACGTCAAATATAGTGCATGATAATAATGGTAAAATTACATGTATGGTATAGTTGGATAGTGAGATAGGATATAAACAATAACCTACAGTCACAGTATGTTACCTCGTGTATAGATGAACAATGTCCATGTATATATACAACTCGGTATATACGTCACATAGAATAACAAGTTACGAATATATAGATCAATAGGAATTTGTTATATATTTTCAATATATGCGACCTACGATATAAACAATCCAAGATAATAATTACGACGCGGTCTCTAGTCTACTTCATGATAGCCTATATTAGGTTATGATGATGATTTAGAGTTCAAACAGGAGGCTTAAATATGAAAATTAAAACAATCCACACTACCACATTATTATCAACGTCTCGTCATTGATTCCCTAGCCCGCCCAATCGGCCCAAGATCCAATATGATTTCATGTAAACGTGAAGGATAATTATTACACCCCTTATATAAATTGATAGTGTCCCTACATGTATACATTTATAGATGCATAGTGTGTTGAGATGTAGAGAGAAAGAGAGAGAGACGAGACAAGACACACACCATATACGCTCCCAAAGACTGATTCATATTGAGGACAAGATACAAATATATAGGTGAGACCAAGTTGAGCAGAGTGAGCCATATATAGCTCCAACACCCCCACTCAAACAAAGGTATCTAGCTTTGGATGAAAAAACCCTTGGGGAGTTCAAGGGAAAAACCCAAGCCCCTATACAATGTGAAAATATGAACCAACGATGATGATGTGAAAGTGAACTGTGCATCTATGTACAAATATTCAAGTGACTTAGAGATCACAATGTGCAAATGTGGAGTGTGCATAGTGCATGGTACCTAAAAGATTACAATGTCATATGTACAAAGCTATTACAATAGCAAAGAAGCTAATCTAGAAAGAGTGAGGTCGAAGCAACTCCAAGCTCCGAGTGCAAGAGGATGAAACGTGACTCGTTGAGGCCTTTGGTCAAAATGTCTGCAATCATCTGGTCACTTGGACAGTGTTCAACCATAATGGTTCCTTTGCGTACTTCATACCTGACATAATGATAATGGACATCAATGTGCTTTGACTTATTATGTTGAACATAGTAATTTGCAAGACTAATAGCACTTTGGTTGTCACACCGCAAGGGTGTGCTAAAAAGAGGAGAGTGGCCAATATCAACTAGCATTTGTCGAAGCCAAATCAACTCACGAGCTGCAAGTGATGCCGCAACATATTCTGACTCAGTCGTAGAAACTGCAACACAACGTTGTTTCTTGTTGGTCCAAGAAACAAGACAACCATTTATAAAGAAGCAATTTCCGCTAGTAGACCGCATAGATAAATGTGAGCTTGCCCAATCTGCATCTGTGTAACCCAATAGAGAAAGAGATTGCATAGAATCCGATGTGAGTTGTCGTCGATAGACTAAACCAAAATCTGTAGTGCCTTTCAAGTATTTCAACACACGCTTTGCAGCAGACCAATGCTTAAGAGAAGGACATGCAAGATGTTTTCCAAGATAATTAGCAGCAAACAGAATATCAGGACGAGTGTTCATGCCAACAAAGTGAAAGACATCCAATCAAGTTAGCATAAGGTTGATTTGTGACAAGTTGACCGCCATTGTCAGAAGTGTTCTTCGTAGAGCTCGCAAGACAAGGTGTGTTGGCTGAATGTGCAGATTACATACCAAATTTTTGAATAGTATCTGCAATAAACTTTGACTGTCAAAGGAATAAAATACCTTTTGTACGGTTCCGTTGGATTTGAATGCCAAGACATGAGTGAATCTCTCCAAGATCCACCATATCAAATGCAGAAGACAATAACTTTTTCACTTGCTGAAGAAATCCCAAATCATTGGAAACAAGGATGGTATCATCCACATAAAGAGCAAGAATCACAAAACTGCTACCTTGGCGTTTTATGTATAAGTTGGGGTCTGACAAGCAAGAGATGAATCCTTTAGAGGTGAGAAAAAGATCAAATTTTGTATACCAGGCTCGCGAAGCTTGTTTGAGACCATATAGTGCCTTATGAAGTTGAGCAACAAGGTCTTCTTTACCTGGAATAACAAACCCTTCTGGTTGTTCCATATAAATTTCCTCTTCCAAGTCACCATTAAGAAAAGCAGTTCACACATCCATTTGATGAGCTTCTAAATCAAATTGAACAGCAAATGCCAATAAAACTCGAACACTTGTAATGTGAACAACTGGTGAAAAAGTCTCTTGATAATCAACACCAACTACTTGGGAGTAAACTTTTGCAACTAAACGCACCTTGAACTTGTCAAAAGATCCATCTGCTTTTACTTTTATCTTATACACCCACTTACATTTAATAGTTGTACGACAAGGAGGTAATTCAGTTAGTATCCATGTACCTTTAGAGATAAGAGAATCGTACTCTACTTCCATAGCCTCTTGCCATTGATCCTTTTGTGGTGAAGAGATAGCTTCATCATAAGTAATGGGATCTTCGGAAGTAGAAAAAGCATTATCAGCAATATCGTCATCATAAACATGACATGAGCCATGTTCAAAATCAATAGGCAGATCAACAAAAATATCAATATTATCATTGGCAACATTCGGAATGGATGGTTGTGAAGAGGAAAGTTGCTCTATTGGAAGAGTTTCATCTTCTGAAAGAAATGGAAAAGCCTGAAGCAATGATTTAGTATCATCAGAATCATCCATGGACCATGAGCCTCCCATAAGCTGTTCGTTAAAAGTAGCATCACGATTCACAATTACTTTCTTGGAGGAAGGGTCATAGAATTTGTAGCCTTTGGAAGTGTCAGAATATCCAATAAAAATAACTTTAAGACCAGGAGCATCAAGCTTTGTTCGTGCTTCTTTGGGAACATGAATATAAACAATACATCCAAAGGTTCGAAAATGAGATACAGAAGGAATGTCACCTGTCCATGCCGTGATGGGTATCTTACCAGAGGGTGCAGTAGTAGGAAGATGATTCTGAATAAATACTGCTGTCAAAGTAGCTTCAGCCCAAAAAACACGAGATAAGATAGAATGAATCAGCATACATCTTACAGCATTGAGAATAGTGCGATTCTTTCGTTCAACAACACCGTTCTGTTGAGGCGAATATGGAATAGTGTGTTCATGATGAATTCCATTGTCAGCACAGTAACTCACAAACTCCCGAGAAACATATTCGCCTCCATTGTCACTACGAAGCTTCTTAAGGCGACGACCAGTTTGAAGTTCCGCAGCCTTGTGGAATTGATTGAAAACAGATAAGGCTTCAGATTTTTGTCTAAGTAGAAATACAGTCATATACCTTGAGAAATCATCAATGAAAGTAATGAAGTAGTGATATTGTGATCTCGAAGAAGGTAGAGGTCCACATATATCAGTATGAACAAGATCCAATATTTCATGAGAATAAGTTCTATTTGAAAGAGGAAAGGGTTTGCGATTGTGTTTCCCAAGAGCACAAAATTCACAAATTCCCATATGGGGATGGGCTTTAAGATCCATGCCATGAACAAGATCACGACGTTGAAGATCAAGGAGTTTTGAGAAATCAGCATGAACAAAACGGTGATGCTATACTTTGCAATCATGATCACTTGGAGCAGTGACAACATTTGCTACAGCATCGCTGAGAGAGAGTTCAAACAAATTACCATTTTGAGGAGCAGTGGCTATAGTCTGTCCATCTTTCTCAATTCGGCATTTGGTATGATCAAATCCAACAAACAGACCAAGATCAACAAGTCTAGCAACTGCAAGAAGATTACCTTGAAGATTTGGTACATGTAATACTCCTCACAAAATTCGAGTGGAAGAAGATAAGGTACCAAGATATAAGTCTCCAATACCCTTTACTTGATAAGTAGTATCATCAGCAAGATAAAACAACACATTGAACTGGCAAAGGATGATAGTTATGGAGCCACTTAGACTGATATGTCATATTTCTTGTAGCACCAGAATCGACAATAAAAAGTGATCCATCGCGTACATGAAGTATTCTGTCTGGAGCAACTGAACATAGGACGCAACTTGTTTCTGGTACAATGTTGTTTCGATGTTCAGTAGCATATGCTCTATTCCGATCTGTGTCGAATCGACGCTTATAGCACATATGAGTGGGATGATCAGATCGTCCACAATATTCACAAGAAGAAGAAGAAGAGTCTCTAGATAAACGTGGTTGTTTTGTGGTAATATTGTGTTCTTCATCATATTGACGTGCCCAACAATCATCTTCAGTATGGCCATTTCTGTTGCAGTAAGAACATTGCTTATTAGGAAATTTGAGACGAGAGAAAATATTACCGCGACGGCCACCTCTGCGGTTTCCTCGTTGAAATGGACGCCTTCGAGCATAAAAATCCCGTTCCATCTATTGTGACTCAGTCTCCTCTTGTGAAATCATAGCTGTATCATGACTAGCATTACGACGTTCTTGACATTGAGAGTATTCAATTAAAGACATGCAGGCTTGGTCGAAATCAAGACCATCTTTATTAGAGAGAATAGTAACAATGTTATCATAAGAAGAGTCCTTCACCGTATCAAGGAGAAGTGTAATCAGTTGCTTTTGTGGAACAAGATCCCGTCATGGCAGTACCAACTTCATATTGTAACTTGTTAAGCAACCCTCTCAAATAAAGTATTTCTGTGACAGATTTCTTCTGAAAGTTTGCAATAAGGTACTTCCATACGTCGTGGGAAGTAGGCAGTTCATACATATCAAGCAAAAGGGAATCAGTAAGAGTAGAAAGAATATACCGACGAGCTGCTTTATCACGTCGTTGCCAATCCGTATAGGCAACATTCCAATTTTCAAATATAGGTCCTTCAGTGATAAGCACGTTATCATTATCCGTATCAACAAGTTGAGGCGGACAAACACGATTTCCAAGAACAACATTGGAGAGTTCATCGCCTTCAAGAATCAACAACATCTTTGCTTTCCAGCCTGGAAAACCTTGACCTTGAAAAGGAGGAACAGAACGCTGGCGAGAAGGAAAGCCGTTGACGAGAATATTCATAGCCATATCTTGTTGCGAGAAGACGTTGTGAGCGGGATGAAAACACACACAGCGCCTCTATAACGACCCGACACACACTCTTGGGAAGATACACACACACACTATGGGGCACCACTCGGCTTACACAACACACCTGGCCGAGACAGGGAACACACCTCTGGAGTGAGAGGAGAGAGACTATCCACTTGCCCACTCCACACAGACACACACACACACACACACACCCAAAAAACTCAGCTCAAAAGAGGAGAATTTCTGATGTTTAGATACAAATGAGCTTGGGCCAACACCAATGGGGCAAACAGCTCACACAATATGGGTAAAATAAGCCAGATACAATCACAAACTGGAGCAGAAACTTCGCTCATAGGAGAAACTTACACAGAAAAACAGCAGGAAAAGAGTGAGGAATTTGGCAAAATGGACAGCGCCATCGCGTCCGGAACGGCCCAAAACCCCAGTCTACAATGTCAAAGTGCTCAAATCCGACCTCGGATGAGCAGTTTACGGCCAAAACAGGCTCCAAAATGAGCAAAAACACAGCTGCGGCTGTTCCTCCTCTCTTCTCCACGTTTTTTTCTGGTCTTCTCTCTGTTTTTTCAGTTACCACACTTAGCTTTCTTAGTTGGGCACCCTTGGCCTTTTAGATGACCTCAAACGGACCCCGAACAGGCCAAAAACTGACCTCGCAGTGCATAGTTGTCACCTTTTTTTGCATCATTCGCACACCTGGCACTCAGCTTTTTTCCAATAATGCACCTCGCCACCACGTGAAGTGGCCCCAAAAAAAGGTCCTAATGATGACCTTTCTGCATAACTCTCACAAGAAAACACCCACGTTGTGTCCGTCCTCATCCACGTGCAAATATTGACCTCGTTCGCCCTCCTGACGCCACTAGATGCCATCTGACGCACCTGCTGACCTCACGTCGTCGGCCCGCGGATAGCTTCCTCGAGAAGTTTTACGCGCTATAAACTCCTCATTATTGTAGAAAAAACATACTGGTACTGGTGATAGTGAAAATCGATGCACTATGTACACGGTGTCCTTCCTGTACACATGTGGGCCCCACGTAACCACCTGGCTCTAGAAAATGGGCAATACTTTATTTGATGCACCATGCATGGGTATGTACATATGCGCAATCCCTTGCTCCAAAAAACTCCTGACATAATTTGCCCATCCCCTAGCCTGCTAGATCATTCATGATCATCAACAGCAAAGAGAGATATGAGACTCGCCGCATCACAAGTCTCCTCATCCTTCACCAACATTTCTTGCTCCACCGACAACTCATCTTGTTCCACCATCATCAATCTAGCATGATACAATTTAAGACGCAATCCATTTACCCTTGACTTATGTAGAACACCATCCAGGTTAGCCAGCTGATATGTGCCATTTGGAAAACACTCTACTACCTTGAAAGGGCCTTCCCACTTAATTTGAAACTTCTTTTGGAAGGTGTTGTCCAGCTTACTGTTGTAGCGCAAAACCAAGTCATGTTGCTTGATACCCTTACTTTTGACCTTTTCATTTAGCTTTGTCAAAGCCTTATCCTGCCTCTGCCCATAATGCTCCAAAGCGCTCATCCTATCCAACTGGACCTCTTGTAACTGCAAGAGCCTCTCTTTGAATGCATCACTAGGCGGCCCAAGCAACTTCTCTAACATCTTGACCGCAGGCAACTCTACCTCCACAGGCAATAGTGCTTCCTTTCCATACACCAAATGAAATGGAGTAAACCCTGTACCTGTCTTCACCGAAGTACGGTAAGCCCATAATGCACTAGGCAATTCCAAATCCCAATTCTTTCCTTGGTGCTCTGTCACTTTTGAAAGAATCTGTACCAACTCACCATTGAATCTTTCATTCAAGCCATTACACTGCGGGTAATAAGGAGTGGTATGCTGGTGCCTAATCTTCATCTTTGTGCATAAGAAGTCTAGCAGTTTAGCTCTAAATCCTGGCCCCTTATCTGAAAGTAGCTCTAATGGCACCCCAAACTTGCAACATATTTCATCATACACAAATTTTGCCACATCCTTTGCAGTGATCTGTTTTACTGCTATAGCCTCTGCCCATCTAGAGAGATAGTCCACTGCCGTCAAGATATAGCTTTTGCCCCTGCTTGTGATAGGTAACGGGCCTATTGCATCAATCCCCCACTTTTCAAACACATCAAACGCCATAATGGCTTTTCGTAGCTCTGGCTTCAACACTCTCTTCCCAAATGCTTGACACCTATTGCAAGACCTACACCAATGGTGAACATCCTTGTGCAAACTAGGCCATACATACCCCTCTTGCAAAATCTTATGCAAGGTGATCTTTAGAGCAAAATGGCCACCACATGCGCCTTCATGATTCTCTTCCAACACTCTATAAAGCTCCTCCCGCCAAGGTACACATCTCAACACGAGATCAGCCCCTTTCATGTATAAGACATCACCAATCAATTTGTACCTGTATGCTCTACGCACAAAGCCATACTTCTTAGACTTCTGAATCTCCTTTGGAATGATTCCTGTTAGCAAAAACTCCTCTTCTTGAGCCAAACTTTCCCGGCCATGATAAAGAGGTAAATTGGTCCTCAACACGAATAGCTCCCCAATCATGCCTTGAGCTGCTTCATGTGCCTCTCCATTTAGAGCACGTTCAATGTGTCTGATACTCCATGCTTCAAACTTTTTTAACAGGCCTTTAATTCTGAAGCACATTTCCTTCAATGAGGTGTTCTTGCTCTTCCACACACCCAGCACTTGCTTCACCACTAACAAGGCATCACCTTTTATGCTCAACCTTCGAACCCCATGCTTCAAACAAATGTGTAATCCGGCTTCCAATGTAGCATATTCAGCCTCATTGTTACTATGCGCATCCAATTTGAACCCTCTCTTGCATACTAGCTTCCCCTCTGGATCATAAAGTGCTATACCCCCTGAAGCTGCATCGTGGCTCTTTCTGTATGAACCATCAAAGAACAACACATGTGCATTGCTGATCTGTGGCACTTCTTCAGCTACCTTTCTCACCACCTCTTCCTTAACAATAAGGGGATTCTCCTTGTAGGTCAACAAATCAGCTAGGGTAGCCCTTGTACTATCTTCCACTAGAAAAGAGAACTCGAACTCTTGCAGCTCAATTACCCATTTCTTCACCACATTTGACATGTTAGTACCATTAATTAACTGTGGCAAAAAGGCATAACTCGTCAAGAAAACAAAAGGCCGTGGTAGCAAGTAATGACGAAATCGTCGACAAGCAAATATTACACTGGCCATCACTAGCTCTACTTCCGATAACTTTCTCTCCGCTACCAACTTCACTCGGCTTGCACAATACACTGGCCTCATATAATGGCTGCCCTTCCCCTTTTGCAATAGCATGGCTCCAATGGCATCATCCCCACTGATGGATTTACATAAAAAACTTTCTCCCAATCAGGAGCCTGCATGGCTGACAACCCCCCTAACACCTCTTTCACCTCTTGAAACACTTCTTCACACTTGTCATCCCATTGCAATGGATCATGCTTTGCCACTTGCTGTAATGGATAAAGAAGCTGCGAAGACAATGGAATAAACCGTGCCATGTACTTCACTTTGTGTATAAAGGTTGCCAATTGCTTCGTACTCATAGGTGATGGAAGAAGAATAATAGACTTCACCTTATCTGGATCAGCCTCAATGCCATTTTCTGACACCATATGGCCCAATAACTTCACCCTTGGCTGTGCTAGATGACATTTCTTTGGATTTAGTTGTCCTCCACATTCATCATATCGAGCCAATACCATCTGCAACTTCTCATGATGCTCAGCCCTACTGCTATAGACACAGAAGTCGTCCATAAAAGCCTTAACACAACTACCAATGAATGGTTCCAACACCCAATTTGCTCTTTCTTGATAGAAAGATGGTCCATTTGACAACCCAAATGGCAATACTGTGTAGCAATAGCAGCCCCATGGCGTAATAAAAGCTGTCTTTGTGCGGTCTTTAAGAGCAATCTTCAATTGAAAATAGCCTGAAAAACCATCACACACACTGTACCTCTCATAACCTGCCACTGAATCCAAGATCTGATCGATGAATGGAAGAGGATATGGGTTCTTCTTAGTGGCTGTGTTTAAGGGTTTAAAATCTACACAGATTCTCCACTTCCCATCCTTCTTTGGACTGACTACAACTGGACTCACCCATTCTGTGGTCTCCACAGGGACTATGAACCCTGCCTTCAATAACTTGTCCACCTCTTCTCGCAAGGCTTCCATTTTCTCTTGACCCATCCTTCTTAGCCTTTGCCGCACTGGCTTAGCACCTTCTTTCAGCTCTATATGCATCTCTTCGCCCTTGAACCCTCTGATCTCTTCATATGAAGTAATGAACAAATCAGGAAAACTAGCCAGCATGTGCAAATATATATCCTTCTCCATAGTTGAGAGGTCTCCACTGATCATTTGTGTCATCAATTCCTGCTTCTTTGACAACTCAACCTTGGTTTGCATCAGCCCTTCAATCACTTCATAAGGCCCTTCACTTTCATCTTCAACCTCATTCGCAAATGCAACTAAACCAAACTCCTGGATTTCTTTCTCCATCAAAAGAAATTCAACATCAGCATCCTCATCACTGCTGGTAGTGCTATCACTATCCTCATCTGTCACCGTGGAAGAGTCTTCATCACTAGACTCATCCTCATCTTCATAAAGCTCCTCTAATCGTTTCCTTGTGTCCATATTATAAAGCTTCTTGGTACTTGTATTTCTATAGAGGCTAATCGTACCATGTCACCGATCTTGAACATCCCCCACTGCATGTAACCATGGTCTGCCCAGTATAATAGGATATGCTCCCAACCCTGCTGGCATCACATGAAAATCAACCACTGCCTTTGCATCATATGCCTCCACTTCTAAGCTCTTTACAACACCCAAGCATTTTACTTTTTGATGGTTTGCCAATCTGATCCGAAAACCTGACACCCCAGCCACTGTGAGACCCATCTTCTCAACGCATGAGTGTGTTATGACGCATATTTGGGCTCCGCCATCCACATAACCTTGTCCCAAATTTTTCCTTTTATGCCACACATCTACTATTGGACAAATGTCTGGTAGCTCATCCATTGCCAACACCTTTACTGAACCTCTCTCTGGCTCTTTCTCCATTGGGTTAACCATCCTCTTCCACTGTCGCTTTAGCTTAGGCACCATCTCTATAAGCTGCCCAAAAGTAACATCTGCCTTCCTGATCGTCAGATCCTCCTTCAAGTCATAGCTTAATTGCCCATCCCCTAGTGGAAAATCTGAAACATGAAACTTTCGACGAGCTCTCCTTTTCCTCTTGGCCTTGACATCCTCGCCTTCATGGCTCTTTCCTTTCTTCTTACTAGGACCTGGGGCACTTCTTCCTTCCTTATCCTCTGTGGTCCTCTTCCCAATAGGCATCACTAATCTATCCTCTAGCTTTGATGCCTTCTCCAAGGTGACTACACTTAACACTTTTGTCTTTCCCTTTTCCTCTTGGGTTAATCCACTGGTTCCTTTATCTCCCTTAATTTCGATGCCATAATCATTTGACCTAGTTAACACCTGTCTTGGCAATGGATACATGTCTCCCCCCATCCTTGGTGGCTTATCACATTGCGGGCTGATGTGACCCAACTCTCCACAATTGTAACATGTGGGCGTCTGCCTCCAAAACCTACCATTGCTTTGTCCAACACCATTCCTAGGCCTTTCTTCACCTCCTGGCTGATTTGCAAACCTCCCTTGACCTCGATTATTTCCCACTTGACCTAGCATGTTTACGCTGAGATTCTTCATCAAATCTACCATTTGCCTCATGTCTTGCCTTAGCCCATCATCTTGCACTGCTGTAGTGAACCCTGCTGGCATAACCTAAGTAGTAACAGGAACCACTGGTTCGTGATGAACCCCTGGCATGCGACCTTGTAAAGAGTCAATAGGCTGAAATTCAGACCTCATGGGCAAAGACTCCACCCCTAACTGTCTCATTTATCTCAGCTTCCACTCTTTGTTCCTTGCTACCTCTAGTGCATCTTCATATGTCCTAGGCTTCTTTAGCTCTACTCTCCAACGTATATTCTCCCAAAGACCAGCCAAGAACCTGTCCTTCTTCATCATGTCAGGCGGGGGTACCTGTGGTGCTAAAGCCTTGCACATTCGCTCCCATGCCAATGAAAACTTACGTATGTACGCATCTACTGGCTCACCTTCCTTTTGCACCAAAGCCTGTACTTCTTGCTACACTTTGTCAGGGTCTTCTATCTTCACAAACTCCACTTCCAATCCATGCCTTAGATTGTCCCAACTCAATCTTATAGGTGGATCAGCCATACACAACTCCTCTTCAAATGCCTTGGACCAAACTCGTGCATCACTCTTCAAACAAATTTGGAGAAGGCGCAACATCTGCGCAGGGTCATGAATCTGGTTGCTACTGCAGGCAACCTCCATCTTTTCCAGAAAGTCCTCCACATCTTCATCACTTCTTCCATGAAACTCCGGATAAGAGAAAGCCATGGCTAGAGAACCCCTTCAAATAAACGTGCAAGAACCCAAAACTTTTCACTACCCAATCCCCAGAAACTTCAATGGAGCTCAGCTTTAGATGAGAACAAACACATGCACATCAAATGAGTTTTCATAGTTGATCATCGGAATTACAACAGGCAAAGGACATTCCAGGATCTCTCTCAATCTTCTTGGCCCAAACATAAAGACTATGCGCTGCTGGAAAAAGATCTTCCTGGACACATGAACATTAATCTGAATTCTTTGAGTTAAATGAAAAGGAGTGAACTGAGGGCCATTTTGATCATCCATTAAAGCCAACCATGAAGCTCCCAAGAAAGCACAACTGTCTTATCCTCTGATTTTGCCAAAATTTCAGCAGCATAACAGCATAAATG
Source organism: Adiantum capillus-veneris (assembly GCF_014529385.1). Lineage (NCBI taxonomy): Eukaryota > Viridiplantae > Streptophyta > Polypodiopsida > Polypodiales > Pteridaceae > Adiantum > Adiantum capillus-veneris. The sequence continues at coordinate 55,811,804 of NC_140931.1, forward strand.
GCTCAAAATACCAAAAAACCAGCCATCATAACTTGGGAAAATTTCGACAGAGTTCCCCCAGAAGTAGAGCAGTAGGAACCCAAAATATAGACTGTCTATGTACGCATAAACTGTCAACAATAGAACCCGAGCATCAAGTAGGACTCACTAGTACATAGCCTATGGCGAGGTCACGAAAAGGGTGCTCCAGCTACCTGTATCACCGAAAGGATCTCCACATTTGAGAATCCCCCAGCTCAATAAAAACCTCACGCTATCGACCCTCACACGAAAGCTAATGCAAATCGCGTATAGTCAAGTCTTAGAAATGACTACCTTCCAGACCAAGTCTCAGAAATGGCTGGGACTGCCAAATAAAACCATATATGGCTCCACAAAGGCGTACAATGGCAGTTTCCACAAGTAACGTACAATCCAGCAGACAATGCGCTCAAATAGGCGCCAAGTGATGCATTCCCACAACAACTGCAAGTGATATCACTGCTAGTATATCACTGTACTCCGGCTACCTGTACCTGTGTGAATCACCTGTACCTGCACCTGTCCCTATAACCTGTAACCTATAATCTGCAACCTGTAATCTACAATCCCGAAGCTCGAAGCTCGAAGCTCGAAGCAGAAGGTACTCGAAGAATATCCTCAGTGGGGGCACCAAAAGAATGTGAGCGGGATGAAAACACACACAGTGCCTCTATAACGACCCGACACACACTCTTGGGAAGATACACACACACACTATGGGGCACCACTCGGCTTACACAACACACCTGGCCGAGACAGGGAACACACCTCTGGAGTGAGAGGAGAGAGACTATCCACTTGCCCACTCCACACAGACACACACATACACACACACACCCAAAAAACTCAGCTCAAAAGAGGAGAATTTCTGATGTTTAGATAAAAATGAGCTTGGGCCAACACCAATGGGACAAACAGCTCACACAATATGGGTAAAATAAGCCAGATACAATCACAAACTGGAGCAGAAACTTCGCTCATAGGAGAAACTTACACAGAAAAACAGCAGGAAAAGAGTGAGGAATTTGGCAAAATGGACAGCGCCATCGCGTCCGGAACGGCCCAAAACCACAGTCTACAATGTCAAAGTGCTCAAATCCGACCTCGGATGAGCAGTTTACGGCCAAAACAGGCTCCAAAATGAGCAAAAACACAGCTGCGGCTGTTCCTCCTCTCTTCTCCACGTTTTTTTCTGGTCTTCTCTCTGTTTTTTCAGTTACCACACTTAGCTTTCTTAGTTGGGCACCCTTGGCCTTTTAGATGACCTCAAACGGACCCCGAACAGGCCAAAAACTGACCTCGCAGTGCATAGTTGTCACCTTTTTTTGCATCATTCGCACACCTGGCACTCAGCTTTTTTCCAATAATGCACCTCGCCACCACGTGAAGTGGCCCCAAAAAAAGGTCCTAATGATGACCTTTCTGCATAACTCTCACAAGAAAACACCCACGTTGTGTCCGTCCTCATCCACGTGCAAATATTGACCTCGTTCGCCCTCCTGACGCCACTAGATGCCATCTGACGCACCTGCTGACCTCACGTCGTTGGCCCGCGGATAGCTTCCTCGAGAAGTTTTACGCGCTATAAACTCCTCATTATTGTAGAAAAAACATACTGGTACTGGTGATAGTGAAAATCGATGCACTATGTACACGGTGTCCTTCCTGTACACATGTGGGCCCCACGTAACCACCTGGCTCTAGAAAATGGGCAATACTTTATTTGATGCACCATGCATGGGTATGTACATATGCGCAATCCCTTGCTCCAAAAAACTCCTGACAACGTATAAGATAAGATCGCAGAATTTGCACACCATATATGGTGAAGGCCGCAATTGAGAATGAGAGAGATATGAGGACTGCGTTCTGTCAACGATAAACGTAAGAAGGATGCTCAAGGAACGTCAAAAGATGTGAAAGACGTCACCCAAAAAAGGCAGGGTAAAGGAGACGTTAATAATAAAAGAGTCCTCAAAATAGAGTGGCGTGAGACGTAAGATTGACGGCCACAATACGAATAGCAAAAAGCTAAATCTTCTCGAAAACGTTAACGCCAAAATAGAAAAAACGATCGCGGACGCTTCCCGAAGAAGTAGGACGGAGAAAGCTGCATCAAGCTCAATTGCAGTAAAAATAGCATAACTTTCTGCTACGAACTCCGATTGACGCAAACCTAGAACTCAAATCGAAGAGCTCGAGGAGACGAACAAGTTTTGGGTGAAAAGTGTCATTGCGCTACGCTCCATTGCGCTTTTCCCGTTTCTCCAAATTTTGAGCAGAACAGCAAAAAAAATTGAGATGAAGTTTAGGGTGTCATCAAGAAGAAAACGTAATCAACGATTAGATTGATTAGCAACAAACGCCACACAAAACACTAATAATATTCTTCTTAACACAAAACAACCACAGTTAACAAGAATCAATGCTCAAAAATAAAATTTGTAGCAATTTTTGAATCTTACTTGAAAATCGTTTGAATCGGCGCGTGATCGTTACGTAATCAACGATTAGATTGATTAGCAACAAACGCCACACAAAACACTAATAATATTCTTCTTAACACAAAACAATCACAGTTAACAAGAATCAATGCTTAAAAATAAAATTTGTAGCAATTTTTGAATCTTACATGCAAATCGTTTGAATTGGCGCGTGATCGTTACTCCTCTGATACCATGTTCAGATGTAGAGAGAAAGAGAGAGAGAGACGAGACAAGAGACACACCATATATGCTCCCAAAGGCTGATTTATAATGAGGACAAGATACAAATATATAGGTGAGAACAAGTTGAGTAGAGTGAGCCATATATAGCTCCAACATAGTGCCCCTGCATGTAAATAATTTGACATATTATCTCTATACATGTATGTACATAATATTCACAATGGCCATCCATGTAAAATGGACCTTTTGATACTATGTCCATGTCAAGATATAGACACAATTAAAATATGGATGCCATACATCTTTTAGAAGAATTATATATTAAATGAAGATGTATGTCAAAAGGTATCAACATAACAAAGATAAAATAATTTCACATATTATCTCCACGTAGGTATACATATTATTCAAAATGGTGATTCGTGTAAAATGGACCTTTTGATATTATGTCCATGTCAAGATATAGACTATTAATATGGATGTCTTATATATTTTTGGAAAACTATATATTAAATGAAGATGTATATCAAGGGGTATCATCATAACACCTTGATAGGATATAAATTAATTAGAGGCATACTCGAGCGATAATAGGGTGTTGATGCATGCTTTTTAGGACCCCTTCTGAAGATGCAATAAAGGCACAGTTAGTTGTTGGGGAGATGAGGATACTCTAGTCCAAGGGATCTCGAAAGAGAAGAAAAATCTACTTCACAAGCACCAAAGAGTAAAAAGTGCCATGGACAGAAGATACGTGGGAACGAGCTCTTATGCATGCCTACAACCTATATCTTATAGAATAGCCCATTCTAGGTGTGAATTTCTAGTGAAATTTACACGAGGATGTGCGTGTGGACTCACAGCAGAGCATACTCCGTTTTCACTTTTTTACCGACAGTAAATATTTTTTACCTACAGTAAATATTTTTCACCTACATGGTAAATACAGATCACTTTTTACCTACAGTAACTTTTTTAACCCATGGTAAATATTTTTTACTGCACCATAAGTATTTGGTAGGTAACAGTTCACTGTTACTAGAAGCAGTGATTGGGCATCAACAATGCAGTTACAGGAGGAGAAAAGGGGAAAATCTTATGGTAAAGGTAAGTCAACAGGGATAAAGACTTTTGAGTTGAAAAGAGACATGCTGATTTTTTCAAAGAACACATGTCAAAAGAAGCCATGGTTGAGGATTTTTTGAGAATTTGATATTCAAGAGGACCCAGTAGGTCCCCCCTTGACATGTGTAGAACCTCCAGTTTCAACAACCACCTTACCTGCTCTTAAATGCTGGTCAAGGCCTTATCCCCATGTGTCACAATCAGAAAAATCAGCATTTACCCTCCCCTCTCACATCACTCTAAAGAATATCTTGATGGTGACATATCAGGTGACCTCAATCTGTTGACCACCCTAAGAAAAAAGTAACCCCAATCAGTGGATTTAAGCATGTTTATCCCTAATCCTAAACCCTCTCAGAAACCTATATAAGGAGGCCTTCTCTCACTCAAAACCAACACTTCACCCCCTTCACCAAGAAATGAAGCTATGATGACATTGCTCACAACGAGAAGCTATGGATGGAGCTCTACTCTCTCTCCCTCTCTCTCTCTCCCTCTAGTATGCTACATTACTAGCCCTAAAACCTAAATAAGGAGTCTTCTCTCATGCTCCATGGCCACCATCCTCACCATCATTCTCTAAGGTATTGATGTGTTGCTAGTAGGATCATACCTACTTGCTGGGTTGATTGTTTTTGACAAGGGATTATGCCATCCTTGGCTTGCTTCTCTATATCCTTGTTATGTATGATCAGATGCCGTTGTATTGTTAAGCTGATGTCTTGTGTATATATATGCTACATAAGGTCCCTAAGCTTCGTTTCTATGTGTTTTGCCATATGTTTTGATGCCATCATAATGCCAGAAGTCTCACTTGCCTATGTGAACTATGTGTGAGGTCCCTAAACCTCTTAATTTAGGGTGGTGCCCCCTTTGTTTTGTTCTTTGCTTGTTTGCATGAGGCGTGGTTTGTGGAGTGTGCACGAGTACAGAGGCCACCCGTTTGAACTGCTCTTTTTCCCTCTATCATTTTGGTGCCCCCACTGAGGAGGGGTACACAGACCTTCAGTCCACAAGCAATGAAGATATGCAATCTACAACATGGACGAATGGCATTAAAAGCTTTCATCGAGGTCTTGTTACCAGGTTGCAGTGTCATTGAAATTCAAGAATTAAGTTATTCTGCAAGCCTTGTTCGTGATCGTCGCCAACGAAGGAGAGTAAGAAGAAGAGCTTGATATACCTCTCCTCTCAACCTATGAGTGCTCCAGAAACCTCCAACGCACACGAGCTTGAAATATTCTACATCAACATACACGAAGGTACTGTGACACACATTAAGGGAAGAGAAAGCATCACCAGACCTCTCTTTCCTGAGGAGCCGACTAAGAGGAGGAAGATCACCTCTACACCTAAGTGGCCCAAGGCCGCAATGCGTGCTCAAGCGTAAGGTAACATTTGGCTTAATCTCATTAATAAGGGATTACATGACCACTACAGGCAAGAAAAAGGCTAGTGAGCAACCAACTTCAACCTCCAACTTGCAACCACGACTCTCACCCCTAAATCCTCCTGAAGCAAAGAGGCGAAGGCTTGCCTACAAGATTGCCGCCCGTCTGCGAGTGCTCCCAGTGCACTTTGTGAATCCAGACACCACCAATCCCAAGCCAACCTCCTGTCCGCGTGAAGATCACTTTGGATATTGTCCAAAGTGCTTTGGAGACCGGGTGAAAAGCCTCCCTGCCCTACCTTTGATGCTAATTTTCAAGAAGTTATCTCAATCTAAGGAAACTATCTTAGTTGATGGTGTGCTGCACATTAATGGTGTCACTTTCATTCGTCATGGTGATTATGGTAATAGCATCCAATTGTTGCTTGCTAAAAGGCTCAGCATTGTACAAAGTGTTGCCATCATGCCTTACGTCTTCACAGATGCATCAGGAAGAGTCGAAGTGATCCGAGGTGCTGACCTTCTGTGGCTGATCAGGCTCATTGGTCCCAAGGTGGTGCAACTAAGCTAGGCTCTTGTGTGTAAGTATGGATGCCAATAATGAGAATGATGATCCCCGCATGTTTCCGTTCCATTTTGTGCGTCATATCCGTGTGAATATTTGTATTGATAGAAAAATCTTTTATCAGCAAAGAATAGCCCTGTTGTTTGGAGCCGAGAGACTTGGGGAAATCTTGCGCTCTCCTCATCCTGTCATTCTACCATTACTAGACTATTACCATTCCTTTGATGTGTCTATCTTCATCCTATTTTGAGCTAAGTTGTGCTAAAGCTCCAAATTGTAATTACCATACTCTATTTTAAAATAAATTGGAGCTGTTTGTGTAATTGTTTACTCTCTCACTTATGGCCTTCCCTAATTTTTATGGTAAGCTTGGGGAGGTTGCTCCAGACTTTTTGGATAATTTGGAAATGGCATTTCTGGTATCGGGAAGGGATGACGAAGCTACTAAGTTAAGGGCCTTTCCTTTGGTCTTGAGAGAAGGTGCAAAATTATGGTATCAAACTTTGGCACCTGAAGAAAGAAGAGACTGGGAGTCCTTAAAGATGGACTTCATCGAAGAATTTCGCCAGCATGAGCCTCCAGAGGAGATATGGAGATAGCTCTTTGAGCTACGCTAAACATCACCCAATGACTATAGAAGCTATGAAGGAAAGTTTTCCAACCTGTGGGAGAAATGGTGTGCATCACTAGGTGAAGGAGAAAGGGCGCCAGAATGCCTAAAGAAGGACTGTTTCGTGGCAGGGCTTTACCCCATCCTTCGAGAAAAGGTAAAAGGTAAATTCCCAGATACCTTTGATAAAGCTATGACTTATGCAAGGGAGAAGGATAGGAAGTTAAAATTCCAAGCTCAACTACAAGGGGGAATGGAGCCTCCACCGCTAGCTCAACCTACGGCAAGGGTAGTAGCAGGGACAGGAGCAACAGACCAAGATTTGTCTCAACAAGAATTACTTCAACAAATCACCAATCAGCTAGAGAGCCTGTCCATCAATCTGGTTCAAGGTGTAAGGGCTCCCCATCCAGGAAATGAACGAAATAGACAAGAAGGACAAAGGAAAGCACGTGAGTACATTTTCTACAACTGTGGAGAGGTAGGTCACGGCATGTATTATTGCCCCCATCCATGACACTATCAAGGAAATGGTAATCAAAGACGGCCTCCTGGCCAGCAAGTCACTACTCCTCGAGCTAGGCCACTAAATGGACAAAATGCACACGTGGCTCCACCAATCCAAATATTGAGACCCCCTCCTCCACCACCACAAGCACCAGCAGAGATCCCTCCACTACCATCGGGAGGGGAGGACAGGGCTGTCTCTGTCATAAGTCTTGACAATGGTAAGGATAAAGGGAAAGAAATGGAGGAAGCTGTTGCCATGCCAATAAAGAGAGTTAGGAGACAAAGAACTGATGAAATGGAAGCTTCAGAGCCGGATAAAGGGAATGAGGGTTCCTCCCAAGTGATAGGAGACAAGAAAAGGAAGAGTAGGTCAAGGAGGCACATAGGAGTAGAAGACTTTCCACTTGGGGTAGGATCCATACCTTACGACCTGGTAGCAGATGTGAGTAAGCAAGGACCAAAGATTTCATGGCAGCAACTCCTCCACCTTTCCCCAAAGATGCGTAGAACCTGGTCTAAGATGGTCAGCACCAGGAGGGCTAAGGCAAAGTCAGTTGGGTCTATTAGTGCAAGAGGCATGAAGGATATCGTGCCAGTCATTGATGCAGAGATTAAGAGTCAGCGAGTCTCCAATGTGTACGTAGATGGTGGAGCCGAGATTTGTGTTATGACAGAGAAATTAATGCACAGGTTGGGTTTGGAAGTAAACGAGCAAACTTCCTTACAAGCTAAGATGGCAAATAATGTAAGGGTGGCTTGTGTGGGAAACGTTAATGGAGTGAAGGTTTCAGCTTTTGGTGTTGCAATCTCAATTGATGCTTATGTGATCCCAACTAAGGGGAAGGGCTATCCGCTAATCCTTGGAAGACCTTGGCTTATGGCTATGAAAGCTAGGCAAGATTGGGAGACAGGTTCCCTTGAGTTGCGACCAAATCATAAGGTAGGTGGCAAGCAACAAAAAATTGTGTATGACATGAAGCAGGGTAGACAACAAGACCTAGAGATGGAGACTTCTATGGATGAATGGAGTACAAGCAGTTGCTCTTCATCTGAGGATGAGTCATCTGAGGAGGATGCTAGCTCTTTGGAAGTCATGGGTATAATACTGCGAAACCCAGAAGGAGAAGGTGTTCAAGACTCTCTAAACAAGGAAGAAGCCATAGGCTTAGAGGAGATGCTAGCTAAGGACCTACTAGAAGAAGAGAGAGAACCCTATTTGCAGGTACTAAAGAAGCATGCTGGCCTCTTTATAACTGATTACGAGCATATTAAAGGAGTGACGGTAACCCAACACCATATCCAATTAAAGGAAGGTGCCAAACCAGTGGTGCAAAGGCTAAGGAGATTAGGGCTAGTGCAACAAGATGCACTCTTAAAAGAAGTAAAAAGATTACTCAAGGCAGGATTTATCTACCCAGTGGAAGATTCTGAGTGGGTGTCTCCAGTTGTGGTAGCACCAAAGAAAAATGGGAAGTGGAGGGTATGTGTGGATTACAAGCCTCTAAACACAGCCACAAAAAGGGACCATTTTCCTTTGCCTTTTCAAGATGAAATACTAAATGAAGTGGCTGGTCATGAAAGGTACACAGTGTGTGATGGGTACTCAGGCTACTTCCAAATCAGAATTGCAGATGAAGACCAAAGAAAGACTACCTTCATAACACCTTGGGGGTGTTTTGCTTATGCCCCAGCTACTTTCCAGAGGTTTATGAACTTGGTGTTTCAACCTTACTTTGGTAAGTCCATACGAGTCTTCATTGATGATTTTTGCATTTATAGCTCTAGGGAAGTACATCTGTCCAAGGTTGATGAAGGTTTCACCCGTCTGGCCCAATTGGGTGGGCAATTGAATAAAGACAAGTGCCACATAGGTGAGAGCAAGGTCACTCTACTAGGCCATGTTGTGTCTCAAGATGGTATTGACGCTGACCCTGAAAAGGTAGAGACATTGTTAGCTTTACCTACTCCTTCAAACGTGAAGCAACTAGTCTCCTTCATTCAAAAGGTTCGCTACATGGGACGATTCATACATCTCCTTTCTCAGGCAATCTATCCTTTGCAGCAGCTCACTAAACACACTACATTGACATGGAGTGAGGAGGGTGAAAGGTGCTTTCAAGAAGTTAAAACCATTTTGAGCTCATTGCCTGTCGTCCTACAACCCACATGGGGTGAATTATTCTATGTAAATCCTAGTGTAGGTCCAGAAGCTCTAGGAGCTGTCTTGATGCAAAAAGACCCAAAGACATCTCTCATGAGACCAGTCTACTTCTCTAGTAGAGTGATGACAGCTGCTGAAAAGGGTTTCAGCGCAACTGAGCAATTGGTGCTAGCTCTTAAGTTTGCAGTGGAGAAGTTTCGGGCTTACTTACTTCCGAGACAATTTGTGGTGATCACAACTGAGGAGGTTTTTCCATATTCCCTACGACACATGGAATTGTCTCAAAGAATAGCAGATGTCCTCACACAAAGGTGTTATGAGAAGGCCAAGAAAGAGGCACCTAGTAAGGTACCGCCTATCCCAGAGCCTGAAGTTCTACTGGGAGCACACAGTCTATATTTTGATGGGGCTTACAAGAGGACCAAAGACAAGGCATCAGCAGGCATAGTAATATTAGGACCAGAGAAGGAGAAGATCTTTGCAAAAGGGTTTCATCTAAAAGAGGTTCATTCTAACAATGAGGCAGAGTACCATGCCCTTGTTTTAGGGTTGCAATGTTGTCTTTCTCAGGGCATCACACAGCTAAATGTTTTTGGTGACTCCATGTTGATTGTTAAGCAAATGGTTGGTGTATGGGCCCGTAAAAATGACAAATTGTCTGTTAATATGAGGGAAGCAAAGGCCTTGTTGAAGGGTTTTAAAGAAGTTCAAGTGCACTTTGTACCTAGAGATCAAAATCGAGAAGCAGATGCCTTAGCAGGTGAAGAACTACAAACTCTCATAGTAGGTGCTATCCTTGTGAAAAGTCCTTTATACCAGGGAAAGGAGGAGCTGCATGATTTACTTTACTTTCTTGAGCATTGTGAAGCGCCCTCTGGTATGAGTAAAAGTAAACGTAGGTGGTTGGCAAAAAAGGCTACCAGCTATAGCTTAGTGAATGAGGACTTGTATTGTAGAGGGAAAGATGCTGTCTTAAGGAGAGTTTCTGCATCCCAAGAGATAAAGGATATTTTGTTTAGTTGTCATGAAGGTGTGTGTGGTGGCCACTTTGCACAAGAGATTACTAGCAGAAAGATTTTACAAGCAGGGTTCACGTGGCCAAGCCTCCATCGAGATGTACAACATTGGTGCCGCACATGTGAGGTTTGCCAAAAAGCTTGACCAAGGCGTCTTACCCATGAAAATCAGCATCCAATCAAAACCTATGGGCCATTTGAAAAATGGGGAATAGATGCAATAGGGCCACTACCTTGCACTCAATCAGGGAAGGAATACATCATTATGGGGGTGGAGTACATGACCAGATGGGCAGAAGCTCGTCCCACAAAGCGCATCACAGTCAAGGACGTGAGTGATTTCATTTTTGAATGCCTTTGTTGCCGTTTTGGCACACCTTTGGAGATTCTCTCGGATAGGGGACTGGGATTTCGAGCTAATTTAGTCGGGCAAATGATGAGCAAGTTAAAAATCAAGCGTAGGCACTCTACACCATACTACCCTCAGTGCAATGGTCTTGTGGAAAAGGTAAATGGTCTTATATGTAAAATCATCACTAAGCAAGTGCATTTACATCCTAAGGCATAGGACAAACACCTAGATGCAGCACTTTGGGCCTACAGAACATCCTTTAAAACATCCTTGGGGTATACACCTTTTCACTTGGTTTAAGGGCAAGAGTCACTATTGCCTATAGAAGTGGAGCTAGCGAGCCTCCGAGTTCTAAAAGCACATAAGGAGGATAGTCAAGAGAAGCAGGTGGAAGGAAGAATCATCGATTTGGAGAGGTTAGGGCTAGATCGAGAGTCAGCAGTGAAGTACTATGCAGCCCAGTCAGAGAAGAAACGAAAGAAGTTCAATCGCAACCTTGTCAAGAAAGGTATCAAGGAAGGTTCTTTAGTGCTCAGATACGACAATCGCTTTGATCGCAGGAAGGATGGTAAGTTCTTGCTTAAGAGGGAAGGCCCTTTTGTAGTGATACAGAGGTTCTCAAATGGTAGTTACCAACGAGGTGACCTAGATGGTAAGGTACATCAGACCCCGGTAAATGGTTGGCAATTGAAGGCCTACCAATGTCGTCTTTCACAGCCATATGCTGGTGAAATCAATGCTAAGGATGGTTCAGAGGAGAGCTCATCATATTCGAGCTCCAACTAAGGTAACAATCATGTACATAATCGTTTCAAAAAAAAAAAAAGAGAGAAGACAAAAAAAAAAGAGAAACGAAAAAAAAAGAAAAAAAAAAGGAAAAAAAGAGAAGAAAAAAAGAAAAAAAGAGAATGCTACCAGTGAAAGTGGATATTGACAATGGATGGGGTATGGCTTTCAAGGGTCTAGGAGACCAGTTGTTAGTCATGGATGGATACAATTACTCATCAGAAAGGACTAAACAGGGTGCATCAGCCAAGAAAGCAGTAACATGGCAAATTCAATTGGTACCAGGTGGGTAAGTATTCAAGAGAACCCTATTGTAGCACAACCTATAGCTAGAGGCATCAAATACCTCTAGCATAAGGGGGAGGGCTATATGATGCATGGTTTTTAGGACCCCTTCTGAAGATGCAATAAAGGCACAGTCAGTTGTTGGGGAGATGAGGATACTCTAGTCCAAGGGATCTCGAAAGAGAAAAAAAATCTACTTCACAAGCACCAAAGAGTAAAAAGTGCCATGGACAGAAGATACGTGGGAACGAGCTCTTATGCATGCCTACAACCTATATCTTACAGAATAGCCCATTCTAGGTGTGAATTTCTAGTGAAATTTACACGAGGATGTTCGTGTGGACTCACAGCACAGCATACTCCGTTTTAACTTTTTTACCTACAGTAAATATTTTTCACCTACATGGTAAATCCAAATCACTTTTTACCTACAGTAACTTTTTTTTACCCATGGTAAATATTTTTTACTGCACCATAAGTATTTGGTAGGTAACAGTTCACTATTACTAGAAGCAGTGATTGGGCATCAACAATGCAGTTACAGGAGGAGAAAAGGGGAAAATCTTATGGTAAAGGTGAGTGAACAGGGATAAAGACTTTTGAGTTGAAAAGAGACATGCTGATTTTTTCAAAGAACACGTGTCAAAAGAAGCCATGGTTGAGGATTTTTTGAGAATTTGATATTCAGGAGGACCCAGCAGGTCCCCCCCTGACATGTGCAGAACCTCCAGTTTCAATAGCCACCTTACCTGCTCTTAAATGCTGGTCAAGGCCTTATCCCCATGTGTCACAATCAGAAAAATCAGCATTTACCCTCCCCTCTCACATCACTCTAGAGAATATCTTGATGGTGACATATCAGGTGACCTCAATCTGTTGACCACCCTAAGCAAAAAGTAACCCCAATCAGCGGATTTAAGCATGTTTATCCCTAATCCTAAACCCTCTCAGAAACCCATATAGGGAGGCCTTCTCTCACTCAAAACCAACACTTCACCCCCTTCACCAAGCAATCAAGCTATGATGACATTGCTCACAACGAGGAGCTATGGATGGAGCTCTACTCTCTCTCCCTCTCTCTCTCTCCCTCTAGTATGCTACATTACTAGCCCTAAAACCTAAATAAGGAGTCTTCTCTCATGCTCCATGGCCACCATCCTCGCCATCAGTCTCTAAGGTATTGATGTGTTGCTAGTAGGATCATACCTACTTGCTGGGTTGATTGTTTTTGACAAGGGATTATGCCATCCTTGGCTTGCTTCTCTATATCCTTGTTATGTATGATCAGATGCCGTTGTATTATTAAGCTGATGTCTTGTGTATATATATGCTACATAAGGTCCCTAACCTTCGTTTCTATGTGTTTTGCCATATGAGAGTCGAAGTGATCCGAGGTGCTGACCTTCTGTGCCTGATCAGGCTCATTGGTCCCAAGGTGGTGCAACTAAGCTAGGCTCTTGTGTGTAAGTATGGATGCCAATAATGAGAATGATGATCCCCGCATGTTTCCTTTCCATTTTGTGCGTCATATCCATGTGAATATTTGTATTGATAGAAAATTCTTTTATCAGCAAAGAATAGCCCTGTTGTTTGGAGCCGAGAGACTTGGCGAAATCTTGCGCTCTCCTCATCCTGTCATTCTATCGTTACTAGACTATTACCATTCCTTTGATGTGTCTATCTTCATCCTATTTTGAGCTAAGTTGTGCTAAAGCTCCAAATTGTAATTACCATACTCTATTTTAAAATAAATTGGAGCTGTTTGTGTAATTGTTTACTCTCTCACTTATGGCCTTCCCTAATTTTTATGGTAAGCATGGGGAGGTTGCTCCAGACTTTTTGGATAATTTGGAAATGGCCTTTCTGGTATGGGGAAGGATGGTAAGTTCTTGCTTAAGTGGGAAGGCCCTTTTGTAGTGATACAGAGGTTCTCAAATGGTAGTTACCAACTAGGTGACCTAGATGGTAAGGTACATCAGACCCCGGTAAATGGTTGGCGATTGAAGGCCTACCAATGTCGTCATTCACAGCCATATGCTGGTGAAATCAATGCTAAGGATGGTTCAGAGGAGAGCTCATCATATTCGAGCTCCAACTGACGTAACAATCATGTACATAGTCGTTTCAAAAAAAAAAAAAAAGAGAAACGAAAGAAAAAGGAAAGGAAAAAAAGAGAAGAATAAAAGAAAAAAAGAGAATCCTACCAGTGAAAGTGGATATTGACAATGGATGGGGTATGGCTTTCAAGGGTCTAGGAGACCAGTTGTTAGTCATGGATGGATACAATTATTCATCAGAAAGGACTAAACAGGGTGCATCAGCCAAGAAAGCAGTAACATGGCGAATTCAATTGGTACCAGGTGGGTAAGTATTCAAGAGAACCCTATTGTAGCACAACCTACAGCTAGAGTCATCAAATACCTCTAGCTTAAGGGGGAGGGCTATATGATGCATGGTTTTTAGGACCCCTTCTGAAGATGCAATAAAGGCACAGTTAGTTGTTAGGGAGATGAGGATACTCTAGTCCAAGGGATCTCGAAACAGAAGAAAAATCTACTTCACAAGCACCAAAGAGTAAAAAGTGCCATGGACAGAAGATACGTGGGAACGAGCTCTTATGCATGCCTACAACCTGTATCTTACAGAATAGCCCATTCTAGGTGTGAATTTTTAGTTAAATTTACACGACGATGTTCGTGTGGACTCAAAGCACAACATACTCCGTTTTCACTTTTTTACCGACAGTAAATATTTTTTACCTACAGTAAATATTTTTCACCTACATGGTAAATCCAAATCACTTTTTACCTACAGTAACTTTCTTTTACCCATGGTAAATATTTTTTACTGCACCATAAGTATTTGGTAGGTAACAATTCACTGTTACTAGAAGCAGTGATTGGGCATCAACAATGCAGTTACAGGAGGAGAAAAGGGGAAAATCTTATGGTAAAGGTGAGTCAACAGGGATAAAGACTTTTCAGTTGAAAAGAGACATGCTGATTTTTTCAAAGAACACATGTCAAAAGAAGCCATGGTTGATGATTTTTTGAGAATTTGATATTCAGGAGGACCCAGCAGGTCCTCCCATGACATGTGCAGAACCTCCAGTTTCAACAACCACCTTACCTGCTATTAAATGCTGGTCAAGGCCTTATCCCCATGTGTCACAATCAGAAAAATCAGCATTTACCCTCCCCTCTCACATCACTCTAGAGAATATCTTGATGGTGACATATCAGGTGACCTCAATCTGTTGACCACCCTAAGCAAAAAGTAACCTCAATCAGCGGATTTAAGCATGTTTATTCCTAATCCTAAACCCTCTCAGAAACCTATATAAGGAGGCCTTCTCTCACTCAAAACCAACACTTCACCCCCTTCACCAAGCAATGAAGCTATGACGACATTCCTCACAACTAGGAGCTATGGATGGAGCTCTACTCTCTCTCCCTCTCTCTCTCTCTCCCTCTAGTATGCTACATTACTAGCCCTAAAACCTAAATAACGAGTCTTCTCTCATGCTCCATGGCCACCATCCTCGCCATCATTCTCTAAGGTATTGATGTGTTGCTAGTAGGATCATACCTACTTGCTAGGTTGATTGTTTTTGACAAGGGATTATGCCATCCTTGGCTTGCTTCTCTATATCCTTGTTATGTATGATCAGATGCCGTTGTATTGTTAAGCTGATGTCTTGTGTATATATATGCTACATAAGGTCCCTAAGCTTCGTTTCTATGTGTTTTGCCATATGTTTTGATGCCATCATAATGCCAGAAGTCTCACTTGCCTATGTGCACTATGTGTGAGGTCCCTAAACCTCTTAATTTAGGGTGGTGCCCCCTTTGTTTTGTTCTTTGCTTGTTTGCATGAAGCGTGGTTTGTGGAGTGTGCATGAGTGTGCACTAGTACAGAGGCCACCCGATTGCACTGCTCTTTTTCCCGCTATCATTTTGGTGCCCCCACTGAGGAGGGCTACACAGACCTTCAGTCCACAAGCAATGAAGATGTGCAATCTACAACATGGACGAATGGCGTTAAAAGCTTTCATCGAGGTCTTGTTACCAGGTTGTAGTGTCATTGAAATTCAAGAAGTAAGTTCTTCTACATGCCTTGTTCGTGATCGTCGCCAACGAAGGAGAGTAAGAAGAAGAGCTTGATATACCTCTCCTCTCAACCTATGAGTGCTCCAGAAACCTCCAACGCACACGAGCTTGAAATATTCTACATCAACATACACGAAGGTACTGTGACACACATTAAGGGAAGAGAAAGCATCACCAGACCTCTCTTTCCTGAGGAGCCGACTAAGAGGAGGAAGATCACCTCTACACCTAAGTGGCCCAAGGCCGCAGCGCGTGCTCAAGCGTAAGGTAACATTTGGCTTAATCTCATTAATAAGGGATTACATGACCACTACAGGCAAGAAAAAGGCTAGTGAGCAACCAACTTCAACCTCCAACTTGCAACCACGACTCTCACCCCTAAATCCTCCTGAAGCAAAGAGGCGAAGGCTTGCCTACAAGATTGCCGCCTGTCTGCGAGTGCTCCCAGTGCACTTTGTGAATCCAGACACCACCAATCCCAAGCCAACCTCCTGTCCGCGTGAAGATCACTTTGGATATTGTCCAAAGTGCTTTGGAGACCGGGTGAAAAGCCTCCCTGCCCTACCTTTGATGCTAATTTTCAAGAAGTTATCTCAATCTAAGGAAACTATCTTAGTTGATGATGTGCTGCACATTAATGGTGTCACTTTCATTCGTCATGCTGATTATGGTAATAGCATCCAATTGTTGCTTGCTAAAAGGCTCAGCATTGTACAAAGTGTTGCCATCATGCCTTACGTCTTCATAGATGCATCAGGAAGAGTCGAAGTGATCCGAGGTGCTGACCTTCTGTGGCTGATCAGGCTCATTGGTCCCAAGGTGGTGCAACTAAACTAGGCTCTTGTGTGTAAGTATGGATGCCAATAATGAGAATGATGATCCCCGCATGTTTCCTTTCCATTTTGTGCGTCATATCCGTGTGAATATTTGTATTGATAGAAAATCTTTTATCAGCAAAGAATAGCCCTGTTGTTTGGATCCGAGAGACTTGGCGAAATCTTGCGATCTCCTCATCCTGTCATTCTACCCTTACTAGACTATTACCATTCCTTTGATGTGTCTATCTTCATCCTATTTTGAGCTAAGTTGTGCTAAAGCTCCAAATTGTAATTACCATACTCTATTTTAAAATAAATTGGAGCTGTTTGTGTAATTGGAGTAGGTTACCTCGTGTATAGATGAACAATGTCCATGTATATATAGAACTCGGTATATACGTCACATAGAATAACAAGTTATATAAAATTATCTGCTGGATTTTGCATATATTTTACATAAAACTAAACGAATATATAAACAATAGGAATTTTTTATAATGGACAAATTATATGTATATCAAGAGGTATTTGCTACATAATAATTACGATTTATGTGAGCTACGATATCGTCTAGTTGGACTGTGGACAGTAAAGGCATTATTGCACTCAAAATTTTGTCTACTTATATCAACATAGCATGGCATAATGCTCACACATCTCGTCATTGCTTCCCTAACCCGCCCAATCGGGCCAAGATCATATGATTTCGTGTAAACGTGTAGGATAATTATTACACCCCTTATATAAATTGATAGTGTCCCTTCATCTATACATTTATAGATAAATAGTGCCCGTGCATGTGAATAATTTGACATATTATCTCTACACATGTATGTACATAATATTCACAATGGCCATCCATGTAAAATGGACCTTTTGATACTATGTCCATGTCAAGATCCATTATAATACCCCTTCTATAGATGGATAGTGTTCATGCATGTATACAACTCCATACGTACCTAGAATATCCTGTTTATGATAACTTAGCACTAGACATTCCCTATATATCTTACAAGAGAATATACATTAGACAAATATAATTATGCAAGATCTATTTTAGTTGCATGGTTTGATGTGGAACATGTTTCTTATATCCACTAGATATGTATAGGGTGTATTTTAGAGATATAAGAGGATAGTGCATGATAATAATTATGATACCGTATGTAATTATTACGACGAGCCCAATGAAAAATTGATATTAAATGTAGATGTATATCAAGGGGTATGAACAAAACACCTTGATAGGATATAAATTAATTAGAGATATACTCGAGTGATAATAACATGCGATAATAATTATGATAAGATGTTTATAATCCATGCAATTACCTACGTCAAATATAGTGCATGATAAGAATTGTAAAATTGCATGTATGGTATAGTTGGATAGTGAGATAGGATGTAGACAATAACCTACAATCACAGTATGTTACCTCGTGTATAGATGAACAATGTCCATGTATATATACAACTCGGTATATACAGATAGAATAACAAGTTATATTAAATTATTTGTTGGATTTTGTATATATTTTATGTAAAACCAAATGAATATATAGATCAATAGGAATTGGTTATATAATTTCCATATCTGCAACCTACGATATAAACAATGCAAGATAATAATTACGATGCGGCCTCAGCTAGTCTACTTCATGAGAGCCTAGATTAGGCTATGGTGATGATTGAGAGTTCAAATAGGAGGCTCAATTAGTGGAGTTATGAAAAATTATAACAATCCATTTTACCACATTATTATCAATGTCTAAGATAATGTGTACGTATACGTGTGTGGAGATACCGAGCACTCAATATGTATGTATATATGTGTGGTCGGGGAGCTGTAGTGAGTTAGGATATACATATTTAACCTTGATAACAACCATTATAATACCCCTTCTATAGATGGATAGTGCCCATGCATGTATACAACTCCATATGTACATAGAATATCATGTTTTTGATAACACAGCACTTGTTATAATCCTATATATCTCACAAGATAATATACATTAGACAAATATAATTATGCAAGCTCTATTTTAGTTGCATGGTGTGATGTAGAACATGTTTCTGATATCCACTAGATGAAGATGTATATCAAGGGGTATCGACATAACACCTTGATAGGATATAAATCAATAAGAGTTATACTCGAGTGATAATAACGTGCAATAATGATTATGATAAGATGTTTATAATCCATGCAATCACCTACGTCAAATATAGTGCATGATAATAATGATAAAATTGCATTTATGGTATAGTTGGATAGTGAGATAGGATATAAACAATAACCTACAATCACAGTATATTACCTTGTGCATAGATGAACAATGTCCATGTATATATACAACTCAGTATATACACATAAAATAAAAGTTATATAAAATTATTTTTTGGATTTTGCATATATTTTATATAAAACTAAAAGAATATATAGATCAATAGGAATTTGTTATATAACTTCAATACACACTACCACATTATTATCAATGTCTAAGATAATGTGTATGTACATATACGTGTGTGGAGATACCAAGCACTCAATATGTATTTATACATGTGTAGAGATATTAATGTGGGAAGCTGTAGTGACTTAGGATATACATTTTAACCTTAATAACAACCATTATAATACCTTCTATAGATGGATAGTGTATATGCATGATTTAAACTCCATATGTACATAGAATATCATGTTTTTGATAACTAAGCACTAGACTTGCCTTATATATCTCGCAAGATAATATACATCAGACAAATATAATTATGCAAGCTCTATTTTAGTTGCATGGTGTGATTTAGAACATGTTTCTGATATCCACTAGATAGGGTGTATTTTAGAGATATAAGAGGATAGTGCATGATAATGACTATGATACCGCATGTAATTATTACGACGAGCTACAATAAATATGATAATTATGCTAATAAATATGATGATCTACAATAATAACTACAAGCTACAATTTAGATAATGCACACTAATAATTGCGATACATATAGTCTAGCTGGATAATGATTGAGCATATAAGCAACAATAAGCTGGAAGAGTTGTCAATATTTCCCTTCTTTGGGTGGATAGTGTACATGTTTCTGATATCCCGGCACTACATCGAGTGTAAATAAGAGATAGAAGAAGGTAGTGCATGATAATAAGGTGTGATGATAATTAGGATACCATATGTGATTATTACATTGATGTAATAATATATATGTGAGGCGATAACAATGATGGTATTGCATGTCTTGTCTAGTTGGGAAATAGTGAGAAAGGATATAAACACCTACCTACAATCAATATGATACCACATGTACAGATAGACAATGTCCATGACTGTATATATAAAGATTCGTATGTACATAGAGTGTCAACTTATAGATAATTAATTTATCGACTTGCCCTTCATATTTCAATACGTGAGATCTATGAATAAGTAATGTATGCAAGATAATAATGATGCATGTCTAGACCTCTTAACTAGTTGGACACTTAGATATGATATATTAACATCGACAGAGGTGATGTGCTACATTAATATTTACGAGCTACAATATAAATAATGCACCCTAATAATTACGATACATATAGTCTAGCTGGATAATGATGAGGCAAGATTTTCCATGCATGGGAACCCCCCCATATATTTTTGCCCTTTTACCAAAATATTTCCCATTATATAAGTTACTTTTGATTTTTTCTTCCTTTTTAACAAACGTTTTAGCCTTTATTAAATAAATAAGACTTATGCTAATCAATCACCATGTAGCATAAATAAGTAAGATTTCTTTGTTGATCTCTCTTTTGACCTTAAATATTAAATATATATAAATTACATTATATATTTTAGTATTTTCTAATATATTTTTCATGTATGTATATTATACCACCCTACCAAATTTTTTATTCACTAGTTTTCATTTTCAAACCTCAACCCCACTTTCAAATTTCAATAATACCTCCACCTAGATGATTGCCAATCCTTTCCAAACTCTAGGTCATATTTTCATATACATGAAGGAGCTTACACTTGAAGTCAAGAGAGAAGTCCACTCAAAGGGGACCACCAAAAGACTTTTGCAGTCACAAATAATACATTATTTGGCTGAATTTTTTAAGTAAAGAAGAACCCCAAATCTGAAGGAGCGTTCAACATGAAAGATGTAGCTCGTGATCTCAAATTTTAGCTCAAATTTTTTCAGAATTTTTGGAGTTATGAACGCGGAGCTATGAGTTTTGTAGTGGACCCCAGTTTTGTCACGTAAAGGTGACACAAGCCATCCCTAGTTTTCTTCCCTCTAGAATGGCTATGGTTCTACAAGTCTTCAAGCATGATTACAAGAGACAAGGCTCTTTTAATGAGGTCTTGGCAAGTCTAGAGTGATTCTATCACCATTTTTGGAGGATCCATCCTCATTAACAAATATCCACCTTCGACAACCTCTCTTATAATTTTCTTACCTCTCTCTTCTCTCCCTAATAAGCTTATGTCTAGCCAAAGCTAGACTATTGTAAATATTTCCTATCCTCTACATCCTACCCACATTCTCTCTTCTTCTCTCTCTATTGACTCTGGTATTTTAAATAATGAGGAGACAAGATGGGAGCCACAGTCACATGCGCCCCATTTTCCTAGTCACCAGAGTGGGACACTCACTTCAATTAGAAATATTGCTAAATCCTCTCCTTCTTCCCTATATAAGGAGGCCATGAGAGCTCACCATGACACAAAAACACACACAACATCTGAAGGGGATCGGGGAGCACCACAGACGGAGAGTGAGAGAGAGAGAGAAGGAGACACACACAAGATGTGGGTGGGGAGACTGTGAAGTGGCAGCTCCCCCTATACAGTATACTCACTATAAGTATAGGGTAACAATGGGCGGGCGCCCATGACCTGGGCGACCGGTCAAGGCACATAGGCCTTAACCCCAACAACCTCCCACTTAAAGGCCAATGTGCCTTTAAGCAAGATCTACTAGTGTACAACTAATAGAAGATGAGATATTCTCTCAACCTATGCCCACTGACTCTCGATGAGCTAGTGCATCCGGCTCTACTGATAGACAAACATCCCGCTGTGGAAGCCACACAGAGCTAGCTCCAAGCTCTGCAAATAGTCTACAAGAGCTCATGCACTCCTGCAAGTATCGGTCCAATACCTACAAACCTCTATTATGCTCTATGCCAAGATCAGTCATCGAACAACTAATCAACCCTGCTGCAAATGCTCCCACTGCAGCTGCTATGTCGGGCCTTGAGATCAGCATCTCGTACATGAGGACACCAAACGTTGACGCAACCCTGGCAACCTCTGCCACCTCCAACTCAGAACTCAACTCTTGGCAACCCTGTCCCCTATCATAGAGACCATGGCACTCTGACTCCGAGCTCTGGAGTGACTCCTTGTGCCCACCACATATCAAATGTGTACCAAGAGTATCCATCTGTCCTGGATCTGCATCAAGCTCTGGCATAAGCATATCAAGAAATGACTCCACAATAGCCGACATCTCGGCATCCATGTGAGTCATCTTTGTCATCACCTCTGATGACTCATCCTGCTGTGACTTATTATAGTTGTCCCGCTCTACCTACGCATCCGTAGACGCAACCTGCACAACAAGGTCACTGCTCTACACTCCATGCAAAGCATCCTGCAACCCACAAGCAAAAGAGACTCGCCTGCTCTCTCGCTCTCTACCTAGCTGCATGATCACAGAGACAACACCGTCTCTCTCGTGATCCACATGCAATGGGTAACCTGTACCACTCCTGGCACCTCTCGCAATCACTAGCGAACCCAAATGCATCACAAAATCTCGCTCTCGTAGTGAAATCTGACATCCACAATCTCTAAGCTGACCAATCGAGATCAAACTCACTATCAAATCTGGTACATAGCGCACATGTCGTTCCAAGTAAGATGCACCACTCGGTAATGACAGTCTCACATCTCCTGCACCTGCTATCGCATGCACCGATCCATCGGTCAAACGTACACTGCCAAGCATCCCGCTAGAATAGCTACAAAACCATTCATGATGCGGCGTGACATGAAACATAGCATCTGTGTCTAGCAAGAACTGCGAAGGGAGTGCACTATCCACATGTATAGCATCTCGTGCATAGCTCGAGGTAAAAGTGACATCCCCGTCACTAGTATACTCCGAAACTACATCTGCCTCAATTGTCAAAGCAACTGAGTCCATGGCATCACTACATACATCTCTGAGACTACCATGTCTCCTACGATGTCGCATACGACGAAAACAACGCCGTCTTACGTGTCCAGAATGACCACAATACCAACATATCACCTGTCGGCGTACTCGTGAATGTACATGTCTCACACGAGTCCGTGATGACTCAGATCTATCATACATATCATGTAATCTGCGCCAAAGTGCTCTCGAAGTAGTCTCATACATAACAAGAGCATATAAAGATTCCGCAAGGTGCAAAGAGAGTGTAGATAGTGCCATCTCCTCTAGCTCCTGCCACTGATCGTCAGACATGTTGGAAGGTCTACCTACATCACCACTCAATGGTCGATGCAACCCTCGCTGTCTCAATGCATCAAGCATACACTCTCTCCATGCTGCAAAGTCTGACCCATCAAACATGCACATTTCGGAGAGATCATAATCTGAGCGATCACCTGTCTCTGCCACGAGCACAATGTAGCAAACTAAAAAGCAAAACCACCTCACCAACAACACCTGGAAACTGTCTACAAATATGTCCAGAAACACAATGTAAAACCTGTGAGACACACTCCAAAATAGAGCTCCCGCAATGTCAATACAAGCCTCGCCTGCTCTAGTATCACACTGCAATCTATGAGCTAATCACCAAGCCCACACTATGCGGTATCGATGCATACACACGCACAAATCTCCCACTTGCAGAGAACACCGCACGCAAATGCTGAGTGCAACCCGCAATCTCTACCTAGATGGCATAAAACGATACGCATAAAACTCCTGAGAAAATTTCGCCAGAGTTTCGACGCACAATGTCTATCAACACAAAATAACCATTGTCCTGCAAGCTCAATACAATGAAATCAATGCGCATCAAACTACACTCAACATACATGCATAAGCTCTGCAAAACTATGGCAAACAATGCTCGAGATCACAAGACTCTCCCACCCAAGAGCAAACCACTGTCTCAAGCAAAGAAAGATACACAACTCCTCACTCTTGCCAGAGTGGATACGAAAACACAAAACTGTGTCCAGACTGACAAAACCTGTCAAAGTGAGAGTAAACACTCAATCACAGACTATGGCGAGAATCTGAGAAAAATCCGACAGAATTTTCTCTGAAAGCTGAGCAAAAAACTCAAGTACAATCTCTACCATAAACCATAACACTACTCAATGTCAATGAGTAGAAATGCCAAAATGGCTCCACATTTTTATATACAATGGCAATCCGCACTCAACGTACATCAGCGGAGTGACCGCGCATAAGGAAGCGCCAAAACATTTGCAATCCGGAAACTTGATCAATGCGAAAACAATGCTCTCAAGAGAGCTCACCGGCACTTGAAAGTGCTCGCCAAAATGCATGTATAATGGGCATCAACCATGAGCCATAACCATATGCAAACCATCCGCAAAGACCATGAATCCAAGCACAAAATCACTGCCAAAGTATTCTCTAAAACCCAGTGAAAGAGGCTCCACCTGTGTGCTCCAAAAAACTGCGTCTCTCAGGAGACCGCCTCGGTGGTGTGTAAACGCCTCCGTACTTCGTTGCCCAAGTCTACCAAAAAACCCTCAAGCCACAAGCTTAACACAAGCTGCAATTGCATCTTCAACTCAGAATTTATGCACTAAACTTCAAGCATCTCTAGTGCTTCCAAAAGTGCATCAAACTTGCACACAATGCGACAACAAAAAATCTGGAATTTCTGTATACAGTCAGTCTGAGCTGAATATCAGCCAAACGGCGAGGAATTTGCAAAAAGTTTCTTCTGCAAAGTTGTAGACCACGTCGAAGCGGATGGGCAGGAGCAACAAAATTCTCAGATCTGTATTCTACAAGGAGAAAAACGAATCTGAAAACAGTGCTACTGCGCACAGTTTTAGGGCAGCACCTTCACTTACACGCAATCTTCCACACTCCATGGGGGCACCAGAAGATGTAGAGGGGGAATGGGAAACACACATGAAACAAAACACAATGGCCTCTCTATAGATCAGGGTATTCAAAACACCCCTATCCTATAAAAGAAACTCCTTTAAAACTTACAACTTACACTAACAGAACCACGTCTACACATTCACCGCTGCTTTGGGGAGACACACACATCCACACTGACAACAATGAAAAACACAACAAGAGCAAGAGAAGGAGAAAGGGCAAAGGGAAAAATGATATCAAATGGGTGACAATGGGCTTGATATCTCTTCAAAAGAACATTTACAACATTTCCAATGACAAAGCTATGACTAGTTTCAAGAAAAAAACCCTCATGGGCTTGACAAGCACACATCTCTATCTAAAAACCCGCATGCATGCTTTAATGGATCCCAAAAAGCCCAAAAATTATTAGAAAACCCCATGTTGTGGAGGTGCTATTACACTTTTAGCATTTGCTCTTCCATTGGTCCACTTGGTGGCTCTTTGGCGGCCCAATTTGGCATCTTTTAGAGAGGCCAGTGCCTTTCAACTTCACAAATTTCCCTTTCTCCCTTTTTAGAGCCAGGAGCACTAGCAATATCGCTAGTGCCCCTTGTGATTCACAAGGTTCCATTCCCCCCCCCCCCCCCCCCCCCCCCCCTCTCTCTCTCTCTCTCTCACTCTCTCAAGAACTTCCTCCTTGAACTCTCTCTCCCTCACCCAAGCACTAGCGAGATTGCTAGTTTGAGGGGGGGGGGGGGGGGGGGGGGGGGGGGGAGTGTTTTGCTTTCAACCCGTCAAGTGAGAATAGCCTGTAAAGGTGCCACACTGCCACATCATTGTTGCCAAAATGGTCGACCAATGCTTAGGAGCACTCACCATCAACCAACACCGCTACCGTGCACTCAAAAACCACCCAACACCGCCATGAGTGTCGCACAGGGCCGCAAGCATGGGGGAGGGGGGAGGGGGGGGGAGAGCTCCACGAGAGCCTCTTTCTTTCCATTTTCTTGATGATGATAGGGTCTTGCCCCAAGATTTATAACATGCATCCAAGGATATCCCCATCATATATGGGCCTATTCACTGCCACGTGGCCGCACACGGTGGAAGCGACCCTTTGGGGTTAGAAAAATTTCGCAATAACTTTAAAAAATTGTCTTCTTCTTTGCCAATTGAGTGGCTCACGGTTTTTGGCCCCAAAATCCAATGCACATGCTATAAGATTCCATCGATAGCCCACCACTGTCTCCTCCACCATTCAATGTCTCTGTGGCCTTGAACAACGCATTCAAAAAATGTGAAAAACCATCCAGCTCTCCACTGTTTCCACCATCCACAAACTTCAATAAGCCATAACTCTATACTTACAACTTAGATGGACAACCCATCAATTCTAGCTAGCTCCACACACTACATACTTCTCTTGAGAACTTTGGTAAGCCCAAAAAAGTTCCAGATGGCATGCCTACTGAGGCAGTCAAACTGGCACTGACCTAGCCCTTGAAAAAACTTCAACTGGCCATATCTCAAGCATCTCGACTCCAATTGTCAATCTCAAAAGATACACATGCTCCATAAACTAAACACTCCAAATATATACACTCACCTTTTCTCTGACCACCCATCTGCACCTATCCATCCCGTAGGAGATCTGCAAGGCACTCCACATTCAAATTCCAATAACTTCCACCCTATAGCTCCGATTGAGGAGTAGTCTTAACCGGTTTGTAGAGCAACTTGAGCACTACATCTTACCACATGACTCCACCACTTTGAACACCTTGATCTACCAACCTATTTAGCCGATCATGGAGCCTTTATGGCCTAAAAATAAACCTCAAGCATACATTCCAGCAACCACTTGCCTACCTAGGACCTCCACACCTACTTTAGAACTCTATCATGCACTTGTAAACATACATAGCATTGTCTGTGCCTGCTCCTAACTTCGACCATGTTTGATTGTACCAACGTGTATAAATTCCTACAATATGGGTGTATACCAAAGGACAGGTGACAATCGAGTAAGAAATCTCTCATTCTTAGAAGTCTAAATTTTACTATCATAGTAGGATCTTTGTATCAACTAGGTGTTGTTGAAGTTTGGAGAAGGTGTGTACAAAATCAAGGCAAGATGCAAGTAATTACTAAAGCACACAACCTAGTAAAAAGGCTCTCATTCAAAGAGTATACAAATGCAAGGCAAGATGCAAGTAATTACTAAAGCACACACTAGAAGTTTGAGTGGACACTTCTCTACTACAAGAAAATTCTTCAAGTTGGTTCATGGTGGTAGAGTATGATATCAAATGTTTGAGATTTTTGGAACACATGTGACATTTGTGAGAGAATGTGCAAGCCAACATCACTAGACATGACTTTGGAACAAAAAACAACCTATAAATTTGTAGCTGAGGCCATCAATCTGAAAACTCTCAACCCTATGTATGTGTCTAAGAAGCTGTTCACCATGCTTCTTGTGATAGCTTTGGACAATAAGTGTCGAATTAACCTAAGCAAACTATTTTATGCTCTAGTGTGGTGTTTAGTGAGCCAAGATAAAATCCCAACACCTGTTTAAATCCTCGTATGTTTGGCAAGTTTTCTACTAGATGACTTGCAAGCCAGGGCATCCCAAACTTCTGGCACCAAAGCCCAATAGAACATGAGATCAAACATTGGATCTGGCCAAATTAGAAGGGCAAGAAGACATGTAACATGAACAGAGAGTGGACGAGGCAAGGAGATTTTTAAAATACCACAAAGAAAAAAAAACTATGAAAAAAATATTGAGAGTAGCTCATCGCGAAAGCAAATAATCCAGAGAAAAGAAGGCACAATGAACCATTAAACTGGTAGGAGGGAAACTAGAATGGACGGCCATAGTACCACTATCAAGAAACCCCAAAGACAACCATCGATGTAGGCCAAGAAATAAATGAATCTAAGAACACACAAAATTGAAAACTACCACATTGAAACAAAAGTCCACAATCGCCACTACAACAACAATTCAAAGATTACCTTACAGACTTGAGGCCTTACAAAAGCAACACCTAGTGGGATATATTTAGAATTTTTCACTTCCAATGCCTGTTACCATATACATGTGGTAGTGATGTGTGTGAACACACTAGGACCGCCGGGGCATTTTTTCCCTCTTTAGGAGGTTTTTTCCCCCGTGCATTGTATATACGCCCATCACTTTAGGGCCATCTATCTTTCCATTGCACACTAAGTAAAACACTCTCTATTGTGTGCCTTGAGCTTCCTTCATCTTCTCCAAGCTGTGTGTGTTTCTCTGCAACCCTAATTCCAACAAAGCACAGATTGTTTTCTAGAAAAAACAGGACTAGGCAGCGTGTAGTTGAACAGGCTTTTATTGCTTCTCAAAGAAAGGGTGGTAACAGTAATGCAGTCACTTCTTATGGTTCTACTGCGAGTGGCAAAAATTCTGTTCCTAATTCTTCTGCCGGCAGCACTTTGTCTGGAAATTCTAGTGATAAGGGCAAAAAGAAGATGCGTTGCCATTATTGTAAATCCAATGATCACTAGATCAAGTTGTGTCCTAAGTTGAAGGCCAAAGAGGCTAAGAAGAAAGAGGGTGGTTCCACTACAAATGCTGGTTCTAATACAAATGCATCCATTGTTGAGTCTTCTGTGAAAGGAGACTGTGTTGCTGATGTTGATGCAGAATGGGCTTTTAGCGCAGAGTGCACTTACAATCCTGCTGTCCATGATGCATGCTTGTCAATTGCTGCAGATTCACATGTGTGGTATTTCGACAGTGGTGCTACAAAGCACATTACCTCACATCGTGAATTGTTTACCTCTCTCGAGTCTGTCCCTCATGGGAATTTAGTCACTTGTGCCAACAACGCCTCTTATCCAGTTCAGGGAGTTGGAAAGATTGTGCTTACTGCTGCTAATGGCAGTTCTTTCACACTTGTTGATGCACTTTATGTATCTGAGATCAAGAAGAATTTCTTGTCTGTATCCACACTTGCTAGACTTGCACTTGTAGTCAAATTTGTGGATGACAAATGTACAGTTCATGATCTCAGTTTTGGTGATGAAATTGTTGCATCCGGGCTTTTGTGCCGTGGGCTATATAAGCTCACTTTGTATGAAAAGTGTGGACAAAATTTTGCAAATGCTGTTGCAGATTCAAGGGCTATTTCAGATGCAAAACTTTGGCATGCACGTTTTGGTCATCTGAATTTTGCTAGTTTGCTGCGTTTGCAGAAATCTGATATGGTTGCTTCTTTGCCACCTCTTGAAGCACCTGTCAAACATGTTTGTGAAGGCTGTATTTTGGGTAAGATGCAGCGTTCTAAATTTCCAAAGGATGGTTTAGTTAGGGACACATGCAGGTTGCAGCTTGTGCATAGTGATGTTTGTGGGCCCATGCAAACTCCGTCCTTGGGCAATTACCTGTACTTTGTGACTTTCATTGATGATTACTCCAAGCATGCATGGGTATTTCCGCTTAAAGCGAAGTCTGAAGTTTTTATGTGCTTCAAACAATTTCTGGCTATGGTGGCTGAAAATGTCTCAGAATGTACTATGGGCACCCTCCGTTCCGATCGAGGGGGGGAGTATATGTCTCATGAATTTACATCAATCAGACATTGTTACTTCTTTCTTGAATGGTGACATATTTGAGGAAGTAATGTCACAGAATCTAATATCTAACCAACCCAAATGATTTTCTCATATTAAATTGATCACTTAATGTGGGAGAATAAACGGGAACAAGTGTTAAGATATAGATATGTGCTTATAGATCTATCTCAACACGGGGCGAATAGTAAAGGGGCCCAAATGGGAGATGGTCTATCAAGAGCAAGGCTAACCAATGGAGCATAAGACCTTAGGGTTAGCTTCATTGAAGACCTCCAATAATGTGTGAAAAAGTCCTTTGACCTTAGGTAAGCTAGGGTTGAGCTTGAGGTGGGAACCCGGCCCAAGCTCGAGGTGCTTGACCTGCTTGAGGTGCTTGTCCTGCTTGAGGTGTTTTTCCTGCTTGAGGTGCTTGACTTACTCCATGCTTGAGGTGCTTGACTTGCCGCTTGATTAAGGTGCTTGAGGTGCCTTGACATGCTTGCCTGAGATGCTTGTGGGAATACCCCCTAGTCCAAGTGCTTTGTCATGCTTGATGACTAAGGTGCTTGAGCTCCTAAAGTCAAAAAGATCCCTACAAGGAGGGGGGCGAGCCTAAAAGGGGGGGGGATGAGAGAGAACACACACACACACACACAAGGGAAGCCCCAGCTTGAAGAGGCAGCAAGGACACTTGTCAAGTTCCTCCTTATGTTGCCCTCATGGTGTCCCTGAAGCCTATTGGTTGGCCACCCAAGGGTTCCAATGATAATTTAGGATATTTAATTAATTGATTTTTCATTTATCAAGTCCTCTCTCTCAAAGGGGAAAGGGGGACACTTGTCCCAAGGCTACCCCTGTTGCTTGTAATGGCTCCTGCTTGTGATTGGCTAGGCCTGGAGGGGTCCAATGAGCTTCAAGCATGAGCTACAAGGGGGGGTCGACCCAAGCAATCTAGGGGGGTGCTTAGGGGGTATACTCACCCACACACACTCTCATTGTGTGCTATGCAAAGTGCAAGATCTCCCTCTCCAAGCAAGTAGAGGTTGAGAGCCTACACCAACACTCTTGGCTATGGAGTTCAAATCCAACCAAGAGCCATGCTTCAATGCTTGAGCTTTTCATCTCTTTCTTCTTCATTACTATGCTATTATGTATGCTAGCTCAAGAGTTATGATAAGTGAGGAACTAGCTCTTTCTCGTATGAAATGTTTCTTCTTCCTCTTCCCTACCCTCATTCCCTGCTAGCTCTCTCCACCTTCGAAGGTGTTTGAGGTCTTGGGACTGAGGCTTGGTATAGTCAAAGCTTTCTTCAAGTTTAGGTTATGCTATGATGGTGATGCATGAAGCTTTCCATCTTCATTGCTTCACCTAGGTCACAAGGAACACAAAGAATGTATTGTAACAAGTCTCTCTTTATGGGAGAAATCATAATACAAATGCCTATTGGAGGGGGGACCAGCTCCACATAAATCCGGTCCTCAACTGTTGTCATGTTCTCTAAATTCTCTCTCTTGCAAAAGTATTGTCTATGCCAAGTTAACTAATTGCTATGATTATGTTGCTATCTTCAATTATGTCTACCCGCTATGCTCACAAAATCATTTCTTGAAAGTATTCTCATTAAATTCCGCTACTCTCAAATTGAATAGGCAAATTCCTTACAAAGTTTATGTAACGTAGCCTCGCGGTTTTGTCATAAAAGGACAAGAGGACAAAGTGTGCAGATGTAAGAAAGCTTTGTATGGGTTGAAGCAATCTCCTCGTGCTTGGTATGAGAAAGCTGACACTCATTTGGTTAAATGAGGCTTTCGTAACAGTCCAAAAGAAAGCACATTGTATGTAAAGCGTGAGGGTGATGTACTTCTCATTGTGGTTCTTTATGTTGATGATTTTATGATCACTGGACCAAATGAGAGACATATTGCTGAATTTAAGGCTGATTTGAATGCTACTTTCAAGATGAAATATTTGGGGCTGTTGCATCATTACTTGGGTATACAGTTTAAGCAGTGTGATGGTGGTATTGCCTTGTGTCTAAAAATTTACATAGAGACATTGCTATGTAAGTTTGGACTTGAGGAATGCAAACCTATTGCCACTACCATGGAAATAGGTTTGAAGTTGAGTCTACATGATGCTGGCGATCTTGCTGATGTCACTCTTTTTCAAACTGCTGTTGGCTACCTCATTTATGTATGCAACACGAGGCCGGATATTCAGTTTGCAGTCTCACAGGTCAACAGATTTATGCATAGCCCAGGGTCTAAGCATTGGCAGACTGTCGAGAGGATTTTCCGCTACCTTAGTGGCACTTTACATCTTGGCTTGTTTTATCCCAAGGGGGGATCATTGCCGCCAGACTTACATGCTTTTTCGGACTCAGATTGGTCTAGTTGTTTTGACACGCGAGTGTCCACAAGTGGTTTTTGTTTCATGCTTGGCAGTTCATGTATATCATGGCAAGAAGCAACCTACTGTGTCCACTTCGAGTTGTGAGGCTCAGTACAGGGCAGTCTTCACAGCTACGATTGAGTGTGTATGGCTTAGACGCCTTATGGCTGATTTGGGTGTTGGATAGGACACTGCCAACACTATCTACAATAACAGTCAGAGCGCATTGGCAGTTGCGAGGAACCCAGTTTTTCATGCTCGCACAAAGCACATTGAGGTGCATTACCATTATGTCAGGGAGAGGCTCTCAGCAGGAGAGATCAGCTTGGCTTATGTGCCAACACAGGACAACCTTGCAGATCTTTTCACAAAGGCATTGTATCATGAGAAGCTTGAAGCTTTCCGCAAAGTTTTGGGCTTACTCCCCTTTGTGGACTGATCCTGTCCTCAGGGCATGGAACTTCCCTTTACTCATGTGCCAGCTCTCATTCACCGCATCACTCCAGGGGGGATTTGTTACCATATCCATGTGGTAGTGATGTGTGTGAACACACTAGGACCGCCAGGGCATTTTTTCCCTCTTTAGGAGGTTTTTCCCCCCATGCATTGTATATATGCCCATCACTCTAGGGCCATCTATCTTTCCATTGCACACTAAGTAAAACACTCTCTATTGTGTGCCTTGAGCTTCCTTCCTCTTCTCCAAGATGTGTGTGTTTCTCTGCAACCCTAATTCCAACAATGCCTTTATCCCATCATGCTTAGCTCATAGCTCAAGTTCCATCAAGTTTCAACTCATCAATACCACACACCAACTACAAATACCATACAATTCCCATGTAGTCAAATATGAAAGTAAGAGCATAAATGTGGATACCATTACCAATGGATGCATAGCCACAATCCAAACAGGATGGAATAAAATTGTCGATCCAGTGGGCCAAATGATTGGAAGCGTAGGCTAGCAAGGTGACTTTTGACATCGGCAACTCAGACAATGGTTGGACTCAAGACACTCAAAATTTAGAACTATAGTGGAATTTTGAATTAATCATACATGACAAGGTTTTGATAGTGAGCAAGTACTTAACAGAAAATAGAGAAAGCCATCAAAGGACTGGAGCAGCAAACTAAAGAACTGGAAAATTTTTAATCCAATGAGAAGGTTGAGAAATGGAACCTAGGGAATGATCTGAAAAAATAATAGTCTATGTTAGACCAGAAGCAACCAATTGTTGATAGTTTAAAGGAGGCCCACAATGTAATGAAGTAGTCCATTTTGGATAATTATATCCACTAGTCTCTGGTAGATATCACAAACTTGGAAGGAAATCTATCCCTCAACCAGACGGACCTACAAGATCTGATTGTAAACATGAAAGAGGACCTGGAAGATAACGCGACCAAATAAACAAGTGCTTTAGAAAATCAAGCAGCAATGGAGCATCTCCAATTAAGCCAAGATGAAGACAAAGAGGACGATGATCTGAGTCAGCATTGGATGGTCTTTACTTGTAGGAACAAGGGGAACATTTTCATAATCCTAACTATACAATTCTCACTTATAATGTAGTGAATACAATTCCAACTTCAGTATATCATAGTACTTTCTACATGAATTGTTGTTCCTATAGATAAAGTATAGCTTGTGTAAGATCAAGCTGGTGAATTAGATTTCACTCCGAAAGGCAGTTCTCAAACTAACGTATATTGAACTCCTAGCTAAGAAGACCAAGGTTTTCAATCCATGTCATTAGTTTAGATGTATTGTTTATATTCACTTATCCATACTTTTAGTGTTTGGTTAACAGGTCAAGGAATTGACTAGATTAATAGAGGTAGGGATTTTGGTGATGCACCTTTACCTTTTTTGTTTTCTAATGCCCTTTTTCCTTGAGGTAAGTATATGATACTTTTCCTCATCATAATAAGTATTCAAT
The DNA here is from genome assembly GCF_014529385.1 of Adiantum capillus-veneris. Classification (NCBI taxonomy): domain Eukaryota; kingdom Viridiplantae; phylum Streptophyta; class Polypodiopsida; order Polypodiales; family Pteridaceae; genus Adiantum; species Adiantum capillus-veneris. The sequence continues at coordinate 55,845,308 of NC_140931.1, forward strand.
TTAATTTTATTTCATTTTTAAATATGCTTTGAATGAACTTTCACCCACTTATCTCTTTAGTTAGATGACAAAGTCATGTTTGAGGAAAGGATTCTAGGGGTTAGTGTACGTAGTACCTCCTCTGTCAAGCTTCCCTTTTCATATGTTAACAACTAAAGGCATTAAATTTATTTTAATTGATTTTCTATCAAAGATTATATGGCTACAAGGTTAGCGATTGTTTTTTTGAATTGCCACATGTTGCTCTTACTTTATATAAGGCTGCAAAATCTAGGCTTCCAAATCAAGGAGATTGATGTAGCCAATTTGGAGCAAGGTTTACGATGAATGCCACCTTCACATAGTGAACATCACTATGGGAGACATATTCCACAGGTGAAGAATATGAGTCTCTAGGAGGATTGACACATGCACCTTCTTTCCTAATAATGTAGTGGGATGGAGTCTCTAAGAGTTGATCAAGTCTCACAGACCATTTCAAGCATTTGATATAAGGAAAAATTTTAGTGGGGCCAAAATTTTTTAGGCGTATCAACGCATGTTTCAAAATGCTTTCCATAAACCATCCATAATCCAAAATTCAATCATAAATCATAATCCGTTTCCCATGACATGGGTGAGGACTCCACCCCTCTTTATGTGATACATAACCATTTTGCAAACCACTTTAGCCACCAATGGTTGCAAAAAATTTGATAGGACAAACATACCAAAAAAATAATCCAAGAGCCACACTAGCTAACACAACAAAAAAAACATAGGCGTATCGATAATTACAAGGAAAATCTCAGTCCTTGATCATAAGCCATAATGATCAATGAACCCAAGTGCCACACTTGGATTTTTAATTGCACTCATTGTTGGCAAACTCATCCAATACACATGGTCCTTAGAAACAAATTTTTTTAATGTATAAAAAAAATCCGACTAGCAAGTAAACATAATCTCAAATCACCAACTTAAAATATTTGAACTACATGTTAACAACATACCACAATTGTACATCTTCCTCCTTCTACATAGAGCTAGTTTTTTTTAACTTAAAAGGATGAAAAGCAGTACACATACGCACATGAGACATCCACACATTCTCTCTGAGATTCCATGCACATTATAACCTCATTACATAACTATAATCATGACACAAAACAGTCCCATCACTTTTTTGGCCAACCATATGCACATTATAACCTCATTTACATAACCATAATAATGACACAAAACAACCCCATGATCGCTTTGGCCAGCCATATACCCTAATTTCATCCTTATGGATAAAACAACTTTTAAAATTTTTTTTGGATGCATGCACCGTATACACAAGAGATAGTGTTTGACCCATGTCAATGCATCAAGCTCAACCCTGTAACAGAGGTTATCATCATAGCACATCAGTCCATTGATATGAAACTCATGCTAACACTATGGTGAAAAAAGAAGCCTTTATATGCAAAGTTAACCACACATTCAAGTTAGAAAAGCATACATCTTCACATAAGGTCAAATTGGTGGAAACAACTCACCGAAACTAATCATAAAGCATACACAAGAACTTCATGACACTTTTCTATTTGGAAAAGAGACCTATTTTCCTCTAAGGATTTCTACTTTGAAATGTAAATTTAGATAGGTATTTCTCTTTTCAATATGAGAAAAGGACGTTTTAATTTCCATGTTGGAATATAAGAGCATATTTTCCATGATGTAAATATTTCTAGGAATATTTACCATAAAGAAATCAAGACTTTTCCATGTAGGTTTTAGTTATCACATCATGGAAATTCAAATTTCTTTATATGGGAAATTTCTCACGCCCAACTTAAAAACTTTTCTACATGGGTATATTAAACTTCCACATGGAAAATTTGTTTTCCAATTTGTAAATATTGGACATGGCACAGTTAAAAATATAAATATATGTATTGGCTACAATCAGGATTGTTTTTTTGCAACCACCCGTTTCTTGAAAAAACCAAAGGTTTTATTCTTTTCTTTGCGCTTAAGTGTAATTTATAACGGGTAGCTCACATTTCACATGTAAAGAATAGGTAAAATTCATGGCAAAAAGGCTAAAGCGTCCTGGGTAGAATCCCATCTCACTCTTCCAAGATAGTAGAATATTCCTTCCAAGCTACTTGTTGACCAACACTTCTAAAAGACCACATCTACCCCTCACCTTATGGACACATGTCTCAAGGTCTCATATACCTAAATTTGTCAATATTTCTATCATATTACATTCAAATACACATGTCTTGAAATTTCGTACCCTATCTTTAAAATATTTCATATTTTTTTGTAATTATTTGTTTATAAAAATGGTTAGAGACAAATTGCATGACTACTTTGAAACAATGCTGAAAACAATTTAAGCTTACTTCCCAAGACCATTTGGAGGGTTTATCACCATGTAGATGAGCATAGATGAAGAGAACTTTTGAGGTTTCGATTCTAAAATGAATAGAATTACAAGGGCCTTTAAATAGAGGCATTAGTGGAAGCAATCCATTCTATGTAACATCTCAAAAGATGCTCTTGCTGTGATTTGCTAGTGCAACTTTTAAAATGTACTTTGTGTGTGCTCTTTAGGTCTCTTATAGTTGGCCAAAGTTGACCATACATGTCATCTACATCATCTAAGTTCAATGTATCCATTGCAATTGCCTCCATGCGATCATTGCTCAATAGCTCCACCACAACCTAAAGCATCCAAAAAAACAATAATTAGTAACTAGAACAAGGCATGTCAATTATCTTTAGCTAAGCGACATTTCTAAATACAATGTTACTTTCATCTAACCTCTTCATCAAAGCTCTCATTGAACCTTGATGGCTTTTTTATAATTCTACATGACCTGGTTACTTTAGGCATCTACACAAGAAAGGACCATTAATCAAAAGGTGGCATTAACAATGTCAACATTTTCACACATTTAAATTGTTCAAATTAACACTCACTATTGAATGGTTTTGATTACACATAGAAGGGGGGATTTGATTAGAGAGATCACCAAGTACCTACACACAATGAATTTTTTTATTGATCATTATCCACTCTAACAACATAAGAATTAACTCACAAACATACCTTCTTGCCACTTGAAGTTAGTAACTTCTTCTTCTTTTTAAGAGGCTCGGTGCTCGAGGTGTTCTATGAGAAAAAGCTCACAGATTGTTTGTCATTGTTGTAATTTTATTGAATAAACTTAAAAATAGAGTTAACACTAGAATGGTACAGGACACTTTTATGTCCTTGGACACTTTTGTGTCGTGTAAAGTGACCATTTTGCTTGAATTATTTGAAGAGTATGAAAATGAATTTCTAGGTGCTATATATCCACAAAGTTTCCTTATGAGCTGAAAAAACTTAGCATTTTTTTTGGAGTATCGATCTCACCATTAACCTTACTCTTGCACAACATTTTTGAACCTAAATTGTGTGAAAAAATGGGTCCTATTTTTGGCTTTTTTTCAATTTTTGGCAACTATACCACTCTAAACTTCATGTTTGTGAGGTTTAGATGGCTAGAGGTTAGGCCTTCATAGTTCTCAACATGTTTTGATGCTTGTAGGGAGAGCTAAGTGTTAAAATTGAAAGTTATGACCAATTTATAAGATTGCATAATCCTTTTTTTGGCCAAAATTAGCACTTTTATGATTTTTTTGGTGGCTTTCTTGATATCCAAATTCAATTTTGATTGTGTAAGTGTAATGTATAACATAAATCTAATCTTCCTTGAGTTTTGGGGGACCTAATATGCTATATAACATAGTATATGATGATGGTTGAGTTTTTTTATTGTTGAAGAATACGATACATTTTAGAGTAGCAAGTATAACTTTCTCAATATTGCTAGTTTCTTAGGCCAATTGTGTTTATTTTGTAGGTAGTAACCATATCTAATCATAGACTACAAACTTGTCTAGATATTGAGTAGTTTCTATGGGTTTCTAGAGGTCATAATGCTAAACCTAGTTTTTTCATGTTTGCTGTATTTAGCACTTTATCATTGCCCCCAAGGTTCCAATTGTAAGAGATCCATCATCCTTTTGACATGCTCCATGGCTCATTTTGAATCCAAAGGCCCAAAGGGAACTAAGAAAACATGTGTATAGTATCTGTATTGAGCGTGACTATAGAAACTTTGATGATAGGTCCGCAGAATGGCAAAAATGCAACTTTTTTGTACCTATTTTTTTTGCCAAAAAAAAATTAGTGAGGTAAAAGCAACCATATGTTTTGGTCACCAACCCATTGAAGTTAACATGGCATTTTATCTTATGTCCTACAAAAATCCCCACTCTTTATTATATGCAATCAACCGTAAGAAATTGTTGTTTTGGGCAAAATGCATTGGTCCATCAACTTTGGAGGCTTGTAGTGACCAAGGGATGAGAAAAATTACAAGTTTCTCATTTTTTCCATATGCAGTAGTTATTGAACTATAAGCTCATGAAAGGATTTTTCAAAATGAGTGGATCTACTATGGTTTTGGAATTTTTTCCCAAAACCCTGAAAGGACACTTTTATGTCCTGTTAGGTTACCATTCTAGTGTTAACTCATGGTGCCAATGGTTACCATCATTGAAGACAGGCTTGCAAACTTTTTTGTTTTCGTCTTTGGATTAATTGCATTTTCCTACAAACCACAAAAAATTAAGTAGAGTAGAGAGAAAGAGAGAGAAAGAAGATGTTGTGGTGGGTGAGACAGGTAAGAATAGAGCTTATAACTTACAAAGCTAGTTGATTCAATTTCATCGATCACTTGTTGACATGAATGATATCTTCATTTCTCTCAAAAGTCCCTAATAAGTCTCTCGAGTGAGAGGGAACCATGTTTTCCTAACAACACTTTATAATCAATTTCTACTATATGAACATGAACATTTGAATTTCAAGAGTTTGTTAGTGTGAATTTCATTTACCTAACAATAAGCCTAAGGGATCTCTTTTTTGAAAATGGGGGGGGGGGGAGAGAGAGAGAGAGAGAGAGAGAGAGAGAGTCTACATTTTTTATTAAGACATTTGTCTTGTAAATTGCTCGCATCTTGGAACATAAAATCCTCGAAAGTTACTTGATAGTCACAAGCATATTGTATCTCATGAGCAATGGCCGGTACATTGACAATTGTGCTTTTGTTCAATGGTTGCTCTACTTCATTCGAAAATGGTGCAACATTATACTAAAAGCAATTAGATTCTATTAGATGACAAAATAGTAAGCAATACTCACTATGTTCAAAGCTAAGATTAAGAGAAAGGGTATAATCCCAAGAAAATAAAAAGAGATTATTAGCAAACTCTAATGATAAAGAATGATGATTGCCTTTTCCTATTCTATCATTACAAGAATGACATGGAATTGCACTTTACAACTTCAAGCATGTGGAACAAAGATAAAAGAAACATTTTCCTAAAAGAGAAGACAAATGATATAAAATACTAATCTTTCACACTCAATCACCCATATCTAACTTACAGTATTATCTAACAAGCCCTTGGACCTTTTGAATTCAATAAAAATTTCTAGAGTGCACAAAGAAAAATAGAGTTCATATACACACATACTATCTCACATTTATGCACAAGGTATTAAAATAGGGTAAGAAGATACCATCTAATCTACTTACAGTCAAAGCATTTTTCAAAACTATTGGATCTTGCTTATCTTTGCAAGAAGAATACTTCATTGTGCAATTTCTAAGGATTTCTTTAGTGAAGTGTTGTTCCCGCGAGTCGATGTTTGCAATATTGGCAATAGACAATTGCTTTTACCATTAACAATAGACAAGTAAGAGTCAAGGGTGGAGTCAAATATCACAACAATAAATTAAAACTTTACGTTTCTTAGACTCACAAGCTCTTTAAAACTTACTCGTTGAGCTTGACTTCTTTGAAGATCGTGAGAGCCATCCAAGCAACCTTTATTAACATAAGGGTGAAGAACTTCATAGCTTGTTGGTACTTCCCCTTGTAGCCAAGCCTCCTAAAAAACATCCATATATAATTGTTTCAAAAGGATATGTCTATATTACAAGGTTTTTAAAACTCATTTTTCAAAGAATTACCTCATCAGTATCATCAAGGGTGATGACCCCTTGGACGAGGCCCGTATAGAATGCACTTCGAGGAGTATCTTCTTTGTGCAATGTAGTTGATGCATTGCTCATAGCGCAATCTTGGGTAGACTCCATGGGAGGTATATCATCCTTGACAAAATCGTTCTAGAATGAATGAATGAGAGAGAGAGAGAGAGAAGAGAGAGAGAGAGAGAGAGAGAGAGATTAGGACAAGTGAGAGATACAGAGAAAACTTACAAGATACATAACATACATATTGGTAATACCGTTTGTGGATTGGTGTGATTATGACCAAGACTTTGATCAATGTTGTTGCCTTGAGCATAGCATCTACATTTTTTTGCGTCTACCATTCCTTTGCCACACTTTCTAATGTAGCTTCGATGTTCCAAGACCTTCATGTACACATCTTCAATTCGCCATGGCAATTCTCCAAGTTTTCCAAAGTGGAGAGGTGGAATGTGCTCCATATTTTCTTTGATAAAATCGAGAATTTGATCTGATTTTTCACGGCTATTGCGGAGATTGATGAATGAAAAATCCTCTTTGTCTTGCCTGCAAAAACCCATGTCAAACAACTCTCTAATTTTTACCATGCCCTTGTTAAAAGATTCCCATGCTTCTCGATAATGTTTCACAAGGAAGGCTTTCCCAACGGTGGCATACATATCTTTTACCTTCGTAGGATAGAAAATCCTATCATACGTTATTGGGCGCGCATCATTTTTAGGGATTCCTACATTACTTGTGATAAAGTCACTAACTACATCGGGTAAAGTAGGTTTGACATGAGATTCGGTGTTGTATTCTAGGGCTTTGCTTTGTGAGGTTAAGCTCATATTCTCGGAAGAATGAAAAAGGGATGATGTTTGACTCTTAGGAACAAATATGTGTCCACCCTCTAGTACCCTTTTAGACCAACCCACCAGAGCATGTCTATGGGCAACACTCTTTATGCCTATCTCACTCCAACCTTCACTAGTCATATACAAGCAAAGTTTTCCATTAATGCCACTGGAAAAAATAGCCTCAGAATATTCACGTGTACCACAAAACCTTTGCACAAAATTAACCACTGATAGAGTGTCCCATGATATCACCTTGGAGTTAGTGTCAAAGCTCACATCTTCAAAGCTACGAGCCTTGAAAAGATTAAGAAAGAACACTAAATAAAGCTTGATTTTTTGCTAAAGTATACTCTTGAATTCAGAACGTTAGCATTGTACGTACCTTCGGCAGCCATATCTGTCCTCGAAAATGCAGTTTATGGAGCTCGTGAAATAGCCCTGTGAGCACCTGAGCTTGTCTTCTTGTTGCACGTATGACCCTGTTCAGAGTTTCAAATGGAGATGAGCCGTTTATATAGGAGCTCGGAGACGACCTACCTGTGATAACAGCTTCTGCAGCGCACCCTTAAGGGCTCCTTACTGACTGGCCTTGATTACAGCTTTTGTAGCGCACCCTTAAGGGCTCCGTACTGACTGGCCTTGATTATAGCTGCTGCATCGCACCCTTAAGGGCTCCGTACTGAGCTCGTCTCTAATGTCCCTCGCTCTCTCTGAGCCCGGCCTTGAGAGCCTTTTGTTGAGCTTGTTAGATGGCTTCCCCCCCTTTCAACTGCAGCTCGTATCCTCTCTTTGGCTGTCAATCAGTTGGCGGCCTTCATCCCCTCCAATCCCTTGGTAGTGCCTAGCTCCTGCAGTGTGCTCTGGCTTCTGAGCCCCCATGCCCTCCTTTTATATTTCTCTGCAAGTGGTGTTGAGATGTAGAGAGAAAGACAGAGAGACGAGACAAGAGACACACCATATACGCTCCCAAAGACTGATTCATATTGAGGACAAGATACAAATATATAGGTGAGACCAAGTTGAGTAGAGTGAGCCATATATAGCTCCAACACCCCCACTCAAACAAAGGTCTCTAGCTTTGGATGAAAAAACCCTTGGGGAGTTCAAGGGAAAAACCCAAGCCCCTATACAATGTGAAAATATGAACCAGCCTTGTGGAATTGTTTGAAAACAGATAAGGCTTCAGATTTTTGTCTAAGTAGAAATACAGTCGTATACCTTGAGAAATCATCAATGAAAGTAATGAAGTAGCGATATTGTGATCTCAAAGAAGGTAGAGGTCCACATATATCAGTATGAACAAGATCCAATATGTCATGAGAATGAGTTGTATTTGAAAGAGGAAAGGGTTTGCGATTGTGTTTCCCAAGAGCACAAAATTCACAAATTCCCTTATGGGATGGGCTTTAAGATCCATGCCATGAACAAGATCACGACGTTGAAGATCAAGGAGTTTTGAGAAATCAGCATGAACAAAACGGTGATGCCATACTTTGCAATCATGATCACCTGGAGCAGTGACAACATTTGCTACAGCATCGTTGAGAGAGAGTTCAAACAAATTACCATTTCGAGGAGCAGTGGCTATAGTCTGTCCATCTTTCTCAATTCGGCATTTGGTATGATCAAATCCAACAAACAGACCAAGATCAACAAGTCTAGCAACTGAAAGAAGATTAAGTTGAAGATCTGGTACATGTAATACTCCTCAAAAAATTCGAGTAGAAGAAGATAAGGTACCAAGATATAAGTCTCCAATACCCATTACTTGACAAGTAGTATCATCAACAAGATAAACAACACGTTGAACTGGCAGTGGATGATAGTTATGGAGCCACTTAGACTGATATGTCATATTTCATGTAGCACCAGAATCAACAAAAAAAAGTGATCCATCGCGTACATGAAGTATTCTGTCTGGAGCAACTGAATATAGGACGCAGCTTGTTTCTAGTACAATTTTGTTTCGATGTTCAGTAGCATATGCTCTATTCCGATCTGTGTCGAATCGACGCTTATAGCACATATGAGTGGGATGATCAGATTGTCCACAATATTCACAAGAATAAGAAGAAGAGTCTCTAGATAAACGTGTTTGTTTTGTGGTAATATTGTGTTCTTCATCATATTGACGTGCCCAACAATCATCTTCAGTATGGCCATTTCTGTTGCAGTAAGAACATTGCTTATTAGGAAATTTGAGACGAGAGAAAATATTACCGCGACGGCCACCTCTGCGGTTTCCTCGTTGAAATGGACGCCTTCGAGCATAAAAAGCACGTTCCATTTGTTGTGACTCAGTGTCCTCTTGTGAAATCATAGCTGTATCATGACTAGCATTACGACGTTCTTGACGTTGAGAGTATTCAATTAAAGACATGCAAGCTTGGTCAAAATCAAGACCATCTTTATTAGAGAGAATAGTAACAATGTTATCATAAGAAGAGTCCTTCACCGTATCAAGGAGAAGTGTAATCAGTTGCTTTTGTGGAACAGGATCACCGGCAGCAGCAAGTTGGTTAATAATAGATTTGAAAGATTCAATATGTCCCGTCATGGCAGTACCAACTTCATATTGTAACTTGTTAAGCAACCCTCTCAAATAAAGTATTTCTGTGACAGATTTCTTCTGAAAGTTTGCAATAAGGTACTTCCATACGTCGTGGGAAGTAGGCAGTTCATACTTAGCAAGAAAAAGGGAATCAGTAAGAGCAGAAAGAATATACCGACGAGCTGCTTTATCACGTCGTTGCCAATCCGTATAGGCAACATTCCAATCTTCAAATATAGGTCCTTCAGTGATAAGCACGTTATCATTATCCGTATCAACAGGCTGAGGCGGACAAACACGATTTTCAAGAACAACATCGGAGAGTTCATCGCCTTCACGAATTAACAACATCTTTGCTTTCCAGCCTGGAAAACCTTGACCTTGGAAAGGACGAACAGAACGATGTCCAGAAAGAAAGCCGTTGACGAGAATATTCATAGCCATATCTTGTTGCGAGAAGAAGTATAAGATAAGATCGCAGAATTTGCACACCATATATGGTGAAGGCCGCAATTGAGAATGAGAGATATGAGGACTGCGTTCTGTCAACGATAAACGTAAGAACGATGCTCAAGGAACGTCGAAAGATGTGAGAGACGTCACCCAAAAAAGGCAGGGTAAAGGAGACGTTAAAAATAAAAGAGTCCTCAAAATAGAGTGGCGTGAGACGCAAGATTGACGGCCACAATAAGAATAGCAAAAAGCTAAATCTTCTCGAAAATGTTAACGCCAAAATAAGAAAAACGATCGCGGACGCTTCACGAAGAAGTAGGACGAAGAAAGCTGCGTCAAGCTCAATTGCAGTAAAAACAGCATAACTTTCTGTTGAGAACTCCGATTGGCGCAAACCTAGAACTCGAATCGAAGAGCTCGAGGAGACGAACAAGTTTTTAGGGTTCTTACTATCCAGGTACTCCAAATCGAAGAGCTCGAGGAGACGAACAAGTCTTACTATCCAGCTCGAGGAGACGAACAAGCTTTTCCCGTTTCTCCAAATTTTGAGCAGAACAGCAAGAAAAATTGAGATGAAGTTCAGGGTGTCATCAACAAGAAAACGTAATCAACGATTAGATTGATTAGTAATAAACGCCACAGAAAACACTAATAATATTCTTCTTAACACAAAACAACCACAGTTAACAAGAATCAATGCTCAAAAACAAAATTTGTAGCAATTTTTGAATCTTACATGCAAATCGAATACACATACTGTTTTGTCACCATGAATTGAATCGGCGCGTGATCGTTACTGCTCTGATACCATGTTGAGATGTAGAGAGAAAGAGAGAGAGACGAGACAAGAGACATACCATATAAGCTCCCAAAGACTGATTCATGTTGAAGACAAGATACAAATATATAGGTGAGACCAAGTTGAGTAGAGTGAGCCATATATAGCTCCAACAAGTGGGAGCCTGCGCAGGATATACGCAACCGCTCCATCCTTCGCTTCACGCACACAATATACCCCTTGCTCTACCAGTCGACAGTGGCTTGATAAGGAGGACTCCCACTAAGGAGCTTATTCAAGCTTGGGCGCGCGGTCGTAATACAACAAAGTGAAGTAATAGTATTAGCAAAGTGAAGCTGACATTTGAGGAGAAGCCTTGTGCGTTCGCTACGTTGATCTGTGCATAGCCAAACTAGAACGTTCAACGCGCTCTGTGTATAGCTAGAGAATACAGAAATTAGCTGTGGCGGGATATGAAGATGGAGTGTCGATTTAGATTGTAGCTACTAACAGAATTTGTGTGCGTGTGTGTGTGTGTGTGTTTGGAGGGAAACTTGAAACGTGACTGCTTTGCCTGTAAAAGCTTATTGAATCGAATATTGGTTTTGCCAGAATTCATAACTGTAAGAAACGGCGCCCAATAGCCCTCCATAATGACGCTACAGACTCACGGTGGACTCGTGGAGAGAGAGAGAGATTGCAGCAATGTGTGTGTGTGTGGCTGTTGAGCTTCGCTAGAGTCTGCCGCTAGCCAGCGTGGACCCACTCCTAGCCAGCGTCGAATTCATCGAGCCTGGATACAGTTCGCCAGTCCAGTCATTTTCATTGGACCATTTTGTAGCATATACCTCTTGATATACATATAATTTGTCCATTGTAGCAAATTCCGATTGATCTATATATTCGTTTAGTTTTACATAAAATATATGCAAAATCTAGCAGATAATTTTATATAACTTGTTATTCTATGTGACGTATATACCGAGTTGTATATATACATGGACATTGTTCATCTATACACGAGGTAACGTACTGTGATTGTAGGTTATTGTTTATATCCTATCTCACTATCCAACTATACCATACATGCAATTTTACCATTATTATCATGCACTATATTTCACGTAGGTAATTGCATCCATTATAAACATCTTATCATAATTATTATCCCACGTTATTATCCTCGAGTATATCTCTAATTAATTTATATCCTATCAAGGTGTTATGTTCATACCCCTTGATATACATCTACATTTAATATCAATTGTTCATTGGGCTCGTCGTAATAATTACATGCGGTATCATAATCATTATCATGCACTATCCTCTTAGATCTCTAAAATACACCCTATATATATCTAGTGGATATCAAAAACATGCTCTACATCACATGGTGCAACTAAAATAGAGCTTGCATAATTATATTTGTCTAATGTATACTATCTTGTGAGATATATAGGGAATGTCTAGTGCTAAGTTATCTAAACATGATATTCTAGGTACATATGGAGTTGTATACATGCATGGACACTATCCATCTATAGAAGGGGTATTATAATGGTTGTTATCAAGGTTAAATATGTATATCCTAACTCACTACAACTCCCCACATTAATATATTCACACATATATACATATATATCGAGGCTCGGTAGCTCCAAACACGTGTACGTACATACACATTATCTTAGACATTAATAATAATGTGGTAGTGTGGATTGTTTTAATTTTTCATAACTCCACTATTTGAGCCTCCTATTTGAACTCTCAATCATCATCATAACCTAATCTAGGCTATCATGAAGTAGACTAGAGGCCGCATCGTAATTATTATCTTGTATTGTTTATATCGTAGGTCGGATATATTGAAAATATATAACAAATTCCTATTGATCTATATATTCGTTTAATTTTATATAAAATATATGCAAACTCTAGCAAATATGTTTAGAGAACTTGTTATTCTATGTGTATATATGGAGTTGTATATATACATTGACATTGTTCATCTATACACAAGGTATCATATTGTGATTGTAGGTTATTGTTTATATCCTATCTCACTATCTAACTATACCATACATGCAATTTTGTTATTATTCTCACGCACTATATTTGAAGTTATAAGTAATTGCATTGATTGTAAACATCTTATCATAATTATTGTCTCACATTATTAGCACTCATTAAGTATTGAGTGTATCTCTAATTAATTTTTATCCTATCAAGGCGTTATGCATTTACCTCTTGATATACATCTTCATTTGATATATAGTTTTTCAAAAATATGTAGGACATTCATATACTAAGTCATTATTCAATTACTAGACTCACGGCACCATGATTATTATCAAACACTATTTACATTGTATATCATAATAAATAGTAAAAACATATATCTGTGTTGTAACAACAAATGCAAATGATATGTGCGTATACATGTGGGGTTAATACGGGTACCTATAAACATGCAGGGACACTATCCATCTATTCATGTGTACATGTAGGGACACTATAGAACTATGCAAGGGGTAACATATACGTTTTAGGTTAGTGTTTATATCGTACATCAATATCCAACTAGACTAGCAGTGCTGCTATTATGGTAGGGAGACTATCGAACTATGCCAGGGGTGAAATATACATTCTAGGTTAGTTTTAATTATATCGTATATTACTATTCAAGTACACTAGCGGTGGCGTTATTATCTTTTCTACAACAACGAATGAAAATTATATATACGTATACATATGTGGGGACATCTTGGCCTAGGAAAAATTTCTTTCTGATTGACATCTTGTGTTGGTTACACGTGAGGTATACAATGTCATGGACGGGTTGTAGCTCTTAGGGCCCAATCACACACGTCCACCTCGACGTGCGCGACTTTGAGTTGGCACAATACCATCGGTGCCGCATGTTGTTTGGAAAATCAAAAGTATACCCTGGGTTACCTCCTCGCCCACAACAAGATAGCGACAGAATTACAAATTCTGAAGCGTGCAAAAACAAGAGAGGGGCTGCAAACCACCAACGTCCCAGCAAGAGACGCAAGCCATTACAGCTATGCTACACTGTTTCGAAGTTGGTCCTTAGGAAATTAGCAAACTACCTCTCTAATTTTTGCAAATTCCCAAAATACCCCTCAAATTTCAAAGATTGATTGCCATTCAATAGAAGATGCTAAAACTAGAGTTTGAGTTGGTTATGTAGTTTTTGGAGACTATGAACTTCATTATTTGTAAACATAATTGCCCTTTTTCGTGAGGTGCTTACACTTGAAAACGCCTCTCATTGCTCAATTGTCCAAAAAGAATAATGATTAGAATATATTTAGGCCACCAAAATAGATACAATGGTATTTGGGAATTTTTCAAACTTGATAGGTAGTTTGGAATTTCCACAAATTAGTGGGGTATTTTGGCCTTACATAATAATTACAATATATGTGAGCTACAATATAGTCTAGTTGGATAGTGGATAGTAAAGTCATTATTGGACTCAAACTTTTGTCTACTTATATCAACATAGCTTGGTATAATGGTCACACGTCTCGTCATTGCTTCCCAAGCCCGCCCAATCTAGCCAAGATCCAATATGATTTTGTGTAAACGTGTAGGATAATTATTACACCCCTTATATAAATTGATAATGTCCCTACATGTATACATTTATAGATGGATAGTGCCCCTACATGTAAATAATTTGACATATTATCTCTATACATGTATGTACATAATATTCACAATGGCCATCCATGTAAAATGAACCTTTTGATACTATGTCCATGTCAAGATATAGACACAATTAATATATGGATTCCGTACATCTTTTAGAAAAATTATATATTAAATGAAGATGTATATCAAAAGGTATCAACATACAAAGATAAAATAATCTCACATATTATCTCCAGGTAGGTATACATATTATTCAAAATGTTGATTCGTGTAAAATGGACCTTTTGATATTATGTCCATGTCAAGATATAAACTATTAATATGGATGTCCTACATATTTTTGGAAAACTATATATTAAATGAAGATTTATATCAAGGGGTATCAACATAACACCTTGATAGGATATAAATTAATTAGAGACATACTCGAGAGATAATGGGGTGCGATAATAATTATGATAAGATGTTTACAATCCATGCAATTACTTATAACTTCGAATATAGTGCGTGAGAATATTAACAAAATTGCATGTATGTATAGTTAGATAGTGAGATAGGATATAAACAATAACCTACAATCATAGTATGATACCTTGTGTATAGATGAACAATGTCAATGTATATATACAACTCAATATATACACATAGAATAACAAGTTCTATAAACATACTTGCTAGATTTTGCATATATTTATATAAAACTACATGAATATATAGATCAATAGGAATTTGTTATATATTTCCATATATGCGACCTACGATATAAACAATGCAAGATAATAATTACGATGCGGCCTCTAGTCTACTTCATGATAGCCTAGATTAGGTTATGATGATGATTGAGAGTTCAAATAGGAGGCTCAAATAGTGGAGTTATAAAAATTAAAACAATCCACACTACCACATTATTATCAATGTCTAAGATAATGTGTATGTACGTACATGTGTTTGGAGCTACCGAGCACTCGATATATATGTATATATGTGTGGAGATATTAATGTGGGGAGCTGTAGTGAGTTAGGATATACATATTTAACCTTGATAACAACCATTATAATACCCCTTCTATAGATGGATAGTGTCCATGCATGTATACAACTCCATATGTACCTAGAATATCATGTTTAGATAACTTAGCACTAGACATTCTTTATATATCTCACAAGATAGTATACATTAGACAAATATAATTATGCAAGATCTATTTTAGTTGCACCGTGTGATGTAGAACATGTTTCTGATATCCACTAGATATATATAGGTTGTATTTTAGAGATCTAAGAGGATAGTGCATGATAATGATTATGATACCGCATGTAATTATTACGACGATCCCAATGAACAATTGATATTAAATGTAGATGTATATCAAGGGGTATGAACATAACACCTTGATAGGATATAAATTAATTAGAGATATAATCGAGGAATAATAACGTGCGATAACAATTATGATAAGATGTTTATAATGCATGCAATTACCTACGTCAAATATAGTGCATGATAATAATGGTAAAATTGCATGTATGGTATATTTGGATAGTGAGATAGGATATAAACAATAACCTACAGTCACAGTATGTTACCTCGTGTATAGATGAACAATGTCCATGTATATATACAACTCGGTATATACGTTGTCAGGAGTTTTGTAGAAAAAGGGATTGCGCATATGTATATATACATGCACGGTGCATCAAATAAAGGATTTCCTAATTTCCATAGCCAGGTGGTTACGTGGGGCCCACGTGTGTACACGTAGGACAGGGTGTACATAGTGCAGCGATTTTCACTATTATCAGTACTAGTGTGTTTTTTCTACAATAAAGAGGAGTTGGTAGCGCGTAAAACTTCTCAAGGAAGCTATCTGCGGGCCGACGACATGAAGTAAGCAGGTGCGTCAGATGGCATCTAGTGGCGTCAGGAGGGCGAATGGGGTCAATACTTGCACGCGCAGAAGTATGGACACGACGTGGGTGTTTTCTTGTGATAATTATGCAGAAAGGTTATCATGAGGACCACTTTTTGGGGCCACTTCACGTGGTTGCGGGATGCATTATTTGGAAAAACTGAGTGCCAGGTGTGTGGATGATGCAAAAAGGTGACAACTATGCACTGCGAGGTCAGTTTTTCGCCTGTTTGGGGTCCGTTTGAGGACATCTAAAAGGCCACGGGTGCCAAACTAATAAAGCTAAGTGTGGGAACTGAAAAAACTGAGAGAAGACCAGAAAAAACATGGAGAAGAGAGGAGGAACAGCCGCAAGTGTGTTTTTTGCTTTTTTTGGAGCATTTTTTGGCCCTAAACCTCTCATCCGAGGTCGGATTTGAGCACTTTGACATTGTAGACTGGGGTTTTTGGGCGTTCCGGACACAATGGCGCTGTCCATTTTGCCAAATTCCTCACAGATTTTCTTCTTTTTTTCTGTGTAATCTTCTCCGGTGAGTGAAGCCTCTGCTTAACTTTGTGGTTGTATCTGGTGTATTTCCTCAATACTGTGTAGACTATTTGCCCCATTGGTGTTGGGCTGAGCTTCATTGAGTCTAAACAACAGCAATTTGCCTCCTTTGAGCTGAATTGAGAGTGTGTGTGTGAGTGTGTATGTGTGAGTGTTGAGTGGGCAAGTCGGAAATCTCTCTCTTCTCACTCCGTCTGTGTGTTTCCTGTCTCGGCCAGGCTGGTTGTGTAAGCCGAGTGGTGCCCCATAGTGTGTGTATCTTCCCAAGAGTGTGTGTCGGGTCATTATAGAGGCGTTGTGTGTGTTTCCATCCCGCTCACATTCTTTTGCGCCCCCACTGAGGATCTTCTTCGAGTACCTTCTGCTTCGAGCTTCAAGCTTCAAGATACAGGTTACAGGTTACAGGCTACAGGGACAGGTACAGGTACAGGTGGTTCACAGAGGTACAGGTAGCTGGAGTACAGTGATATACTAGCAGTGATGTCACTTGTTGTTGTTGTGGGTATGCATCACTTGGCGCCTATTTGAGCGCATTGTCTGTTGGATTGTACGTTACTTGTGGAAACTGCCATTGTACGCATTTGTGGAGCTATACTTGGTTGTATTTGGCAGTCCCAGTCATTTCTGAGACTTGGTCTGGAAGATAGTCATTTCTAAGACTTGACTATACGCGATTTGCATTAGCCTTCGTGTGAGGGTCGATAGCGTGAGGTTTTTATTGAGCTGGGGGATTCTCAAATGTAGAGATTCTTTCGGTGATATAGGTAGCTGGAGCACCCTTTTTGTGACCTTGCCATAGGCTATGTACTAGTGAGTCCTACTTGATGCTCGGGTTCTATTGTTGACAGTTTATGCATACATATACAGTCTATATTTTGGGTTCCTACTACTCTATTTCTGGGGAAACTCTGCCAAAATTTTTCCAAGTTATGATGGCTGGTTTTTTGGTCTTTTGAGCCATTTATGCTGTTATGCTGCTGAAAATTTTGGCAAAATCAGAGGTTAAGTCAGGTGTGCCTTCTTGGGAGCTTCATGGTTGGCTTTAATGGATGATCAAAATGCCCCTCAATTCACTCCATTTCATTTAACTCAAAGAATCCAGATAAATGTTCATGTGTCCAGGAAGATTTTTTTCCAGCAATGCATAGTCTTTATGTTCGGGCCAAGAAGATTAAGAGAGATCCTGGAATGTCCTTTGCCTGTTGTAATTCCGATGATCAACTATGAAAACTCATTTGATGTGCATGTGTTTCTCCTTATCTAAAGTTGAGCTCCATTGAAGTTTCTGAGAATTGAGTCAGTAAAAGTTTTGGGTTCTTGCACGTGTGTTTAAAGGGGTTCTCAAAGCATTGAAACTTGGTAGCCATGGCTTTCTCTTATCCGGAGTTTCATGGAAGAAGTGATGAAGATGTGGAAGACTTTCTGGAAAAATGGAGGTTGCATGCATTAGCAACCAGATTCATGACCCTCTGCAGATGTTACGTGTTCTCCAAATTTGTTTGAAGAGTGATGCACGATTTTGGTCCAAAGCATTTGAAGAGGAGTTGCGTGTAGCGGATCCACCTGTCAGATTGAGTTGGGACAATCTACGACATGGGTTGGAAGTGGAGTTTGTGAAGATAGAAGAGCCTGACAAAGTGTGGCAAGAAGTATAGGCTTTGGTGCAAAAGGAAGGTGAGCCAGTAGATGCGTACATACGTAAGTTTTCATTGGCATGGGAGCGAATGTGCAAGGCCTTAGGACCACAGGTACCCCCGCCTGACATGATGAAGAAGGACAGGTTCTTAGCTGGTCTTTGGGAGAATATACATTGGAGAGTGGAGCTAAAGAAGCCTAGGACATATGAAGATGCACTAGAGGTAGCAAGGAACAAAGAGTGGAAGCTGAGATAAATGAGACAGTTAGGGGTGGAGTCTTTGCCCATGAGGTCTGAATTTCAGCCTATTGACTCTTTACAAGGTCGCATGCCAGGGGTTCATCACGAACCAGTGGTTCCTGTTACTACTCAGGTTATGCCAGCAGGGTTCACTACGGCAGTGCAAGATGATGGGCTAAGGCAAGACATGAGGCAAATGGTAGATTTGATGAAGAATCTCAGCCTAAACATGCTAGGTCAAGTGGGAAATAATCAAGGTCAAGGGAGGTTTGCAAATCAGCCAGGAGGTGAAGAAAGGCCTAGGAATGGTGTTGGACAAAGCAATGGTAGGTTTTGGAGGCAAACGCCCACATGTTACAATTGTGGAGAGTTGGGTCACATCAGCCCGCAATGTGATAAGCCACCAAGGATGGGGGGAGACATGTATCCATTGCCAAGACAGGTGTTAACTAGGTCAAATGATTATGGCATCGAAATTAAGGGAGATAAAGGAACCAGTGGATTAACCCAAGAGGAAAAGGGAAAGACAAAAGTGTTAAGTGTAGTCACCTTGGAGAAGGCATCAAAGCTAGAGGATAGATTAGTGATGCCTATTGGGAAGAGGACCACAGAGGATAAGGAAGGAAGAAGTGCCCCAGGTCCTAGTAAGAAGAAAGGAAAGAGCCATGAAGGCGAGGATGTCAAGGCCAAGAGGAAAAGGAGAGCTCGTCGAAAGTTTCATGTTTCAGATTTTCCACTAGGGGATGGGCAATTAAGCTATGACTTGAAGGAGGATCTGACGATCAGGAAGGCAGATGTTACTTTTGGGCAGCTTATAGAGATGGTGCCTAAGCTAAAGCGACAGTGGAAGAGGATGGTTAACCCAATGGAGAAAGAGCCAGAGAGAGGTTCAGTAAAGGTGTTGGCAATGGATGAGCTACCAGACATTTGTCCAATAGTAGATGTGTGGCATAAAAGGAAAAATTTGGGACAAGGTTATGTGGATGGCAGAGCCCAAATATGCGTCATAACACACTCATGCGTTGAGAAGATGGGTCTCACAGTGGCTGGGGTGTCAGGTTTTCGGATCAGATTGGCAAACCATCAAAAAGTAAAATGCTTGAGTGTTGTAAAGAGCTTAGAAGTGGAGGCATATGATGCAAAGGCAGTGGTTGATTTTCATGTGATGCCAGCAGGGTTGGGAGCATATCCTATTATACTGGGCAGACCATGGTTACATGCAGTGGGAGCTGTTCAAGATCGGTGACATGGTACGATTAGCCTCTATAGAAAGACAAGTACCAAGAAGCTTTATAATATGGACACAAGGAAACGATTAGAGGAGATTTATGAAGATGAGGATGAGTCTAGTGATGAAGACTCTTCCACGGTGACAGATGAGGATAGTGATAGCACTACCAGCAGTGATGAGGATGCTGATGTTGAATTTCTTTTGATGGAGAAAGAAATCCAGGAGTTTGGTTTAGTTGCATTTGCGAATGAGGTTGAAGATGAAAGTGAAGGGCCTTATGAAGTGATTGAAGGGCTGATGCAAACCAAGGTTGAGTTGTCAAAGAAGCAGGAATTGATGACACAAATGATCAGTGGAGACCTCTCAACTATGGAGAAGGATATATATTTGCACATGCTGGCTAGTTTTCCTGATTTGTTCATTACTTCATATGAAGAGATCAGAGGGTTCAAGGGCGAAGAGATGCATATAGAGCTGAAAGAAGGTGCTAAGCCAGTGCGGCAAAGGCTAAGAAGGATGGGTCAAGAGCAAATGGAAGCCTTGCGAGAAGAGGTGGACAAGTTATTGAAGGCAGGGTTCATAGTCCCTGTGGAGACCACAGAATGGGTGAGTCCAATTGTAGTCAGTCCAAAGAAGGATGGGAAGTGGAGAATCTGTGTAGATTTTAAACCCTTAAACACAGCCACTAAGAAGAACCCATATCCTCTTCCATTCATCGATCAGATCTTGGATTTAGTGGCAGGTTATGAGAGGTAGAGTGTGTGTGATGGTTTTTCAGGCTATTTTCAATTGAAGATTGCTCTTAAAGACCGCACAAAGACCACTTTTATTACGCCATGGGGCTGCTATTGCTACACAGTATTGCCATTTGGGTTGTCAAATGGACCTTCCTTCTATCAAGAGAGAGCAAATTGGGTGTTGGAACCATTCATTGGTAGTTGTGTTAAAGCTTTTATGGATGACTTCTGTGTTTATAGCAGTAGGGCTGAACACCATGAGAAGCTGCAGATGGTATTGGCTCGATATGATGAATGTGGAGGACAACTAAATCCAAAGAAATGTCATCTAGCACAGCCAAGGGTGAAGTTATTGGGCCATATGGTGTCAGAAAATGGCATTGAGACTGATCTAGAAAAGGTTAAGTCTATTATTCTTCTTCCATCACCTACGAGTACGAAGCAATTGGCAACTTTTATACACAAAGTGAAGTACATGGCAAGGTTTATTCCATTGTCTTCTCAGATTCTTTATCCATTAGAACAAGTGGAAAAGCATGATCCATTGCAATGGGATGACAACTATGAAGAAGTGTTTCAAGAGGTGAAAGAGGTGTTAGGGGGGTTGTCAGCCATACAGGCTCCTGATTGGGAGCAAGTGTTTTATGTAAATCCATCAGTAGGAGAGGATGCCATTGGAACCATGCTATTGCAAAAGGGGAAGGGCAGCCATTATATGAGGCCAGTGTATTGTGCAAGCCGTGTGAAGCTGGTAGCAGAGAGAAAATTCTTGGAAGTAGAGCTAGTGATGGCCAGTGTAATATTTGCTTGTCGACGATTTCGTCATTACTTGCTACCACGAACTTTTGTTTTCTTGACGAGCTATGCCTTTTTGCCACATTTAATTAATGTCACTAACATGTCAAATGTGGTCAAGAAATGGGTAATTTAGCTGCAAGAATTTGAGTTCTCTTTTCTAGTGGAAGATAGTACAAGGGCTACCCTAGCTGATTTGTTGACCTACAAGGAGAATCCCCTTATTGTTAAGGAAGAGGTGGTGAGAAAGGTAGTTGAAGAAGTGCCACAGATCAGCAATGCACATGTGTTGTTCTTTGATGGTTCATACAGAAAGAGCCATGATGCGGCTTCAGGGGGTATAGCACTTTATGATCCAGAGGGGAAGCTAGTATGCAAGAGAGGGTTCAAATTGGATGCTCATAGTAACAATGAGGCTGAATATGCTACTCTACAAGCCGGATTACACATTTTTTGAAGCATGGGGTTCGAAGGTTGAGCATAAAAGGTGATGCCTTGTTAGTGGTGAAGCAAGTGCTGGGTGTGTGGAAGAGCAAGAACACCTCATTGAAGGAAATGTGCTTCAGAATTAAAGGCCTGTTAAAAATGTTCAAAGCATGGAGAATCACACATTGAACGTGCTCTAAATGGAGAGGCACATGAAGCAGCTCAAGGCATGATTGGGGAGCTATTTGTGTTGAGGACCACTTTACCTCTTTATCATGGCCGGGAAAGTTTGGCTCAAGAAGAGGAGTTTTTGCTAACAGGAATCATTCCAAAGGAGATTCAGAAGTCTAAGAAGTATGGTTTTGTGCGTAGAGCATACATGTACAAATTGATTGGTGATGTCTTATACATGAAAGGGGCTGATCTCGTGTTGAGACGTGTACCTTGGCGAGAGGAGCTTTATAGAGTGTTGGAAGAGAATCATGAAGACACATGTGGTGGCCATTTTTCTCTAAAGATCACCTTGCATAAGATTTTGCAAGAGGGGTATGTATGGCCTAGTTTGCACAAGGATGTTCACCATTGGTGTAGGTCTTGCAATAGGTGTCAAGCATTTGGGAAGAGAGTGTTGAAGCCAGAGCTACGAAAAACTATTATGGCGTTTGATGCGTTTGAAAAGTGGGGGATTGATGCAATAGGCCCGTTACCTATCACAAGCAGGGGTAAAAGCTATATCTTGACGACAGCGGACTATCTCTCTAGATGGGCAGAGGCTATACCAGTAAAACAGATCACTGCAAAGGATGTGGCAAAATTTTTGTATGATGAAATATGTTGCAAGTTTGGGGTGCCATTAGAGCTACTTTCAGATAAAGGGCCAGGATTTAGAGCTAAACTGCTAGACTTCTTATGCATAAACATGAAGATTAGGCACCAGCATACCACTCCTTATTACCCGCAGTGTAATGGCTTAAATGAAAGATTCAATGGTGAGTTGGTACAAATTCTTTCTAAAGTGACAGAGCACCAAGGAAAGAATTGGGATTTGGAATTGCCTTGTGCATTATGGGCTTACCGTACTTCGATGAAGACAGGTACAGGGTTTACTCCATTTCATTTGGTGTATGGAAAGGAAGCACTATTGCTTGTGGAGGTAGAGTTGCCTGTGGTCAAGATGTTAGAGAAGTTGCTTGGGCCGCCTAGTGATGCATTCAAAGAGAGGCTCTTGCAGTTACAAGAGGTCCAGTTGGATAGGATGAGCGCATTGGAGCATTATGGGAAAATGCAGGATAAGGATTTGGCAAAGATAAATGAAAAGGTCAAAAGTAAGGGTATCAAGTAACATGACTTGGTTTTGTGCTACAACAGTAAGCTAGACAACACCTTCCAAAAGAAGTTTCAAATTAAGTGGGAAGGCCCTTTCAAGGTAGTGGAGTGATTTCCAAATGGCACATATCAGCTGGCTAACCTGGATGGTGTTCTACATAAGTCAAGGGTAAATGGATTGCGTCTTAAATTGTATCATGCTAGATTGATGATGGTGGAGCAAGATGAGCTGTCTGTGGATCAAGCAGTGTTGGTGAGGGATGAGGAGAGTAGTGATGCGGCGAGTCTCATATCTCTCTTTGCTGCTGCTGATCATGAATGATCTAGCAGGCTAGGGGATGGGAAAATTATGTCAGGAGCTTTTTGGAGCAAGGGATTGTGCATATGTGCATATACATGCATGGTGCATCAATAAAGGATTGCCCAATTTCCATAGCCAGGTGGTTACGTGGGGCCCACGTGTGTACAGGTAGGACAGGGTGTACATAGTGCAGCGATTTTCACTATTATCAGTACCAGTGTGTTTTTTCTACAATAAAGAAGAGTTGGTAGCGCGTAAAAATTCTCGAGCAAGCTATCTGCGGGCCGATGACATGAGGTAAGCAGGTGCGTCAGATGGCATCTAGTGGCGTCAGGAGGGCGAATGGAGTCAATACTTGCACGCGGAGAAGTATGGACACGACGTGCGTGTTTTCTTGTGATAATTATGTAGAAAGGTCATCATGAGGACCACTTTTTGGAGCCACTTCTTGTGGTCACAAGATGCATTATTTGGAAAAACTGAGTGCCAGGTGTGCGGATGATGCAAAAAGGTGACAACTATGCACTGCGAGGTCAGTTTTTGGCCTGTTCGGGGTCCGTTTGATGTCATCGAAAAGGCCCAGGTGCCCAACTAATAAAGCTAAGTGTGGGAACTGAAAAAACTGAGAGAAGACCAGAAAAGAGGTGGAACAGCCGCAAGTGTGTTTTTGCTATTTTTGGAGCATTTTTTGGCCCTAAACTGCTCATCCGAGGTCGGATTTGAGCACTTTGACATTGTAGACTGGGGTTTTTGGGTGTTCCGGACGTAATGGAGCTGTCCATTTTGCCAAATTACTCACAGATTTTCTGCTGTTTTTCTCTGTAATCTTGTCCGGTGAGTGAAGCCTCTGCTTCACTTTGTGGTTGTATCTGGTGTATTTCCTCAATACTGTGTAAACTATTTGCCCCATTGGTGTTGAGCTGAGATTCATTGAGTCTAAACAATAGCAATTTCCTCCTTTGAGCTGAATTGAGAGTGTGTGTGTGAGTGTGTATGTGTGAGTGTTGATTGGGCAAGTGGGAAATCTCTCTCTTCTCACTTCGTCTGTGTGTTTCCTATCTCGGCCAGGCTGGTTGTGTAAGCCGAGTGGTGCCCCATAGTGTATGTGTGTATCTTCCCAAGAGTGTGTGTCGGGTCGTTATAGAGGCGTTGTGTGTGTTTTCCATCCCACTCACAACGTCACATAGAATAACAAGTTATATAAAATTATCTGCTGGATTTTGCATATATTTTATGTAAAACTAAACAAATATATAGATCAATCGGAATTTGCTGCAATGGATGAATTATATGTATATCAAGAGGTATATGCTACCTAATAATTACAATATATGTGAGCTACAGTATAGTCTAGTTGGATAGTGGATAGTAAAGTGATTATTGCACTCAAACTTTTGTCTACTTATATCAACATAGCCTGGCATAATGGTCACATGTCTCGTCATTGCTTCCCTAGACCGCCCAATCTGGTCAAGATCCAATATGATTTTGTGTAAACGTGTAGGATAATTATTACACCCCTTATATAAATTGATAGTGTCCCTACATATATACAATTATAGATGGATAGTGCCCCTGCATGTAAATAATTTGACATATTATCTCTATAAATGTATGTACATAATATTCACAATGGCCATCCATGTAAAATGAACCTTTTGATACTATGTCCATGTCAAGATATAGACACAATTAATATATGGATGCCATACATCTTTTAGAAAAATTATATATTAAATGAAGATGTATATCAAAAGGTATCAACATAAAAAGGATAAAATAATCTCACATATTATCTCCAGGTAGGTATACATATTATTCAAAATGTTGATTCGTGTAAAATGGACCTTTTGATATTATGTCCATGTCAAGATATAAACTATTAATATGGATGTCCTACATATTTTTGGAAAACTATATATTAAATGAAGATTTATATCAAGGGGTATCAACATAACACCTTGATAGGATATAAATTAATTAGAGACATACTCGAGAGATAATGGGGTGCGATAATAATTATGATAAGATGTTTACAATCCATGCAATTACTTATAACTTCGAATATAGTGCGTGATAATAATAACAAAATTGCATGTATGGTATAGTTAGATAGTGAGATAGAATATAAACAATAACCTACAATCACAGTATGATACCTTTTGATACTATGTCCATGTCAAGATATAGACAGAATTAATATATGGATGCCATACATCTTTTAGAAAAATTATATATTAAATGAAGATGTATATCAAAAGGTATCAACATAACAAAGATAAAATAATCTCACATATTATCTCCAGGTAGGTATACATATTATTCAAAATGGTGATTCGTGTAAAATGGACCTTTTGATATTATGTCCATGTCAAGATATAGACTATTAATATGGATGTCCTACATATTTTTGGAAAACTATATATTAAATGAAGATGTATATCAAGGGGTATCAACATAACACCTTGATAGGATATAAATTAATTAGAGACATACTCGAGAGATAATGGGGTGCGATAATAATTATGATAAGATGTTTACAATCCATGCAATTACTTATAACTTCGAATATAGTGCGTGATAATAATAACAAAATTGCATGTATGGTATAGTTAGATAGTGAGATAGGATATAAACAATAACCTACAATCATAGTATGATACCTTGTGTATAGATGAACAATGTCAATGTATATATACAACTCAATATATACACATAGAATAACAAGTTCTATAAACATACTTGCTAGAGTTTGCATATATTTTAATAAAACTAAGGAATATATAGATCAATAGTAATTTGTTATATATTTTCCATATATGCGACCTACGATATAAAAAATGCAAGATAATAATTACGATGCGGCCTCTATCTACTTCATGATAGCTTAGATTAGGTTAGATGATGATTGAGAGTTCAAATAGGAGACTCAAATAGTGGAGTTATGAAAAATTAAAACAATCTACACTACACATTATTATCAATGTCTAAGATCATGTGTATGTACATACACGTGTATGGAGCTACCGAGCACTCCATATATATGTATATATGTGGAGATATTAATGTGGGGAGCTGTAGTGAGTTAGGATATACATATTTAACCTTGATACCAACCATTATAATACCCCTTCTATGGATGAATAGTGTCCATGCATGTATACAACTCCATATGTACCTAGAATATCATGTTTAGATAACTTAGCACTAGACATTCTTATATATCTCACAAGATAGTATACATTAAACAAATATAATTATGCAAGATCTATTTTTTGCACCATGTGATGTAAAACATGTTTCTGATAACCACTAGATATATATACGTGTATTTTAGAGATCTAAGAGGATAGTGCATGATAATGAATGATACCGCATGTAATTATTACGACGAGCCCAATGAGCAATTGATATTAAATGTAGATGTATATCAAGGGTAATGAACATAACACCTTGATAGGATATAAAGTAATTAGAGACATAAACGAGGAATAATAACATGTGATAATAATTATGATAAGATGTTTATAATGCATGCAATTACCTACGTCAAATATAGTGCATGATAATAATGGTAAAATTGCATGTATGGTATACTTGGATAGTGAGATAGGATATAAACAATAACCTACAGTCACAGTATGTTACCTCGTGTATAGGTGAACAATGTCCATGTATATATACAACTCGGTATATACGTCACATAGAATAACAAGTTATATAAAATTATCTGCTAGATTTTGCATATATTTTATGTAAAACTAAACGAATATATAAATCATCAAAGTTTGCTACAATGGACAAATTATATCTATATCAAGAGGTATATGCTACATATAAATTACAATATATGTGAGCTACAATATAGTCTAGTTGGATAGTGGATAGTAAAGTGATTATTGCACTCAAACTTTTGTCTACTTATATCAACATAGCCTGGCATAATGGTTAGACGTCTCGTCATTGCTTCCCTAGCGTGCCCAATCTGGTCAAGATCCAATCTGATTTTGTGTAAACCTGTAGGATAATTATTACACCCCTTATATAAATTGATAGTGTCCCTACATGTATACATGAAAGATGGATAGTGCCCCTGCATGTAAATAATTTGACATATTATCTCTATACATGTATGTACATAATATTCACTATGGCCATCCATGTAAAATGGACCTTTTGATACATACCATGTCAAGATATAGACACAATTAATATATGGATGCCATACATCTTTTAGAAAAATTATATATTAAATGAAGATGTATATCAAAAGGTATCAACATAACAAAGATAAAATAATCTCACATATTATCTCCAGGTAGGTATACATATTATTCAAAATGGTGATTCGTGTAAAATGGACCTTTTGATGTAATGTCCATGTCAAGATATAGACTATTAATATGGATGTCCTACATATTTTTGGAAAACTATATATTACATGAAGATGTATATCAAGGGGTATCATCATAACACCTTGATAGGATATAAATTAATTAGAGACATACTCGAGAGATAATGGGCTACTTGGGAGTAAACTTTTGCAACTAAACGCACCTTGAATACACCCACTTACATTTAATAGTAATTGTACGACCAGGAGGTAATTCAGTTAGTATCCATGTACCTTTAGAGATAAGAGAATCATACTCTACTTCCATAGCCTCTTGCCATTGATCCTTTTGTGGTGAAGAGATAGCTTCATCATAAGTAATGGGATCTTCGGAAGTAGAAAAAGCATTATCAGCAATATCGTCATCATAAACATGACATGAGCCATTTTCAAAATCAATAGGCAGATCAACAAAAATATCAATATCATCATTGGCAACATTCGGAATGGATGGTTGTGAAGAGGAAAGTTGCTCTATAGGAAGAGTTTCATCTTCTGAAAGAAATGGAAAAGCCTGAAGCAATGATTTAGTATCATCAGAATCATCCATGGACCATGAGCCTCCCATAAGCTATTCGTTAAAAGTAGCATCACGATTCACAATTACTTTCTTGGAGGAACGGTCATAGCATTTGTAGCCTTTGGAAGTGTCAGAATATCCAATAAAAATAACTTTAAGACCAGGAGCATCAAGCTTTGTTCGTGCTTCTTTGGAACATGAATATAAGCAATACATCCAAAGGTTCGAAAAATGAGATACAGAAGGAATT
>NC_140931.1:55874211-55949165 GCF_014529385.1 Adiantum capillus-veneris
TTGGTGTGTCAGCATTCTTTGGAAAAGTCAATTAGGGTGTTCATTGATGATTTCTGTATTTATAGCTCCAAAATCATTGCATCTACAAAGGGTAGAAGAAGGGTTTAAAGAAGCTCTATGGACATGGTGAGGTTCAACTCAACCCCGACAAGTGCCATATAGGTGAGGATGAAGTAATCTTGGCTTGGCATAAAGTTTCTTACAAAGGCATTGAAGTGGATCCTTCGAAGAGCAAAGGCTCTTATTGAGCTACCATCACCAAAGATGTCTTAAGGAGGTCATCTCATTCATTGAAAAGGTGAAGTATAGGTCACGCTTCATTCACTTAGCCTTGGAGGTTGCTTTATCCTTTGCAAAAGTTAACACAACAAGTTGGAATTTGCATGGTCTGATGAGAATGGAAGAGTATTTTTGTAACGTAAAGTCATTTTGTCAGAGCTACCAACACTTCATGCCTCCTTGTTGGGAGTACACATTCTTTGTTAGCTCTTTGTTTTGGAAGGGAAACAATTGGTGCTGTGTAGCTACAACAGAGATCCCTCACAGTACAAGGATGCGACCCATCTACTTTGCTAGTAGGGTCATGAATGCTTTTGGAGAGAGACTACACACTCATGATGCTTTCTCTCATCGTTGTTTGCGGTGAGAGAAATTTTAGATCCTACCTACTACCATAACCTTTTGTAAGTTCAATGCAGAAAATGTGTTCCCCTGGGGTGTCATCTCAAATGAATCTTAGTACTTAGGATCTCAAAGTGGGATTATGGAGTTGCAAGAGTTTCAATACTCTTTCAAGGTAGAAGTTAGTGTGCGTGCACAATTGGCAGAGATTCTCACTTATAGGGTACATGAGAAAGAAATTAAGGTGCCTCAAGTAAAGACCCTACCATTGCCACCACCAAAAAGTATTCCCAATGCTTTTACCTTATTCTTTGATGGAGCTTTTCGACGAGCCACAGGGAAAGCAGGGGGAGGGCTAGTGTTGCTCAACCCAAGTGGAGAGGTGGTCATGAAAGAGAAGTTCAATCTACCAAGTTCAGCTAGCAACAATGAAGCAGAATACGACACACTAATTCATGGTTTGAAGATGTGCATTGGCCAAGGGATACAACGCCTCATGGTAAAGGGAGATGCACTTCTCATTGTTAACAGATTTTAGGCATTTGGGCATGCAAGAATGAAAGCTTACGGACAAAAGTTCATGCCATTCGTAGATTGTTTAATCAATTTGAAGAAGTGCAACTATATCATATTCCTAGGAAACAGAATGAAGACGCCGATTTACTTGCACATCAAGTAGTTACATGTGTTGAGAAAGAAGTGCAGGTCATCATGGTGGCAGCAACTGTCAAGCAACCGAGATACCAGGGATTGGAGTCATTGACTCCCATTATTAGCTACATTTTGGAGGGCGAGTTTCCACAAGACTTCACGAAGGCTCAAAAGAGGAGACTCATGAAGAAGGCAAGCGCATATCTCTTCCTAGAAGGCTCCCTCTATCAAAGAGGGAGGGATCAAGTATGCAGAAGAGTACCAACTATTGAGGAAATTCCAGCCATTCTAAAAGGTTTGCATGAAGAAGCATGTGGTGGTCATTTTGCCCAAGAATTAACTGTGAAGAAGATTTTGCTTGCGGGGTATGTTTGGCCAAGTCTGCATGTGGATGTCCAGCATTGGTGTAAAAGCTATCACAATTGTCAGATAAATGGAAATAGAAGGTTGGTGCATGGCCCGAGGCAAATAGTGATTGCAAATGGACCCTTTGAAAAGTGGGGCATTGATGCCATGGGTCCTCTGCCTAGGACAAAAAATGGTAAACTCTACATTCTAGTGGCTGTAGACTATATGACTAGGTGGGTGGAAGCTCAAAGTGTGGCAAGAGTGAATGAGAGGACAGTTAGCAAGTTTGTGTACAATCACATTTGTTGCAGATTTGGCACACCTTTGGAGATTGTTTCTGATAATGGTCCAGGGTTTAGGAAGGGCTTGCTCACAGAAGTCTGTGAAGTACTTCACATTCTACATCGTCACAGTACACCCTACTATCCCCAATCAAATGGTTTGGTAGAAAAAGCTAATGGTGTCATTGCAGGCATCATTAGAAAGATGGTGAAAAACAAGACAAAGTTGTGGGATGACTTCTTGGATGGTGCCTTGTGGGCATATCGAACCACATATAGGGAAGCCACGGAGTTCACACCATTTCACTTGGTCTATGGTCAAGAGGCTTTACAGCCAATTGAACTAAACATTCCAACAATGCGACTTCATGGAAAATCAGCACAAGATGATCAAGAAGCATGGATGGATCGACTTCTTACCTTAGCTGAGCTTGAGTGGAAAAGAGAAGCAGCATACGAGTGCTACAAGAGGAAAGCTACGCAGGCGAAGGAGAAGCTTGACAAGAAACTAAAGGACAAAGGCATCAATGAAGGAGATCTGGTGCTAAGGTATGACAATCGACTCGATAATCGTTTTGATGCCAAGTTTGAAACTAGATGGCAAGGGCCATACATAGTCAAGAAGGCTTTCAATTCAAGTTACTATCAGCTTATGAGTGTAACTCTAGCCAAAATTCCGAGGGGCCAAACAATGAAGATCTTGTCAAGGACTCTGAAGCACTCTCTTTGGAAAAGATGCTCTATGATGGTACATGAATATACCATCATCCAGGGGGAGGGCTAATGATAGCCGTTTTTCGGCTCTTTGTAATTACCACAGTGAGTTACCTCACCCTACCAAAATCACCCAAAAATTGTGGCTATCCCTACCATTTCACTGTACATAGGCGTGCGTGAGTCACGGGACTTTTTCCATATCTTCTTAAAAACCCTCAATTAGCTAGTCATTGGGCTAGTTGAGCCAAAAAAAAAATTAAAAAATAAATAAATTATAAGTATATTATGGCCCATGCGTATGTAAATATTTCTACGTCTTTGGGCTCTATGGATACGAAATGTTGCTAACCCTGGTGATGGTGCAGAATTTCTAAAGAAGGAGAGGTTCATAGCCGGACTCTTTCCTGACCTTAAGGTAAAAGTTGAGGCGGGTGCACCTGCTACCTTTGATGCAGCTGAAACTAGGGCTGCTGAGAAATATAGGAAACTCAAGTGCTTAAGGGGAGAGGTTCCAATAGAATGTCTTAGACCCAAAAATAAGTCACAAGCATCAACATCGATAGATCTTCCTGAGGTAGCGGCGGAAGTAATTGAGAAGTTAAATGAATCTTTTAACAGCCTGTCAATTCACCTTGCACAAGCTGTAGGTCCAAAGGGACAAGCAAAGAAGTCTGAAGAGCGAGATCCACGACCTAGGAGAGTCTTGCAATGTTGGAATTGCGGAGAGTCTGGACATGGGATGTATAATTGTCCTTGGCCCCGTGGAGAGCCAGGGAGACCTAACATGAATTACCCAGTGATGAATGCAGAAGAAGGAGCTAGTCAACAACCAAGGCTTCTACAAAGGCCAAATGGACCAAGACCACCTCCACAAGGGATAGAAGGAGTTCCACCTTTGCCAGATCCAAATGTGCATGTGGTAGAGGTGACAAATTCAAATGAGGTTGACATGGAAGCCAATGGCATTAAGCGTGGCCGAGGAAAAGGTAAAGAGAAAGAGGGTGTCCCATCACAGAGTGACCATGGACAAGACAAGAAGGCAAAGGAGACCAAGGAAGCTAAGAGGACTCGACGTCGTATCAATCTCCAAGACTTCTCTCTTGGACATGGTATGGCTCCATACAACCTGTTGGAAGACATGCGAGGTAAGGGTCTTGATATCTCATGGTCTCAGTTTCTTGCATTATGCCCACAAGTTAGGAGGGATTTAACAAAGGCAGCTAGCACTAGGAGAAAGGTAAAAGAGAGTTTTCCTGTTGTAAAAATTGCACATGCTGAAATGAACGAGGATATTACACATGTGCTAGATTGTTACATAAAAGGAAGATTGGTTAGGAAAGGTCTAGTGGATGGGGGTGCACAAATTTGCATCATGACAGAGGGACTCATGCAAAGACTAGGCATGCACATCCAGGAGACACCTGAAATCAAAGTCAAGATGGCAAACAATAGCAAGGCTAGGTGTGTAGGCATTTGTAAAAATGTCTTTGTAGAGGCCTTTGGCATTAAGAAAGCGGTGGATTTTTATGTTATGTCGACCAAGGGAAGTGGTTATCCATTTATCCTAGGAAGACCATGGCTAATGAAAATGCGAGCTTTACAGGATTGGGAGAGTGGGAAATTAATTTGCAGGAATGACAATCATAAGAAGGTTGTCTTTGACATGAAGGAGCAATGCCAAGAGGAGCTCCATGAAGAATCATCTCAAAGTGAGACGGAAGAAGGTTGGACCGATAGCACTTCAGAAGAAGAAAGTAGCGGCAGCATTATTGAAGAGGAGTCTTCCATCGAAGTCATGGGGGTAAGGTTTAAGCCAAGAAACCAAGAGACCTCTTGTCAAGGCTTGGAGGAGGTAGGTCCTCAAGAGAACGAAGGTGTTCAAGATGAAGGGATGCTGGAAGGTATGCTATCAACAACACTTACAAAGGATGAAAGAGAGGAGTTCAAATGTGTTCTAAGGAAGTTTCCTAGGCTTTTTGCTAAAGACTACACTGATGTGCGTGGAGTAGATGCTATTCAACACAAAATTGAGTTGAAGCCAGAGGCCACACCTAAGGCTCAGAAGCTACGAAGGCTAGGAGTCATCAAGGAGCAGGCTTTACTCAAGGAGGTAAGAAAGCTTCTAGCAGCAGGGTTCATTTATCCAGTGGAGAATTCACAGTGGTTCTCTCCTGTTGTTGTCACTCCTAAGAAGAACGGCAAGTGGAGGGTGTGTGTGGATTACCGTCCCCTCAATGAGGCAACAAAGAGAGATCACTTTCCCCTCCCATTCCAGGATGAGATACTAAATGAGGTAGCTGGTCATGAGAAGTACACTGTGTGCGATGGTTACTCAGGTTACTTTCAAATAGGGATTGCACTAGAGGATCAATTGAAAACAACCTTTATCACTCCTTGGGGTTGTTATGCTTTTAGAGTCATGCCATTTGGTCTGACAAATGCTCCTGCAACATTCCAACGTTTCATGAATATGGTGTTTCAAGCATTCTTTGGAAAGTCAATTAGGGTGTTCATTGATGATTTCTGTATTTATAGCTCAAAATCATTGCATCTACAAAGGGTAGAAGAAGGTTTAAAGAAGCTCTATGA
Source organism: Adiantum capillus-veneris (assembly GCF_014529385.1). NCBI lineage: Eukaryota > Viridiplantae > Streptophyta > Polypodiopsida > Polypodiales > Pteridaceae > Adiantum > Adiantum capillus-veneris. Next base: position 55,879,419 of record NC_140931.1, read on the forward strand.
CATGGGAGGTCAACTCAACCCCGACAAGTGCCATATAGGTGAGGATGAAGTAATCTTGCTTGGTCATAAAGTTTCTTACAAAGGCATTGAAGTGGATCCTTCGAAGGCAAAGGCTCTTATTGAGCTCCCATCACCCAAGAGTCTTAAGGAGGTCATCTCATTCATTCAAAAGGTGAAGTATATGTCACGCTTCATTCACTTAGCCTTGGATTTGCTTCATCCTTTGCAAAAGGCATCAATGAAGGAGATCTGGTGCTAAGGTATGACAATCAACTCGATAATCGTTTTGATGCCAAGTTTGAAACTAGATGGCAAGGGCCATACATAGTCAAGAAGGCTTTCAATTCAAGTTACTATCAGCTTATGGACTTGAATGGTAAAGAGCACTCCAGGAAAGTAAACGGGTATCGCTTGAAGCCTTATTTGAGTCGCCTTCTACCAAAGGATCTACCAAAGATCTGTCAAAAGGCCACTGTCTCATGTAAGTATTGTTACATGAAGCATGAGTGTAACTCTAGCCAAAATTCCGAGGGGCCAAACAATGAAGATCTTGTCAAGGACTCTGAAGCACTCTCTTTGGAAAAGATGCTCTATGATGGTACATGAATATACCATCATCCAGGGGGAGGGCTAATGATAGCCGTTTTTCGGCTCTTTGTAATTACCACAGTGAGTTACCTCACCCTACCAAAATCACCCAAACACTGTGGCTATCCCTACCATTTCACTGTACATAGGCGTGCGTGAGTCACGGGACTTTTCCCATATCTTCTTAAAAAACCCTCAATTAGCTAGTCATTGGGCTCGTTGAGCCAAAAAAAAATAATAATAATAATAAAAATATAAGTATATTATGGCCCATGCGTATGTAAATATTTCTTTATATATAGGGCCTAAATAAAAGAATTTTTTATAATTATTTTGGTATTTATTTAAATATTTCTACCTAGGTGTGTGTTATTTATGCTCTGTACATTGCCTCACCATTACCACAATTTTTCTTATCATTTTTCATACTCTTTATGCCATATAGAAATATTTTCATGTAAGCTTCTCTTATATTTGGTGTAACTCCACCCCAACAAAAATCCAAAAAAACTAGTTTTATTTATGTGTATATTTTTTCACTATTTTGATTTTTCCCTTCCTACATCTATTTTGTTTTTTTCTAAAAAATTAGAACACCAAAAATATTTATCTTTTTATGGTAGCCTCATAATGAGAGAGATTTCTTTTGACCCCTTTATATTTTTTCCACTTATATTATTTATATTTGACATGTACATATTTTTTAGACCCCTCAATATTTGATTTTTTTAGTTGTACTATATCCTAATCTCAAAAATATCTTCAATTATAGACCTACCAAATAAGGTCAAGGGTAGGTGGCATGCATACATGCACTATGGAGGGCTCACTCTTGGAGGTATTCAAAAGAATCATCCAAAGAAGGACCCCACAAGGACCTTTGCAGTGGAAAAAAACGATCGGTTTTGCTGAATTTTTAAAGTTCACTTGCTCTCCGAATTTGAAAAGGTAATACAAACAAAAGTTGTAGCTCGTGGGCTGAACTTTTGCCTCAAATTTTTTCATATTTTTTTGAGCTACGAGCTGTGAGCTATGATTTTTTTAGTGGACCCCAGTTTTCCCATGCTATGCAGCCACACTCTCTCTTCCACTTTATCATTTTCCTCTTTCACACACACTTCTCCACTCATCATCCCCATCTCTCTCACCACTCTTCTCTGCACACTACTCACCTTCTCCTCAACCTTGAAGAATAAGAGAAACCATGGTGAACTCATACCTCCCACACACAATTCCATTCCAAAATTGACCACCTAGTCTCATTTTTCCTCCTCCAAATTACCCATATCTATCAAAAAACCACAAAATTCAGCCTCTTCTCTTAAAAGACAGCATCATGGTGGTTGATTACTCAGCTTCAATTACCTTGTCTCTCAAGGAAGGTCAAGAGTGGAGAAAAAATGTACCGTCAAAGCTAGTGGACCGTCAACAAGCGTCAAAATTGGCCCTACTCAAGATACTTGGAGCATCAACCTTGTAAGAAATCCACCTTTTCTTACCTCTTAAGAGTTTTTCTTCCTTATTTGTATCCTACATGGATACTCCCATTGTAAATATCCAATTCCATTTGTAAATTAATACTAACTCTACTAACACTAACCCACTATGAAAAGTCCTATCACCTCCATTTCTCTCCTCTCTCTTTCCCCACCAACTTCTTGATAATTCCAAGCAAAAGAAATTAGATAAATTGCTGAAAATCTAACCCAACCATGGTTAGAGGAGTAACCCTAGCCTTCAAAATTGCTATAAAAGGAGGGTGTAGCTAGCATAAAAGGGGGGAGCCATAAGCAAGAGCACTATGCTATAGCTTGAGAAGCCAAGCTCAACCTCTCTAGAAGGAGCTCTTGAGTGGAAGCTCATTGTCTTATGCATGTGCATGTGTTGTAATAGGGGATTAGCAAGGGAACTCTATGCCATTGTAAGAGAGAGAGTGATCATTCAATTGAGAGTAGGAAATCTATCAATTCTCCTACTAGTGTAAGCCCAACATTTGCTGAATCAAGGAGGGTGGATTTGGACTAAGCTTGGATACTTTGTCTCCCTTCCAACGTGAAGTAATGGACAACAATGATGCATAAGTGTCTTGGTGTTTTTTGTTAAGTTCTTGATAGCTTGTCTCTGGTGTTGTCATCAATCTAGCCATAAATCCCACATACTGTAAGAGGGCGACAGGGTGGAGAGGACTCCCCTGGCTTTAAGACAGTGATTGGGGTGGTTTTTTTTGTGATGTGTTGTGGTGAAATTTACGCAAGCTATGTTGAACAAATACTAATCTCACTTTGATTTGTCATGACAGATTCGTAAGAAGGTATTAATGCAACAAGCACCCCTCCCCCTTTCTCTCTCTTTCTTAAATATATAGTTGTGTTTGCTTGATCATTGCCGATACGTTTCAAAGCAGCCCGAGCACTATCTCTCTCTCTCTCTCTCTCTCTCTCTCTCTCTCTCTCTCTCTCGTGTTTTAGTGTGTGAGAGTGTTCCATTGGTGTTAGGGTTAGTGTAAATTCATTGCTTGTTTGTGGGTTGCTCTAACGATTCTCCTCTTTTGCGTCCTAGTTCGCTCTTAAACTAGGTGGTGCCCCTCATGTAGTTGGGATTTGGCTGTGGGTTTGTTATTTTGGTTTGTGTTGTGTTGTGCCCCAGCCCCATTGAGCAGCATGGGAGCCTTGAAGGGTGTCTAGAGGTTGCTCTTCTTGTTGCCCGCCCCGGACCGCCTCACTAGATTATTAGTTTTGACCACCAAAAACCTTGGCTAAGGTATAAAAGCCAACTTTTGTAATATTTTTATAAGATTTTGGATAAGAAATACACAGCGTGAGCTAACGGTGCTCACTTCTTGCACTCTCCCACTTCCTACTCCCTCCCCGGTTGTCACATTGCAGTCGCGTCTGTTGCGTTGCAACCGTAGGTGAGAGCTCTACGCATTGGTGTAAGCATTTCACGGTATTTTGTAGCTTTTGGTGTCGTTGATCCACGGCCTAATTTCATCATAACTAGGAATTTACACTCTTAAATCAATAACTAAGTATAGGCGGGGTATTGGGGCATTATTGCTAAGCATTTAGATGCATTCTGGGTCGAAAACAACTAGGTCAAAATCTCACTATTGTTAATAATCGCGTTTTTTGCACTTCATCGAAAGTGGGATTTGAGACCATAAGCATGTGTGCATAGGTCTTATAGACTTGTCCTAAAAGTTTCATTACGTTTGGATGTCATTTGATGCTGTAATGGATGTGAATTGTTTGCCGATGAGCGATTGGCTCTTGGTGATTTCGGTCATTTGAGTGTAGCTTGAGTTAGATGCGAGTTGTTAGTTGTTTTCCAAGAGATTGACACCCTCTTGTAGCCTCCATGCACTAGTCGAGTCAGCTTCATCCCATGGATTGACAATTATTCGTGGTTCTCGCTAAATCTGCAATAAGATAGGAGTGAGGTTAGACGCACGTCCCACAAGAGGTGACTAAACAAATAATCAACATTCGACTTTCTAAAGTTTTTAGAACACGCAAGAATACCTCTTTTGAACTTTTTGTGAAAGTGACTTGTTGACATGTCACATTAGCAGAGTTCTTGTATCTATCTTATCGACGAGAAATATTCAATATATCCATATGATTATGGACAAAGTCCTTGACTTGTTGAAATGCCTCATCATTAACCAACCCCACCATAATTGGTGATAGAGGTTGAAAATCGTTCATAAGCATGAAGGGATTAAACTTAATCGTAATATGCTTTGCATCATATTAACAAACTCCAAACTAGAGAGGTAATCTTCCCAATTGAATTGTTTCAATTGGGAAGATTGTTTCACGCTAATGTAGGTTCTTAGCATATCCTCTAGCACTTAATTAACATTTGCAAGTGTTAAGGTTCGGGCCATCTAGCCGGACACCCATCACATTGACCATACTAACCTTATCTATTCTTTTAATCATATAGAACAATAAGAAGTTATAAAGTAATTCCAAATCCTCACCGAGAGCTCCAACCACATTGTGCTCATGTCTGATCTTCTTCTCCCTTGCACTCCACACACATTGCGCACTCTTCAAGTGGTATTGCAGTTGGAGTGAAGGTCTTGTATCATTGCAATGTCGTGGAGGAGAATAGGACGAAGCTATAAAATTTTCAAAATTATCTTGTAGCTAAAATTTGACTAAGTAAAAGATCGATTTTAGCTTGGTTCCATAATCCTTGCTGCAAATTTGACTAAGTAAAAGATCGATTTTAGCTCGGTTGCAAATTTTTACTGATTTGTTTTGACCTGTAAAACAACCTATTTCATGTCTATTTTTGTTATTCTTGATTTTTTTTCCGAGATCAGCTTTGCAAAAGAAAGTTTAGGGTAGGTGCAGATCAGAGTAGCAAAGTTTCTGGAAGGTGCCATTATTTTGAGGTGCCAAAACTGATAGATCTACATTTACATTACTTAAACTATTGAACCTACATTTATGGCCGTACTGTGTAAAATGATGAATCTACACTAATGCTATCTAAATCGGTGGATCTATATTTATGGTTGTACTATCTAATTGGCAATTTGCACTAGCATTACCTAAACTAGTAGATTTGCACTAAATAATTTGGTGTTGCTTAAATTGGTGAATTGACACCATGTTGACGCTTGTACACTGCCTAAATTAGCAAATTTGTGTACTTGACCAAGGCAAAGCATAAGATATAATACATTTATCACTTGTTTGACACAAAATTTGAGTGTGTTGGGTAATGAAATACTTACGAGATTGTTATCGATTATTCCAAATCACCTTATGTGATATGGTTTAATTTAGTAGTAATTAAAATGCTTATGGTGGATAGACCAACGAGGCATTCATCATAATAAAAAGATTCATCATAGCAATTAGCAATAAGTATTTGAGAAAATATAAATGTAAAAGGAAATAAACTTGCTTGATTGATCAAAATGAGAGAGAATTACAAGTTAAGCATGGTGGCCTTATAATGAAAGGTGGCAATAAATGATGAAAAGTGATATACACCATATGTGGAAAAATGTCAAGTAGCATGTGGGCTATGTAATGAAAATCTATAGATAATTATTTATTGCAGGTGGCAAAAGAATAAGTGAATTATGGACTATGCAAAAGGATAGCAAGTTTATGGATATTTCATTATTAAAGTGCTCTTTATGAGCTATGGTCACTTTATGTGTGGGCAGACAATTTGTAATCATTTTAAGCATTCAAGAAATTTGTAAGTAAATATGTGCAAGAGGAAAATGCTCACTCTTGCACCGGGGGGGGAGGATTGCACCCAATGTCTGTGTCCTTCTTTTCTCTTCTCACATCTCCTCTCTCAACATGCCTCTGTAGCACTCCGCTATCGGAGATGTGCCTGCATGTGCTCTCCTACTTCTCTCTCTCTCTCTCAAATCGTGTACTATTGGTACATATGTGCATTTTGCCAAGTATGCAGATATGTTGATTCAATTGTCTGCAATATGCTATTTGTGTATTTTGCAGGCCCTCTGTGCACTTGACTACAACAGTGGTATCAAAGCAACAAGGCTACGATCTTGTTAACAATCGATCAAAGAGATCCGAAAATTGGCATTTGAACAAGGATACAATTATGCACTAGAGCCGAGTGCACTTACATAATTATTTTTTGGTTAATTTAAATATTTTTGTTTTATTCCTCTTTCATGTTACCTGTTTCTGGTAAATCTTTGGATGCCTCAATGTTTAATCCTTCATTAATTTGTAATCAGTGAAAGTTATCCTAATAGGATATAAAAATTATGATATTTTATATATTGAGTAAAATATAATTATTGCTAATACCTCAGTTAGCGCTCGATAGATATTGATATAGCTTGTTAAAACAGTGGTAAGATGGACATGAGGCTAGATATGATTAAGAAGAATATGTCATTAGATTGAGGATGTGTATAGTACAAGAAGAAGTTCTTCATATCAACGAAGGCTTAGTTAATCCTTACCTTGGCTCCCAAGAGACCAATTCCAAGAGAAGCAGAAGAAGAAGGCATGGTGAGATGTAAGAAGAAGGATGGATAGAAGAAGAATTGGAGAAAATTCAACATTGTAGACACAATCCTAAGAGACCTCAAGAATTTTTTTGAATGAGTTTCATTAAAGATCTAATGGATATGGGAAACAACCCCAAGTGACTACAAAGTCTCAAAATTTGAAGGACCTGTGTAGTATCTTGATAAAACCCATCACTCGGCAAACTCAACATATGAAGCGGAGTAGGCATGATGGAGTAATAGACTAAGGGGCCAATATTATCGTGCTCTAGTAAGGTAAGGGGCAACCATTACCAAGGTTGTAGTAGCATCAAACCAATGCACTCTTTGACCACCCCACAATGGACATCTTTATTGTTTGACGGTGATAGTAGGGTGGGCCTTATTCGGCGGTGGTTTTTGCGATAGTCCTCAACACAATAGCGGAAATAGCCCGACAATGTGCATGGGACTCTGCACATACCCATGTAGCCCACCACCCATTCCACCCATGCAAACAAAAACGTTGTGGTGGTAGGCAAGAAATTGACAACAACAAAGAGCGGTTTGAGCTCGTGAGTTCGTAGCCTGCTAAAATTAGGGCATGCCAACCTTTTGCTCAGCCGTTATCCCAAAGACAATGACTATCAGTTTAATAAAAAAGGGTCGCTAAGCACTCATGCAAAAGAAAAAGAATTGCCTCTATATATATCTCTCGCTCTCTCTTCCTTTCTACCAACTCTCCTTTGACTCCAGTTGCCTACCCAGTAGCACTCGCACTGCTTTGCGCCCCATTTTCCACATGATATCACCGTAGGATTGGCACACACATAACCTGGTTTTTCTCTACGTTGTGGGTGTGCTGATGATCATGGTGGAGAGAGACGGGAAAAAAACAATAGATAGCTACGACCCTTGCAGTGTGAGGAAATGCGGGTCTTCTTGACCATCATCATCATTTTAAGAAAGCGATGGCCTTACACATGCGCATAGGAGGGCTACATCTGTTGCTTGAGATTTTAGACAAGTGCAAGTTGTTTGATGGAAGGGCAACAATTGCAAACTACCATATAATAGGAAATTTGTGGCTTGTCCTGCTATCACAAATATAAATTTACATGTGCAAAGATGCCTAAATGCCCTACTTATCCATTTTCTTGATTCTACTTTGCATGCATGTGCACATAGCATCTGCTTCTAATGTTTGTTGATTTCATAACCAAATGATGACAAGATTTTATACGCGTAGCATTTTTCTCCCCGAGAATGCAAAGCAATACAAGCAAGATAGAACAGACCCAAGAGTTGAAAAACATTGAAGTAAAGTTGGTCTCTTCTTTCAAAATTCATCTTTGTCTTCCATTCCTATTGCAATAGTTGAAAATGATTAGCGCAATCTAATGATGAGCAAGTATATTGATCCAACTAAAATTCTTTAGGTGTATAACATTTATGAGGAGGCACCTTCTTGAGATCCTATTGAAAATGAGAGATCAGATTGTTTACAATGTAATGTGTCTAATTCCTTATGGGATGGTAGGGTGTGGTTTACACACCATGAGGCCTTCCACCTCATTGGTCACTAGTCGTGATTAGCGTTTTATGCATTAAAGCTTCATGATGGGTCAAACCTAACTTATGCCCCTAGTAAACTCTCCCTTAGTCCACATGCATGATTACATATCCAAAATGATTCCCACATATGTATGCATGACCCATGGACCTTTCTAGCACCTTTCCACTGCATAATGGAGCCAATAGATAGGCCAAAACAGCCCCAAAAAGGTGTACATGAGTTTTCAACTTGTACTCTCCTCTTTGGCTAATTTGAATGATCTCTCACACCTCATTGATGATGTCACTCAACCTACCACTTCTTCTCCTATATATTGAGCTCATTTCTATGCTCACAGAAAATGTAACTTGATGCTACATTGAGAACTTGACCAATTTTTGTCATTTTGTGTTCTTAAGCATTCTCTATATTAATTAGGATTAGTGTTGTCAAATCATGAATGGGACATTAACCCGTCCTCCTTAACCACACTTATCTATCACGTCAAATTTTTAAACTATGTCCGATGCTCAACTCCCACTTATACTTGGATATATTCTCTTGACTGACCAACCTCTCATATGCCCCTCTTTTAGCCATCCCCTTTTTGCCTCTTGTCTCCACCGTATGCACAAGCTAGGAAAATGATTTGTAAACAGCCTATACTCATGCATCTTGAAGGTTTCTCATGATGCAAGTGTAAACTCTATGGTTTCAAGGTAAAAAAGAGGCTATTGTTTTCTAAGTTGCCTAATAATTCATAAGCTAGGTAATTTAATAATTGAGTTATTGATAAAAGGGCTTTTGACAATAACTAATAAAGCCAGGTTACATATACACAATGTTTGATTTTGTGGTTTTGATTACATTGAAGGATAAATCTGAAATCTATATTGATAGGTTTTGAGGTTGTAAATTGAAGGAACTTGCCCGTGAAAAATGAGCTCAAATAGAGTTGAGGTATTTCCTTTGCCTAGATTTTCTTAGAGGAGAAGATGATGTATGTGAGCTGATTGTGAAGTCTTTTACTCAAGATCATGCAGCATTTATTAGACAAGGACAAATATGTCTCTGATTCAAATGCGGCAAAGAGTCCAAGCTCAATGGCTAAAGGTTTGGGCTCCCCTCTAGCATGGCATGGCAGGCCAACATCTCCTGCCCGTGCCTCAACACTTAATTAACAAGAGACAATTAGAGAAGTCTCTTTTGAAGCTCAAAGGCCACACACTAGAGTGGACTTTGTCTCCACTGAATCATGCTTAGTCATTAGATGCAATGAACAAACCATTAGAAAGATCTCTCAACAATGCTTTGATGGCATGTTCATTTCCTCTAGGGGGCAATCAAAATCTCCTCTCAACATTTTACTCTTCCACATCCAGCTCATCACTTGGCTATCCAGATGCCTCGCACAATGACATGAGATATCTCACTAATGCATCAGAAACGTCAAGTGGCTCTGCTCAGTTGCCACCATTGGCAATTGGTAGACTATGAGAAGATGCCATTGCATCACAAGAAGCTCAAAGCATGCATCAGGTCCTCAAGTGTGGTTTTGATGTTTGTGGTGATGGGATAGACATGCAAATGCTCCCCTTGATACTTGCAGCTCTTGCAGCATCTAGAGACCGTTGTTTTGTGGCATCAATCAATCCATTGGAGAGCTTATGCCAATGAAACATTTGAAGTTTCAAAACATGACTAATGATGAAGAGAAAGCTTTTTACATGACTTGTCTAGAAAGAGAAATCTCGTTATATAAAGAGATAAGACACAAACATATTGTTGGTTACATAGATATGGACAAAGATGAAGAGGCATTGTTCTTTATATATTTTTGGACGATGTTTTTTAGCGGATCTATTCAAAGCATGCTAGAAAGATTTGGCACATTTAGTGAGTCTCTTGTTCCTGTCTACAAAACACAATTACTTCTTGGTCTTGAGTATCTTCATAAGAAAAAAAGTTTTCATAGAGATATCAAAGCTGGAAACATGCTTATTGATTCTAATGTTTTTGTGAAATTGGCTGCTTTTGGAGTATCTAAAACATTTCATGAGGACACAATAACTGATGCTTGCAAATCCATCAAAGAGTCTATTTTTTGGATGGCACCAAAAGTTATAATAGGAGACAATTATGTACGTCATGTAGATATATGGAGTGTAGGATGCATGGTGATCAAGATTCTTATTGCCATCATGTATATCTAAACACATGAGTTGAAGTAACTTAGAATCATTGTCAAAACTTGTTTTCCTACTCAAACAATGCATATTATAAAAGAGCTAAGCACGACAAACTATACCAAACCTCAGGCTTCAAAAACCTCTTACATGTGCTAGTTTACTGATGGTTATAAGTCTATACATCATACAAGATCATTCTCACTAATGAGTGGGATAATTTGTGACTAGGTTGAACAAAAACAAGGTAAGTTCTCTTCTTTTTTTGGTTTTTCTTTTACGCAGTCACTTAGCACAACATTATGCACCACCTCTTAAAACGTCTTCTTATACAACAATCCCTCAATTTATTTTACTCGTTTGATAAATGCTCACTTTGTTTACTTGTTTTAAGTGATTTTGTTGTAGATATACCTAAGGAGCTACAAGTCTCAGGTAGTTTTGGACTTTTACAACAATGGAGAATACCACCAGACAACTTTAAAAGCTACTCACATGAGCTAAGGTGATGTCAAATAAAATATACTCCAATTTGATGACAAAAAGGTAGTCAATGTTTTGTCTTTTATGCCTTGCTTAGTCCATTGGCCGTGTGCACACATATTTGCATTTAGGCAGTGTGTAAATGTTCATCTTAGTGTAGATTGTCCAATTTAGGCAACACCAATTATCCATGTAGATCCATCGATTTAGGTAGCATGAGTGCAGATTTGCTGATTTAGGCAACATACCAGCAAACAATAGATTCTCTAGCTTAAACATTACTAGTGCAAATTTGTCGGTTTAGGTAGCACAAGTGCATATTCACTGATTTAGGTAGCACGCTTGATTAGTATTGATTCGTTGATTTAGGGAACATTGATTACAAAATCATGTTGCAGTGATTGGCCACCACTGCCCCTAGTATGATTTTGTTACCCAGGTATATAATGAACGTGATTTGGATTTGGATTTGGTGTTGGAGTTGGAGTTGGATTTTTGAATTTGGTTTATGATCATATGATTTCAATAGTATACATTGAATTAATGAAATTTGATTATGTAACAATGGTTGTGACGAATGATATCTACATACATTCAGACATATGACATACACTGTCTATTCTCGTGGTATGGGACATTATAATATACAGCATGTGGATGACGATAGGCATAAGCAAATTCATTTGTTTCAGTTTATGGCTTTTTATTTTGTTCCATGATATTTTTTATACATAATTTTAACCATTATTTTTGAAGTATGATTTGCTGCTGGCCAACACCATATTAGTGAATTTGAAAATTTTCCAATAATCACTTTCAAAAGGAGCTTAATATTTGAACACATGGCCAAAGCTTTGAGATCATGGCTCAAAAGAGATTTTCAAGTACTATCTTATGGAAGGAGTTGGCCTTTAAAAAAAGTTTGAGATTTGTCCATATGGCCAAATCTTTAAGACATCGGTTATTTTCAAATTGGCTCTAAAGTCTCAAACTCTCTAATATGGTGCTTGCAGATTCCTTACTTAGTAACTAAAGGTGGTTGCTTCCTAACGGAAAGGTATGTAATGGAAATCGATAAATAGTTATTTATTACAATTGTCATGCAATAAAAGCATAAGTGAACTATGCACTATGCAAAAGGATAGCAACTTTATGGATATTTCATTATTAAAGTGCTTTTTATGAGCAATGGTCACTTTATGTTCGGATGAACAATTTGTAATCATTTTGAGCATTCAAAAAATCTATAAGTAAATATGTGCAAGAGAAAACTGCTCACTCTTGTATGGGGGGAGATTGCACCCAGTGTTTGTGCCCTTTTCTCTTTTGACCTCTCCTCTCTCACTGTGCCTGTGTAGCATTCGTCTATAGGAGGTGCACATTAATGTGATCTCATTCTTTCTCTCCTTTTCTATCTCTCTCAGATCGTGTATTGTTTCTCAATTGTGCGTATGTGCGACTCACCAAGTATGCGAACCTATTGATTTTATCATTTGTAGCATGATATTTGTGTGTTTTTTAGGTTCTCCGTGTACCCACCAACTATAGTAGGCTATACCAAATAGGCACATGTGAGGCTTATAGGGTCCTTATGAAAAATGTGACTATACACATAAATGGTGCATGCTTGGCTTAAGGGTTTGTTCTTATCATGAGTGCAAGCTATAGGATTACCTCAACAAATGCCCTCATAATCTGAAGCTTACATGATATAGCATGGATTTTGATAAAAGAGTCTAATACATGTTACATTAAGGAGTAACTATATACGGCTCATAAAGATCAAATCTGATGCAAGAAAAATAGTGTAGGTCTTACCTACAAAGTATATGGTTTGAGGAAGTGTTTAAACACTTACAGATGCAAGTCATCACTTTCTTTAGGGAACTATGAGCCTCCTTCTATGCATTACCTTCCTTGATTTTTGGGAATTTGGATGATTCTAATGTTGATGTATATGTGGGTGCACTTGGTTTTTTGAAATGGGTTGGTGCATATCTACTTCTCGTTGTAGTGAAGGCACACCTTGGTGGATGTAGTGCTTTTGTATATGAAAAGATGGATGCAATAGGTTTATACAAAATGTGGAAATAAGCTCATGCAAATCTGTTGGCTTGGGGCTACTTGGGTAATTTTTGGATTGGATAAGACATACATTGCTTTGTGCTTAGGCTTATGGAGACTTTGCCATGGAAGTAGCAAACTTTGTTCACGGTTCTTGATGCTAATGTGTTGGAGTTGTTGATGGCACAAGAGCATGGGCTTGGATAATTTGACTTTTAAATTGAAAGCCAAAAGGTGCCAAAAGGTTTCAATGGGAAGGGGTGCTTTGAATGAGATTGATTTCAAAGTAAAAAACCTTCAAGCTTTGGTATATTGCAAAAGGGTAGTTGAATTTCAAACAACATTACAAAAGAAAATGTTCATTTGTCTTTTAAGCCATGCATCTACACACTTTCAAAAAGAAAACAGGGGAAGACACACACACACACACACACACACACACACACACAAACCAAAGGTTTATGAGCAAAAGTTAGCAAATAAATAAAACAAAGAGGGGAACAAACAAACAAGCATACACACACAAAGCAAAGATTTATGAGCACGGTTAAGTAAAGAAATCAAGCATAAAAATGTATGAAAAAATTAATAAGATTTCCTTGTTCAATGCTTGGTCCAAATGAGACATAAATTTGCGCATTTGAAACATTTGGAAAAACGTTATACACACAAATGGATTTCAATAGTACAATCAAGTGGGGTAACTCGGCTTGGAGAAAGCGAGAAGAGCAAGAAACAAAACATAATCAAGAAAGTTTTAATAAAGAAGAAAAATCACACAAATTTTAATGCTCAATCTAATTATCCCTAAACATTGGCTAGGGGAGTAGTAGCCATATAGACTTGCCCAAATCCAAAGAGAGAGATACTTAAGCTTGAGATTAATTAGCTGCATTTCTAAAGAGATATGAATCAATTGAGTGCTTAGAGAGAGAGAGAGAGAGAGAGAGAGATCACTAAATCTAGCATAGAGGTCTAATGGATACAATTGAAAAATTCTAATTATTCATTAGCTCTGATACCATGTGTAATATCTATGGTGGATAGAACAGCGAGGCATTCATCATAATAAGAGATTCATAACAACTAGCAATAAGTATTAGAGAGAATATGCAATGTAAAATAAACTTGCTTGATTGATTAGAATGAGAGAGAGAATTGCAAGTTAAGTATGGTGGCCTTATATATGCTCAAATAGAAGGTGGCAGTAAATGATGAAAAGTGATGTGCACCACATGTGGAAAAAAGGTCAAGTACCATGTGGGCTACACCAAATAGCATGTGACTATAATTGTGTAGCACGTGTGAGGCTTACAGATTCCATAGGAAAAATGTGACTATACACATAAATGGTGCATTCTTGTCTTAAGGTTCTCACCATGAGTACAAGTTACAAGCTTATCTCAACACTAGTTTCATTCAATGTTGGACGGGCGACTCACACACCCATGAAGTGCATGCAAACACTACCTAGATCAACATAATGTCAATCGAGGACACAGATGACACGATACGCACACGGAGGAAATCTTTGTAGCTTGTCAGGCTAAGACCATCCTACACATACAACACTCTGGAAGGCCAACTAAACCACAATCAAGAAGCTCACTGCCCTCAACTACACCACCTAGCCACATACACACATACGGAAGTTAACTCACCTAATCATGCCAGATTCATACGAAACTTAAGGAACACCATCCCCTCACTAGGATACACCTGTCCCTAAGCTTCTACACTCAAAACCCATCTGCGGAAAACGCCTAGGATGACGGAGCAGAATTTTGAAAGTGCCTGAAACTGAAATTTATGAGTACCTATGCATAGCTTATGTTGCCACGATTCTATAGACTACTAGCACGTAGAAAACAGACATCGTTTGATACACTTACGGCCACAAATAGCTCGTAGATGTGTCGATGTGTGCGCTTCGTCTCGCGTGGAATGCTTGGCGTTGTCGCGCAGCTCTCCTCTAGCCTACAGCAATGGTGCAGTCGGATCTCCAATGTGTTGAGCGAGCTGGGCGTAGCGAGAGGATAAAGCTCACGCTCACTCTCTTTCTCTCTCACACACAGTAGACGGCAACGCTAAAGTTTTGATTATGATTAAAAGTCCTTTTTACAAAATGACCTAGGTACCTTATATACTAAGGCTACCTTAGGTTTAACCAAAAAATGGGGTTGAAAGGGTCAAATGGCTTTGTATTTACAATTTGGAAGAGCCATTGCACCCCGGCTTCTGAAACTAGAATAACTACTCATTACAAATGACGTTTATAGCCATAATAACTATTCTGAAACTAGAATAACTACTCATTACAAATGACGTTTATAGCCATAATCCGCAGCATTTCATAACTCGTAAAAGATAAGACTTTGGTATGAAACTTGAGTTATGTTGTGTTGTTGACCCAGCGGTCAACATTCCCCCCTTCCGCGTTCATGTCGTCCCCGATATGACCTGATTGTCGTTGGCGATGTGGTCTTTGCTGTCGTTTTGTTGTTGGAAATAAAGTATAGACTATAGCCTTTGCAGTAGCTTGTCTTGTTCGTCCAATCCGATGTACATAGTCTTCACATGATTCAGGAAAATCATAATTGATGACGAACTTTATGTCTTTCACATCCACGCTCCGAGCTGCAGCATCTGTTTCTGTCATTATAGGTCTACTGCCAGATCTAAATTCAAAAAGAACCCAATGTCGTTTAACTTGACTCTTATCATCATGGATAGAGAAAGCTCCATCCATCATTTGCTCCAGAAAATCTATCAATTCGAAGTATTTGTGATTCTCAGAAACAACTTCTACAATCTGTAGAATTGAGTGATCGGCTTTCTGATCTTGTGAGCCAATGACAACTTTGTAAGGATTTTGTAGAAATTGTATGGCGAAACCCTTAACTTCTTTAGGCCAAGTTGCACTCCAATGCAAAGTCTATCTGTCAGGCCGAATCCAGGACTTAATTATTCTAATTTGAGGTTCAAAACCCTGCCAAGCATTCGATGCGCATTATCAAGGACAAGCTTTTGAGATCCTCTAATTACCCTTATGTCTACTCTTTGTCATTGAGGACTTATTTGTTCTTGAGTTATGTTGTTTTGTTGACCCATTGGTCAACACTTTGCAATTGTTTTGGCTTCATCTGTTGCACTGCTTGTATATTTGTCAAACCACAACAAGAACTATGATCCATTAGAGTGGACATCTATCATCGTAACCATTCATATTTTGAGATCCTCTGATTACTTTTGTGTCTGCTCTTCTTCATTGGTAACTTCTTTGTTCCTGTGCAATCATGTTGTTAGTGTTGTCTGCAGCTTTGTCATTGTAGGCCATTCTTCGACTCGCCATTGAGGAGAAGTATGCTATGATCTAAAATTGGTGCTCCAATTCATTTGTCAATTGATTTGAGTAGCATTTCCTTATTGTTGATTTAGAAGGAATATGTACAAGAGGATGGTGATAGGTGTCTTTAGATTAGGGTCTAAAACCTGGATTACCAAAGGGAAAAAACCCAGTGGGAAAAAAATTCCTTTGGTATACGCTCATATTGGAGTTGAGCAGTTGAACTTGAAGTACATGTTCATGAAAGGTGAGTGCTTGGGTGAAACACGAAAAGAGTGCCTGATGCAAGTGCCAATTATGGGACACTCTATATGCATATGAGAAATTTGTCAACAAAAGCATGCAATGTGAAAGAAGGATATGATGGGTGTTTCGAGGAATAAATGTAGCATCAAAAGATGCACATGTGACATCAAAAGATGTCTCAATAGCTTCCACCTTTCCAAGAAGGGTTTTCGATGTAGAAGTTTCTTCACTCGTATCTCACTGTGCTCAGTACGTGAGTGTCTTTTAGACCTTCTCCTTCACTTCACCAGACTTAAGTACTTAGACTTCGACTCTTTTGATCACCTATACCAGCATGAGCAACACAATGTAAATATGCTCAACTCTTCCAGCTTGAGCAGTACCTAGAATAGCTAAGACGCTTAGACCACAGAGAATATTACTTGAAGCTTTGGGACTAACACCTCACTCATTTTGTGGCGTAGCTACTCGACTTTGACTTGTATGACTTGTCGGTTGCATGTTGACACTGCTTTGTGACAAGTTCTTCGGCTGTTGTAGTGGCTGCTGAGACATACTTCGTGAAGTTTCATCGTTTCCCTATACCTTCTTCTCTTTGTAGTGCTCAGGCCTCTCGTCAGTCTTTTCTTCATGTGGATTATGGATTTTTTTTATTTTTTTTTAAATCAACAAAGAAAATCTTTAAAAAAACTTCACAGAAAAAAAATCATTCAAATAGAAATCTAAATGCTATGTACACTATACACATGTCCCTAGGGGCTCATATATGGATTTTGTCCCCATACTCCTCTGTAACACTACTATGAGGGCATATACTCTAAATTTCGTCAAAAAATTATCACAATAAAACGCAAAAATTCAATGCATCTCACAAAACATTGCCCTCTAATAGTCATAATGTTAGGTCCGCATTCAGAATGCCTCCCCCCTTCCTATTTGGAGTCATCCTTTACAACAGGGTATCGCAAAGGGTATGTGTCGTGCTTGGGCAATTAAAAGTTGTGCCTATGCAGGCCTTGTAATGTAGCCCTATTATGCATACACAGTCAATGCATGGAAAAGATTTATGTTGTGCAAGATGTGGGTATAAGCAATTTGCTTATTGGCATTTGTTGGTGAGGCTTCCTATTCTAAGCAATGTAATGGTCTGTGAAGCTCCCGTATCGTTGCTTGATTGAAGCGACTTGCTCTCTTCTAACTGTATTGTAATCGTAGGAAGAATTGTAAGAATTCAAGTGGCGATGCACTGACAGAAGTTTTGTTGTTCTTCTTTGGGACCCATTTCTTTGTGATTATTGGCTGTTTTGTTGCTGACGCTCGTTTGGGAACCCATACTTGCCCGTGCTTCGTTTGTTTTTGAAGAGACTTCTTTGGGATCCACCTTTTTGTTGTGTGAGTCAATAGTGGTCTTTGCTTCAGCCCTTGTACGCTTTGTGGGGATGGGATTCAAGCTTTGAAAGTTGATATTGTGGTTGTTTTGGAATCCAAATGAATTCCTGACTTTTTTGTGCTTGAATCAACTTCTTTGGAGCCCAAACCTAAGCTGTGAAAGCTTGCGACTTTGTGATATTCTTACCCGTTCGTGCACGCTTTCCTTCTTTTTATTTTGGTGTTGGATCTTGTGATTTTTCATTAGAGATCTTTGTCTTCTTGATCCATATTTGTTTTTGGCCGATCTAGCTTTTTGGTATCCAGATTTGTCGAGCTTTTTGGCTTTGACTTGTTGTCATGTTCTTTTGACCTGTCATGGTTGTTGCTGAAGGGGTTGGTGATAGTGATGGCCTGAGTTGATGATAGGGGATGTTGTAAGATTCAGCACTATCGCTACTATCCTCAGCAAGGTTGACTTCTTGTACTTTCCCTTGATTTTTTGGCTGGTAGTGGAAAGTTACTGTGTGTTTTCTCGTGGGTGGTAGTTTCTTGGAGGACTTTTCTAGCCCATTGATTAGAGCATTGTTAGATCGTTTCTCTGGTTGTATTCCTCCTAGGTGAGTCTTTGCATCCTTATTAGGAGCCATGGATGAGGATGCTTGTGGTGGTTGTGTCTTCACCGAGGAGTTTGGAATCCACTTTTGATGCACGTTATTCGTGTAGCGATGACATTGATTCTCCGGTCATTGATCCTCTTGAAGCTCGAAGTGTTCTTCAGAGTCATAGAACTTGTCGTCTTCTTCATCTTTTGATTCTCCACATTTCTTTGTTTGCTCCTTATTTCGAGAGATTGTTGATGTCTGGTTCTCTTCATTTTCCTGGATTACACTCACTGCAAAATAAGGAACGGCATCATAGCCATTTTCATCACAAAACTTTGTTGTGGGAGCATCCTCCACGGCGCACACGTCCAGAGTAGCCAAGATGTGTTCCCATCCAAAAGGCTCTAACTCTTCTTCAGGAAATGGTTCTGGGATATAGTCCCTATCCTCTATAACCCGCTCTAGGATACATTCCTCGCATTTCAAGCTACCACATTGTGAAGCTCCACACATCCACAGTTCTTTAGGCTTACCTAACCAAGCTGGAAGTTCTGATCCTGCTACTGTGGCGGAATCAAACTCCTCAACCGGTGTTCTCATCACATCCCTATAGCTATGGTCCCTCAAGTTTATCTTTGTTATGGTTTCCATATGTCTCAGGTATATATGGTCATAACCCCAATCTTGGACCATTTTCAATTGTTGCATGAATGGTCTTCCCAGAATGATGTCATAGTTGTTCTTCTTGCCAAAGTCAACAACAGCAAAAGTGTGTTCATATTCAATGCCACAAGAAGTAACAAGTACTTTTTCTAGCAGTCCTAGGGGCTTTTCCTTGTGTCCGTCTGCAAGCTGCAGGGTCATTCGTGTGGATATCAAGGCAGGTTTTCCCCATTTTTTCCAAACCTCTTTGGTTGCAATAGCCACACCAGCTCCATTGTCAAGGATTGCCATGGTTTTTAAAGTGAATTCCACTGGAAGGGTGGTGTTTCCCTCTTCTCCCTCGTAATACTCGCCTACCTTGTTTAATGGCACTGGCCTAGTATTTAGTTGAGGCATTTCAAGCTCTTTGATGCCTTCCTCGATTTGAGTCATTGGGGTTTTTACACCAAATTTCTCTAGAAATTTACCCACATTAGCCCACATGTTTGGTTTAATTCTGAGCAACTCGGCTAACATTATTGTACAGGTGATTGGGGTAGATAGAATATCTACTAGCCCCTTTGAATCGATGGCCTTGTTGGGAGACAGTCTGTGTGATGGGACTGCAACCACATCTGACTTGGTCTCGTACTCTCCCATGTAGGACGGTATTGTTCTTAGCGAATGGGGTTGACTATCCATATATTGTACAGATCCTTTGTCTCCCCAATACGATCGCACGTCTAGATTCAATTCAGATCCAGTCTCAAATTCCTCTATTGGTGGTAGAAACACTCCTCGTTCATCACTAGTCTTGTCTACTCGTCTTCTTAGGTCATCGGCTTCATTGGCCTCTCTGACTTGTTTCCACAATTCGTCAAGACCATTTATCTCTTTACAATCCTCAGGTATAGCTTGGTGAAATCCCTCGGAAGAGTTATCCGTGGTATTCAATACTATCCTTGGTTCTAATGCTTGGTCTTTGAGGTTTGGTCTGTGCTCATGACTAGAATCTGGCTCTTTTAGTTTCTGGTTTGGTGGGATTACTTGTGTAGGCATGACACGGATCACATCCTCAGGTTTTGCAACTGGTGGTTCTAGTAAGGCTTGGGCTGTTTGAATCATTTTCTGGCACATTTCAAATTTTTGCTTTTCTAGTTCCGAATAGGGATATTTCATCCACGTGTGTTCTTGGGTTTGGTTGTTTTTGAGCCTCACATCATAGGCTTTCAAGAGGGCATCTAATGTCTCATTAACCTTCTCTACCCACACAGATCCTCCTGAACTAGCACTTCTCAGTTTCTCATCCGTGGATGGTTCTTCTAGAGGTTTAACCATCTGTGTAAGAGAAGGTGCCTCCTTTTCCTCATGTTGTTTTATCTTCTACTCAGCTTCGGTAAGCTTCTAAGCTAGGGATTTTTGCTCTCGTTCCCTGCGTGCTTTCATCGTAGTTTTTCTAGCTTTCCAACTATTTCGTTTGCTCTTGGTTTTCTGACTAGGTGCGTCTGTCTTTGGTCCATCATTTTTCTTTGGACTCGTGTCACTTTCCGTGTTCTTTGTCTCTGGATTCTCATCAGCTTTCCTTTGAGCTTGTGCTGTCGTAACCACTTGAATTGGTACAACATTTTCATTTTCTGAGCTATTAGGTAGCTGAACAATCCCTAATACATTTGTCGTGATTTTTCTGATTTGGTTTGGTTTTTTCAGGCAATCGGGGATCAAGTGAGTGATGCCACACTCAAGACAATAGGCATTTACTTCAGTGATCTCCATATGAGGACATTGTTTGACCAAGTGGTTGTCATGACTTTTGTGACAATCTGTCTCTGGTTGAGGAGATTCTTTTAGCATTTACTCTTGGCTATAAGCAAGCTCTGACCTAGATAAGCCGCTATTTACAATGAATCGCAATGTCCTTTCGTCCATTTCATACCTTCTTTCTTTCGACTGAAACCCAGGAGGTGGAGGTTGTACAGGCCTCACCACTCCATGTGTTTCTCTCATATTTTGTTGCTCCAAAGGGTAGTACTCACTTTGGTTTCTATACCACATTGTATCTTGTATTGGAGTTGGTTTATTTGATGCTTCCATCATTGGCATGTATCTCATGTCTACCGGAATTCTAGCACCTGGCAGCGGAGGTTGTTGTCCTAAGACAAGCTGTGGCCTTAAAACTCCTACTGGTCCTGGCGCATTCCCCGTAATGTATCTAGGTGGAGTAGGTGCTTCTGGAACAGGTTGTACATACCTCTCCCTAGCGTTTTCCATGCTATAATAGCACTCTTCCCCCGTATGGTTCGTCCATTTTCTCTCAATTTCACACCACTTTGGCTCTCCCGAATCAGACCTTACAAGAGGAATCAACCTCTTGACCAAGTCGTCGATAAGCTTTTCTTGATCAATAGGTGCCGTTGGCTTGGCAATGGACTTACTTATCTTTGAAACACTGTGCTGAGAGGATGTGTCATCTCCTTGACTCTTTAAGTCCTTTTCTTTGTATGCCTCACAGTTATCCACTAGATAAAGAGCTTCTTTGATCAACTCGTTTAACGTCGTCCTCCTTATCATATGCAGATCCTTCTGAAGGCCCGCATGTCTCATTCCCTAGATAAAGATCAGCATCAGTCGTGCTTGCGTAGGTAATTCCGCTCTCGAACAGAGCTTAACATATCTCTTGAGCCGTAATGATGCTTTGCATACTGATTCATTCTCTTTCTGTTTGAATCTATGGATTTGCGAGACCGTGTTGTGAGCAATGCCTATTGGCCAGAATTTTTCAATAAACTCCTCAAACAGCTCATCTAGGGTCTCAAAATCCCATTTTTCCACCGAGTCGAACCATGTAGTTGCATCATCTTCTAGAGTCAATCCAAATCCCGCAAACTGTGTCGCAAAATCTGAAACTGCCTCTGCTCTAATCACTCTTCTAAAAGCCGTTACGTGATCTCTCGGATCTTTATCTCCGGATTATTTTCTGTTTACCCATTTCTGGACTTGGGATGGTCTAACTCGTCGATTGTCTACAAGTCTAACCAGAGACTCTCCCAATCCTTCTGTCGTTATCGCTCTTGAAGGGAATCTTGGTGGCTCTCTTCTTGGAATTCCTATAGGAATTCTCATGTTTGGTGGAGGCATTTGTGGTCCTTCATTGACCAAATATCCACCTCTTTCTAGTACACTCAGTGGATTTGTGCTTTCTACAACTCTGTATTCTCGTCCATACTTGTCGACAACTATAGATCTCCATTGACAGTCGACTCCGTATGTGTAGACATATAAGAGCTTGTAATCCGTTATCTCTTCTAGGTATGGATGTGAGCACCTATAAAGATTGACCTCATTGTTGTCAATGTATCTATATAGTCCTTCACTCTCATGACCAATCATCCAAACTCTCTCAACAAGATGGATCTTTATCAATTGCAAGTTTGGAAGATCCATCATGGGAGGATATTCCTCTATAGTCGGGATCTCCAAGCTTGTGTACGCTGCGTTTGAATCTAGGGTAGACATGATTTCTGGGCTTAAGAGCTTTTGCTTGGTTCAAGTAGACTTAGTCCACTGTGTTCAAGTGCTTTGGTTAGGGAAAAGTCGAAACTATGTCCAAAACCGCAACCGTTTTCTCACAATTCTCGCAAATTGTCGCTTTTAGACACCCCTAACTTGCGGATGTATTTTGAGGCCTCAAACGACGTTTTTTTCAAAGTTGACCTAAACGGTTGCCGTCGGCATCATTTAGTTCAAGTTTTGCTTTAATATCTGTAGAGCCACTCTCAGGCTACGTTTTGATATAAAAACTTTTCCAATCCGATACCGTTTGTGAAAGTTATGGCCAAAACAGTGAAATGCAGTTTAGAATGGTCAAAATGAGTCCAAATTCAAATTTAAAAGAAGATTTGGGATCTCTGTGAGACTGTGAACACTCCTGTATGGTCAAAAGTACAGTTGGACCCTAAAACTGGCCTAGAGACATCCTACGCGTAGGATGTCTATATGCTCAGAATTTAACAAAATTTGGTCCACAGACTCCCCTTGAGTCTAGCAACACAATGGTATGGTCAGAATTTCCTTTGGACCTAAAAATGGCCTTGAGACATCCTACGCGTAGGATGTCTTTTTGCTCAGAATGACTTGAAATTTTCACCCCAACTTCTCCTTGATGTGCTGATCACAGTGGTGTGCTCATAGGTTGGTTTGGAGTCCTAAATCAAGCTGGAGACATCCTACGCGTAGGATGTCTAACTACTCAGATTTTGTCCAAACTTGATCCCAAGATTCTCCTAGTGCTCAGCAACCCAATGGTATACTCAAAATTGAATTTGGATGCCAATAGGTCAAGATTTAGGCTGCAAGAGCTTCTAGTGCACTCCAAGAGTAGGATGTCTGACAATTCTTGTCTTTGCTTGGTAAATAGGCCAAACAAGGTCCAAATTCACTTTTGAAAAATGTTCTGGAATCCTTGAGACACTTAAACCTCCCTATATGGCCAAAGTAGAATTTTGACCACTTTATGACCCTGGAGACATCCTACGCGTAGGATGTCTTTTTGCTCTGTTTCAGCTCAAACTTGCACTGTAGCTTCCCCTTGATGTGCTAAGCTCACAGATATTTTTACTTTTTGATTCTGACACCTATAGGTTGGACAAATGATCAAGAATCTGTTCCAAAATCCTGATGTCTGTTCTGATGAATTCCCAAGTCAAATCAACTCCAAATTGGACCAAATTTGCCTAGGAGGCTTGCCTAAGGCTATACAACACCCTGCTATGTCCACAGTTTGAATTTGGCCTCTAAATCATGCCTTAGACATCCTACGCGTAGGATGTCTAACTGCTCAGAATTGCCCCAAATTTGAACCACAGACTCTCCTTAAGGTGCTGATCATTGTGGTATGCTCAGAATTTTGTTTAGAGTCCAAAATCACACAGAAGACATCCTACGCGTAGGATGTCTTTTTGGCCTGTTTGACCCCAGACTTGTCCCACAGCTTCCCCATGATGTCAGCAACCCAATGCTATGCTTAGATTTTAATTTGGATGTCAAAAGACCCCAAAACTAGCTGTTCTTGCCTTTTTCAGTCAACAGTGCTAAAGTCCGCTCAATCTTCCCTTTCACAGACCCAAATGAAATGAAATTTATCACATGCACTCAATACAACATTTAGAACATGCCTATGGAGTCATCCTATGGTTTGGTCTCAAAAATTATGCCTTGGCACAATTTGGGTAGGATGTTTGGCAATTCTCGTCTTTTGGCTTTGATCTGTCAAAATGTGGTCAAATTTCCACTCTCCAAGTGAAAATAGGGTAAAACCTACCTTCTGAACACACTGGTCAACTCAGAATTTCAAAATTTGGTCTCCAGAACCCCCTTGAGACATCCTGCGCGTAGGATGTCTATGTTTACAGAATTGCAGGTTTTTTTCACAGAACCCTTGCAAATGCTCTTTTATGTGCCCAACATCAGTCAGTCAGACAAAAATATCCACAAAAGCTTGTTTAATGCATTTTTTCCCTCAAAAGCACACTTTTCCGTGATTTCGAATGCAATCAACCACTTAAGCAAATAATTCAGTGCTGAATAGCTCTAGATCATAATCAGATCACTTACCTAAAGCTACTCCTACAAATCATATGGGGTTTTGCATCTATGAGTAGAAAAATGCTTCACTGCCACACATGGACTAGTAAATGCTTTTATCACCTCACAAATCACTTGACCACCAACAACTACTCTAATCCACAGATCCTA
Organism: Adiantum capillus-veneris; assembly: GCF_014529385.1. Taxonomy (NCBI): domain Eukaryota; kingdom Viridiplantae; phylum Streptophyta; class Polypodiopsida; order Polypodiales; family Pteridaceae; genus Adiantum; species Adiantum capillus-veneris. Next base: position 55,904,254 of record NC_140931.1, read on the forward strand.
ACTAAACCTATCTAGTCACAGACCCTCGGCAAGACACACGGTTCCTGGCTATCCACTTGATCGCGGAATATCCTCTTCTGGATCCACTTAAGAAAAACGCTTTCTTTAGCCGAAACTAAATCAAGCAACCATCACACGAGTGTTAGTAGGAAACCTACTTAGGTCCTTGCGTCCCCGACAGCGGCGCCAATGTTGGACGGGCAACTCACACACCCATGAAGTGCATGTAAACACTACCTAGATCAACATAATGTCAATCGAGGACATAGATGACACGATACGCACACGGAGGAAATCTCTGTAGCTTGTCAGGCTGAGACCATCCTACACATACAACACTCTGGAAGGCCAACTAAACCACAATCAAGAACCTCACTGCCCTCAACTACACCACCTAGCCACATACACACATACGGAAGGTAACTCACCTAATCATGCCAGATTCATACGAAACTTAAGGAACACCATCCCCTCACTAGGATACACCTGTCCCTAAGCTTCTACACTCAAAACCCTCACTCAAAGCCCATCTGCGAAAAACGCATAGGATGACAAAGCAAAATTTTGAAAGTGCCCGAAATTGAAATTTATGAGTACCTATGCGTAGCTTATGTTGCCATGATTCTATAGACTACTAGCACGCAGAAAACAGACATCGTTTGATACACTTACGGCCACAAATAGCTCGTAGATGCGTCGGTGTGTGTGCTTCGTCTCGCGTGGAATGCTTGGCGTTGTCACGTATCTCTCCTTGAGCCTACAACAATGGTGCAGTAGGATCTCCAATGTGTTGAGCGAGCCGGGCGTAGCGAGAGGATAAAGCTCACGCTCACTCTCTTTCTCTCTCACACACAGTAGACGGCAGCGCTAAATTTTTTATTATGATTAAAAGTCCTTTTTTACAAAATGACCTGGGTACCTTATATACTAAGGCTACCTTAGGTTTAACCAAAAAATGGGGTTGAAAGGGTCAAATGGCTTTGTATTTACAATCTGGAAGTGCCATTGCACCCCGGCTTCTGAAACTAGAATAACTACTCATTACAAATGACGTTTATAGCCATAATTCGTAGCATTTCATAAGTCGCAAAAGATAAGACTTTGGTACGAAACTTGAGTTATGTTGTGTTGTTGACCCAGCGGTCAACATTCAATTTAAAATATGAGTTGATGTCTTACAAGATTATTTGCATCACAACCTATAAGATAATGTTGATAAGGAAAAGGTAGAAAAAGGAATACCTTTTTGATGCACATACCTGGAACATCTCTTCTGCCAAAAAATATACTTGCATGTGTATGTGGAGTGAGCTATAATTGATAGAATCTCAACCCAGACATCAAGGATTCATGATTAGAATCCTTGTACAAGCTAGAGAGAGTTTCACCTATCAAACTCACACCAAAGTATAATTAATGAGTCAAGAGTGTGTCAATTTTGTGCTAAGAAGAGGCGATTCACAAGATTGATCTCGATATGATCACACAAATATGATAAGCATAGAATTGAACAATGTAAAACAAAAACCATATAAGTGCATTAGTACATACAAAGCATGTTTACATATCTAACTAAAGATACTCACGAAGAAGATTGTCAGTAAATCAACTTATCCCAAAGATTTCTTATTCTAAAAGATGTCGCCAAGAATCCAAAAGTAAAAAATAAATCAATTTAGTAAAAAGCTTCTAACTCAAATGCATGGAACAAAACTTTTATTCTTTCCAAGTTCTACGACCCAAAATCATCTACAAAGCCAGCTAGTTAGAATATTAAAAACAAAATAAATTTATTATCCTATTGAGTGGCATAAAATGGTAACCATCTTTTTGCAACATTTGTCAGCCTACTCAACGCCCTCTTCCTCATATGTGTATATATTTTTCTATGCTATTAAGTTATCTAGAGTAAATTTCCCCTCTTCGTTTAACCTTAGGTCTAATCACTTACTCTAATTAAGTGTAGCATAATCCCACTCCTACACAACTATAAATAGCCCCCCTTGGAGAGACTCAAGGACACACACCTATATTTTCAACTTCATGTTGTTTCTTGATCAATAGTAGAGAAAACCTCAACTCTCCCTCTTTCACATCCTCCCTCCTAACCCTCCTCTTTGGAGGAAGTGCAAACTCTATTCTCCACTCTTTCCATTCTACAATCTCTTACTCCATCAACCCAATAAATCATTTGTAGCACCTCAATAACTTGTAAATACATCATGATCTCTCTCATGGTTATGTTAATGATCATGAAATCATCTTCAAAACTTTCAAGTGTCGCAATTCGTGATGGCTAGCCAGCGTCTGTCCTCCCCTTAAAAGGTGTGCGAGAAATCAAGTAAGTGTTCTATTCTCAATTTATCATTGGTTTGTTTCTCCACACTTATTCAATTGGTCTAAAGAAATTTCTCACTCCAACTCTCTTTTGCTTCATTACATATGCATGTGGCTACCTCTCATGGTGATTTTATTTGTGTCACGGCATTGCATAGATGGAGATGAGCTCTCTATGCAAAGTGCGTTAGTTTGATGTAAGTGATTCTCTTGTGTGTTTGAGAGGCAAGTCTTGTGCGCATGATTTTTTGATGAGTGCTTGAGAGAGGAAGAGTTTGGATGTATTATGGATATTCTTATGGGGAGAAGGTGAATGCTATTCCACAAATTGCATATTTCATTTTGATGCACGGCATTGGGTTGCATAATCGTTGATGGTGTTCAAGTGTCCAAAGTGTATATAGAGTAAGGGGGTTTTCAAAGTGTGTTTCTTGAGTGGGTGAGTGCAAGTGTTATTTTGATTGGTTTCCTTCTCCACTCCCAAAAGAAGGTGGTGCCCCAAGTAGTGTGCGTACCTCTTTACGAACATTTTGTGAGGGTAGGCCCATTGGTTTGGGTTTAGAGGCCCCATTTCAAAAAGCTCGCCCTCATAAAGTGGTGCCCCCACTGAGGAACATATTTCCAAGTTACCTTCAAATTTTTTAGTGCTGAACAATGGAGTTCCCATCTATCCATTTCATTTTGCACAACACATTAGAGTAAATGTTGACATAGATAGAGATGTCTTTTTCCAGTGAGGCGGTCCGGGGCGGGCAACAAGAAGAGTGGCCTCTAGAAACCCTTCAAGGCTCCCGTGCTGCTCAATGGGGCTGGGGCACAACACAACACAAACCAAAACAACAAACCCACCGCCAAATCCCAACTACACAAGGGGCACCACCTAGTTTAAGAGCGAACTAGGACGCAAAAGAGGAGAATCGTTAGAGCAACCCACAAACAAGCAAGGAGTTTACACTAACCCTAACACCAATGGAATACTCTCACACACTAAAACACGAGAGAGAGAGAGAGAGAGAGAGAGAGAGAGAGAGATAGTGCTCGGGCTGCTTTGAAACGTATCGGCAATGATCAAGCAAACACAACTATATATTTAAGAAAGAGAGAGAAAGGGGGAGGGGGTGCTTGTTGCATTAATACCTTCTTACAAATCTGTCATGACAAATCAAAGTGAGATTAGTACTTGTTCAACATAGCTTGCGTAAATTTCACCACAACACATCACTAGAAAAGCCACCCCAATCACTGTCTTAAGGCCAGGGGAGTCCTCTCCACCCTGTCGCCCTCTTACAGTATGTGGGATTTATGGCTAGATTGATGACAACACCAGAGACAAGCTATCAAGAACTTAAAAAAAACCAAGACACTTACGCATCATTGTTGTCCATTACTTCCCGTTGGAAAGGAGACAAAATATCCAAGATTAGTCCAAATCCACCCTCCTTGATTCAGCGAATGTTGGGCTTACACTAGTAGGAGAAATGATAGATTTCCTACTCTCAATTGAATGATCACTCTCTCTCTTACAGTGGCATAGATTTCCCTTGCTAATCCCCTATTACAACACATGCACATGCATAAGACAATGAGCTTCCACTCAAGAGCTCCTTCTAGAGAGGTTGAGCTTGGCTTCTCAAGCTATAGCATAGTGCTCTTGCTTATGGCTTCCCCTTTTATGCTAGCTACACCCTCCTTTTATAGCAATTTTGAAGGCTAGGGTTACTCCTCTAACCATGGTTGAGTTAGATTTTCAGCAATTTATCTAATTTCTTTTGCTTGGAATTATCAAGAAGTTGGTGGGGAAAGAGAGAGGAGAGAAATGGAGGTGATAGGACTTTTCATAGTGGGTTAGTGTTAGTAGAGTTAGTATTAATTTACAAATGGAATTGAATATTTACAATGGGAGTATCCATGTAGGATACAAATAAGGAAGAAAAACTCTTAAGAGGTAAGAAAAGGTGGATTTCTTACAAGGTTGATGCTCCAAGTGTCTTGAGTAGGGCCAATTTTGACGTTTGTTGACGGTCCACTAGCTTTGACGGTACATTTTTTCTCCACTCTTGACCTTCCTTGAGAGACAAGGTAATTGAAGCTGAGTAATCAACCACCATGATGCTATCTTTTAAGAGAAGAGGCTGAATTTTGTGGTTTTTTGATAGATATGGGTAATTTGGAGGAGGAAAAATGAGACTAGGTGGTCAATTTTGGAATGGAATTGTGTGTGGGAGGTATGAGTTCACCATGGTTTCTCTTATTCTTCAAGGTTGAGGAGAAGGTGAGTAGTGTGCAGAGAGGAGTGGTGAGAGAGATGGGGATGATGAGTGGAGAAGTGTGTGTGAAAGAGGAAAATGATAAAGTGGAAGAGAGAGTGTGGCTGCATAGCATGGGAAAACTGGGGTCCACTAAAAAAATCATAGCTCACAGCTGGTAGCTCCAAAAATCATGAAAAAATTTGGGCTGATTATTCAGAGCGTAGGCTACATTTTCTCTTTTAACCACCGCTCCAAATTCGGAGTGGAGATAGGTGCCAAAATTCTCACCAAAAAGCCTGTTTTTTATGCCTGCAAAAGTCTTTTAGTGGTCCCCTCCTTTGTTGAATTTGTACAATGCATCCAAGAGTGAGCCCCTCCTTTGTCATATTATAATACAAAGCATTCAAGTTTCCCTTGACCCATGCATGGAGGAGGATTATTGGTGAACTAAGAAATATATACATGGTGGGACTAGTGTATGGACTATTCATGGACTTTAGCTCAATGAGCACATGGTGTTAGAATAATGAGTAAAAATAATAATAAAAATATGGAGGAGTTATGGATATGGAAAGATATTGGAATCATATGATATGGTCCCTCCTTGAATTATTTTGGGTGAAAGAGGAAAAGGTATGCAAGTAAATAATATAATAAAAGTAACCAATGAGTAGAAATCAATTTTTTGTTTTCACGAGGGTGAGGGTGAAAATGTGGGAGTGATTTGTACAAAGGAAAAATATGAGGTTAGAGTATGTACATATTGGCAAAAAAAAATAATATAATTATGGTGTAAGAGGATGAAAGAAGGTGTACATAGGTTTAATAAAACACACACCTAAGTAGAAATATTTAAATAAAATACCAAAATAATTATTAAAAATCCCTATATTTAGGCCATATATACAATGAAATATTTACACACAAAGAGGCCATAATATACTTTTATTTTTTTTATTTTTTTTGGCTCACCTAGCCCAGTGACTAGCTAGCTGAGGGTTTTTAAGAAGATATGGGAAAAGTCCCGTGACTCACGCACGCCTATGTACAGTGAAATGGTAGGGATAGCCACAGTGTTTGGGTGATTTTGGTAGGGTGAGGTAACTCACTGTGGCAATTACAAAGAGCCGAAAAAACGGCTATCATTAGCCCTCCCCCTGGATGATGGTATATTCATGTACCATCATAGAGCATCTTTTCCAAAGAGAGTGCTTCAGAGTCCTTGACGAGATCTTCATTGTTTGGCCCCTCAGAATTTTGGCTGGAGTTACACTCATGCTTCATGTAACAGTACTTACATGAGACAGCGGCCTTTGGACAGATCTTTGGTAGATCCTTTGGTAGAAGGCGACTCAAATAGGGCTTCAAGCGATACCCGTTTACCTTCCTGGAGAGCTCTTTACCATTCAAGTCCATAAGCTGATAGTAGCTAGAATTGAAAGCCTTCTTGACTATGTATGGCCCTTGCCATCTAGTTTCAAACTTGGCATCAAAACGATTGTCAAGTCGATTGTCATACCTTAGCACAAGCTCTCCTTCCTTGATGCCTTTGTCCTTCAGTTTCTTGTCGTGCGTTTCTTTCGCTTGTGTGGCTTTCCTCTTGTAGCACTCGTATGCTGCTTCTCTTTTCCACTCAAGCTCCACTAACGTAAGAAGTCGATCCATCCATACCTCTTGATCATCTTGTGCTGATTTGCCATGAAGTCGCATTGTTGGAATGTTTAGCTCAATTGGCTGTAAAGCCTCTTGACCATAGACCAAGTGAAATGGTGTGAACTCCGTGGCTTCCCTATATGTGGTTCGATACGCCCACAAGGCACCATCCAAGAAGTCATCCCATAATTTTGTCTTGTTTTGCACCATCTTTCTAATGATTCTTGCAATGACACCATTAGCCTTCTCCACCAAACCATTTGACTGTGGGTAGTATGGTGTGCTATGACGATGTAGAATGTGAAGCTCTTCACAAACTTCTGTGAGCAATCCTTTTCTAAACCCTGGACCATTATCAGAAACAATCTCCAAAGGTGTGCCAAATCTACAACAAATGTGAGTGTAGACGAATTTGCTTACTGTCTTCTCATTTACCTTTGCCACACTTTGTGCTTCCACCCACCTAGTCATATAGTCTACAGCCACTAGAATGTAGAGTTTACCATTTTTTGTCCTAGGCAGAGGACCCATAGCATCAATGCCCCACTTTTCAAAGGGTCCATTTGCAAGCACTATTTGCCTCGGGCCATGCACCAACCTTCTATTTCCATTTATCTGACAAGTGTGACAGCTTTTACACCAATGTTGAACATCCACATGCAAACTTGGCCAAACATACCCCGAAAGCAAAATCTTCTTCACAGTTAATTCTTGGGCAAAATGACCACCACATGCCTCTTCATGCAAACCTTTTAGAATGGCTGGAATTTCCTTAATAGTTGGTACTCGTCTGCACACTTGATCCTTCCCTCTTTGATAGAGGGAGCCTTCTAGGAAGAGATATACGCTTGCCTTCTTCATCAGTCTCCTCTTCTGAGCTTTTGTGAAGTCTGGTGGAAACTCACCCTCCAAAATGTAGCCAATGATGGGAGCCAATGACTCCAATCCCTGGTACCTCGGTTGCTTCACAGCAGCCGCCACCATGATGACCTGCACTTCTTTCTTTACACATGCAACGGCTTGTTGTGCAAGTAAATCAGCATCTTCATTCTGTTTCCTAGGAATATGATATAGTTGCACTTCTTCAAATTGATTAAACAATCTACGAATGGCATGAACTTTTGTCCGTAAGCTCTCATTCTTGCATGCCCAAATGCCTAAAATCTGTTTAACAATGAGAAGTGCATCTCCCTTTACCATGAGGCGTTGTATCCCTTGGCCAATGCACATCTTCAAACCATGAAGTAGAGTGTCATATTCTGCTTCATTGTTGCTAGCTGAACTTGGTAGATTGAACTTCTCTTTCATGACCACCTCTCCACTTGGGTTGAGCAACACTAGCCCTCCCCCTGCTTTTCCTGTGGCTCGACGAAAAGCTCCATCAAAGAACAAAGTAAAAGCATTAGGAATACTTTTTGGTGGTGGCAATGGTAGGGTCTTTACTTCAGGCACCTTAATCTCCTTTTCGTGCACCCTATAAGTGAGAATCCCTGCCAATTGTGCACGCACACTATCTTCTACCTCGAAAGAGTATTGAAACTCTTGCAACTCCATAATCCACTTTGAGATCCTAGTACTAAGATTCATTTGAGATGACACCCAAGGGAACAAATTTTCTGCAGTGAGAATTGCAAAAGGTTTTGGTAGCAGGTAGGATCTAAACTTTCTCACCGCAAACATGAGAGAAAGCATCATGAGTTCTGCTTCTGTGTAGTCTCTCTCCAAAGCATTCATGACCCTACTAGCAAAGTAGATGGGTCGCATCCTTGTACTGTGGGGATCTTGTTATAGCAACACAGCACCAATTGTTTCTTTCCCAGCACTAGAGCTAACAAAGAATGTGTACTCCCAACAAGGAGGCATGAGTGTTGGTAGCTCTGACAAAATGACTTTAATGTTACAAAAGTACTCTTCAAGCTCATCAGACCATGCAAATTCTACTTGTTGTGTCAACTTTTGCAAAGGGTGAAGTAACTCCGAGGCTAAGTGAATGAAGCGTGACATATACTTCACCTTTTGAATGAATGAGATGACCTCCTTAAGACTCTTGGGTGATGGTAGCTCAATAAGAGCCTTTGCCTTCGAAGGATCCACTTCAATGCCTTTGTAAGAAACTTTATGACCAAGCAAGATTACTTCATCCTCACCTATATGGCACTTGTCGGGGTTGAGTTGACCTCCCATGTCGTAGAGCTTCTTTAAACCTTCTTCTACCCTTTGTAGATGCAATGATTTTGAGCTATAAATACAGAAATCATCAATGAACACCCTAATTGACTTTCCAAAGAATGCTTGAAACACCATATTCATGAAACGTTGGAATGTTGCAGGAGCATTTGTCAGACCAAATGGCATGACTCTAAAAGCATAACAACCCCAAGGAGTGATAAAGGTTGTTTTCAATTGATCCTCCAATGCAATCCCTATTTGAAAGTAACCTGAGTAACCATCGCACACAGTGTACTTCTCATGACCAGCTACCTCATTTAGTATCTCATCCTGGAATGGGAGGGGAAAGTGATCTCTCTTTGTTGCCTCATTGAGGGGACGGTAATCCACACACACCCTCCACTTGCCGTTCTTCTTAGGAGTGACAACAACAGGAGAGACCCACTCTGAATTCTCCACTGGATAAATGAACCCTGCTGCTAGAAGCTTTCTTACCTCCTTGAGTAAAGCCTGCTCCTTGATGACTCCTAGCCTTCGTAGCTTCTGAGCCTTAGGTGTGGCCTCTGGCTTCAACTCAATTTTGTGTTGAACAGCATCTACTCCATGCACATCGGTGTAGTCTTTAGCAAAAAGCCTAGGAAACTTCCTTAGCACACATTTGAACTCCTCTCTTTCATTCTTTGTAAGTGTTGTTGATAGCATACCTTCCAGCATCCCTTCATCTTGATCACCTTCGTTCTCTTGAGGACCTACCTCCTCCAAGCCTTGACAAGAGGTCTCTTGGTTGCTTGGCTTAAACCTTACCCCCATGACTTCGATGGAAGACTCCTCTTCAGTAATGCTGCCGCTACTTTCTTCTTCTGAAGTGCTATCGGTCCAACCTTCTTCCGTCTCACTTTGAGATGATTCTTCATGGAGCTCCTCTTGGCGTTGCTCCTTCATGTCAAAGACAACCTTCTTGTGATTGTCATTCCTGCAAATTAGCTTTCCACTCTCCCAATCCTGCAAAGCTCGCATTTTCATTAGCCATGGTCTTCCTAGGATAAATGGGTAACCATTTCCCTTGGTAGACATGACATAGAAATCCACTGCCTTCTTAATGCCAAAGGCCTCCACAAAAACATTTTTACAAATGCCTACGCACCTAGCCTTGCTATTGTTTGCCATCTTGACCCTAATTTCAGGTGTCTCATGGATGTGCATGCCTAGTTTTTGCATGAGTCCCTCTGTCATGATGCAAATTTGTGCACCCCCATCCACTAGACCTTTCCTAACCAATCTCCCTTTGATGTAACAGTCTAGCACCGGTGTAATGTCCTCATTCATTTCAGCTTGTGCAATTTTTACAACAGGCACACTCTCTTTTACCTTTCTCCTAGTGCTAACTGCCCTTGTTAAATCCCTCCTAACTTGTGGACATAATGCAAGAAATTGAGGCCATGAAATATCAGGACCCTTACCTCTCATGTCTTCCAACAAGTTGTACGGAGCCATACCATGTCCAAGAGGGGAGTCTTGGAGGTTGATACGACGTCGAGTCCTCTTGGTTTCCTTGGTTCCCTTTGCCTTCTTGCCTTGTCCATGGTCACTCTGTGATGTGACTCCTTCTTTCTCTTTACCTTTTCCTCGGCCACGCTTAATTCCATTGGCTTCCATGTCAACCTCATTTGAATTTGTCACCTCTACCACATGCACATTTGGATCTGGCAAAGGTGGAACTCCTTCTACCCCTTGTGGAGGTGGTCTTGGTCCATTTGGCCTTTGTAGAAGCCTTGGTTGTTGACCAGTTCCTTCACCTGCATTCATCACTGGGTAATTCAAGTTAGGCCTCCCTGGCTCCCCACGGGGCCAAGGACAATTATACATCCCATGTCCAGACTCTCCGCAATTCCAACATTGCAAGACTCTCCTAGGTCGTGGATCTCGCTCTTCAGACTTCTTTGCTTGTCCCTTTGGACCTACAGCTTGTGCAAGGTGAATTGACAGGCTGCTTAAAGATTCGTTTAACTTCTCAATTACTTCCGCCGTTACCTCAGGAAGCTCCCTCGATGTTGATGCTTGTGACTTACCTTTGGGTCTAAGACCTTCTATTGGAACCTCTCCCCTTAAGCACTTGAGTTTCCTATACTTCTCAGCAGCCCTAGTTTCAGCTGCATCAAAAGTAGCAGGTGCTCCCACCTCAACTTTTACCTTAAGGTCAGGAAAGAGTCCGGCTATGAACCTCTCCTTCTTTAAAAATTCTGCACCATCACCAGGGTTAGCAACATTTCGTATCCATAGAGCCCAAAGATGTAGAAACTCTTGCTTGTACAAGTAGTAGTCATCTAAGTCTTTTTGCTTATGAGAAACAATGTCTTGCCATAGTTTCTGAGTGTTTTGGGGATCAAAGAAGTATCTCTTAAAACGATTTAAAACTTCTGTGTAATTCCCCTTAACTTCCTCAGGCAAAGAGTCAAACCAAGTACTAGCATCTTTCCTAAGGACCACCTCAAACATTTCTACACGTTCTTGATCGGTTACTATCCTCTTGATACGGCAAGACATCTTGAAATTTGCTAAAAATAATTCTGCATCCTCTCCAGGCTCTCCAAAGAAAAGAGGATATCCAGACATTTGGCGTTGGCTCTCCATTATTATGAAAGATTACAACACGAGTTACAATAAGGGATACAATAGAGATCTAGAACCACTCGCCTGCAAATGAAGAAGTGAGAAAATACCACTCTAGGTTTTCTTCTTCAGCTATCCAAGCTTCAATAAGGTCTCGATTTGTTTGATCAAAACAAAAGGGTAGACTATTGATGAGCTCTACGAAGGGTTGAAATTCTTCAAAGCTAAGGCGATAAACAGAAATCTCTAGAACTTCCTTTTCTGGATCCAAAAGAGCAACCACGTCCCAAGTGATAAATTGCACTTGCTCTACAATTCCCAATGCACAAGTGGTTTGTATAAAAACTAGATCTTCATGCTCGTCGAAGGCCGTGAGAAAGTAGCAATTGACTAGGAGCTCCTTTCCTTCGAGTTCCACACAGTCGGAGTGAGGCAACCTTCTCACAATTTCATAAAGAACATCCTCATCAAGTCCAATCAAGTTTGCAAGATTTAAAGACTCCACTTGTGCTACAAAATTCCTGGACAAAAACTCCTTAGGGTTATGGTTAAATCATTCAAAAGCATAAAGAGATTTACAATGTCTCTATGAACAAAGTGTCATAGAAAGTAGAGAAGGATGAGAATTTATACAAATTTGCAATCTTCTCTATGCTCTCTTTATTAAGACAAGCTCTGAATAGCTCCCTATCTCCTTTGTTGAAAGCGAAAGGAAGAAAGCAAAATTTTGAAAGTGCCCGAAATTGAAATTTATGAGTACCTATGCGTAGCTTATGTTGCCATGATTCTATAGACTACTAGCACGCAGAAAACAGACATCGTTTGATACACTTACGGCCACAAATAGCTCGTAGATGCGTCGGTGTGTGTGCTTCGTCTCGCGTGGAATGCTTGGCGTTGTCACGTATCTCTCCTTGAGCCTACAACAATGGTGCAGTAGGATCTCCAATGTGTTGAGCGAGCCGGGCGTAGCGAGAGGATAAAGCTCACGCTCACTCTCTTTCTCTCTCACACACAGTAGACGGCAGCGCTAAATTTTTTATTATGATTAAAAGTCCTTTTTTACAAAATGACCTGGGTACCTTATATACTAAGGCTACCTTAGGTTTAACCAAAAAATGGGGTTGAAAGGGTCAAATGGCTTTGTATTTACAATCTGGAAGTGCCATTGCACCCCGGCTTCTGAAACTAGAATAACTACTCATTACAAATGACGTTTATAGCCATAATTCGTAGCATTTCATAAGTCGCAAAAGATAAGACTTTGGTACGAAACTTGAGTTATGTTGTGTTGTTGACCCAGCGGTCAACATTCAATTTAAAATATGAGTTGATGTCTTACAAGATTATTTGCATCACAACCTATAAGATAATGTTGATAAGGAAAAGGTAGAAAAAGGAATACCTTTTTGATGCACATACCTGGAACATCTCTTCTGCCAAAAAATATACTTGCATGTGTATGTGGAGTGAGCTATAATTGATAGAATCTCAACCCAGACATCAAGGATTCATGATTAGAATCCTTGTACAAGCTAGAGAGAGTTTCACCTATCAAACTCACACCAAAGTATAATTAATGAGTCAAGAGTGTGTCAATTTTGTGCTAAGAAGAGGCGATTCACAAGATTGATCTCGATATGATCACACAAATATGATAAGCATAGAATTGAACAATGTAAAACAAAAACCATATAAGTGCATTAGTACATACAAAGCATGTTTACATATCTAACTAAAGATACTCACGAAGAAGATTGTCAGTAAATCAACTTATCCCAAAGATTTCATATTCTAAAAGATGTCGCCAAGAATCCAAAAGTAAAAAATAAATCAATTTAGTAAAAAGCTTCTAACTCAAATGCATGGAACAAAACTTTTATTCTTTCCAAGTTCTACGACCCAAAATCATCTACAAAGCCAGCTAGTTAGAATATTAAAAACAAAATAAATTTATTATCCTATTGAGTGGCATAAAATGGTAACCATCTTTTTGCAACATTTGTCAGCCTACTCAACGCCCTCTTCCTCATATGTGTATATATTTTTCTATGCTATTAAGTTATCTAGAGTAAATTTCCCCTCTTCGTTTAACCTTAGGTCTAATCACTTACTCTAATTAAGTGTAGCATAATCCCACTCCTACACAACTATAAATAGCCCCCCTTGGAGAGACTCAAGGACACACACCTATATTTTCAACTTCATGTTGTTTCTTGATCAATAGTAGAGAAAACCTCAACTCTCCCTCTTTCACATCCTCCCTCCTAACCCTCCTCTTTGGAGGAAGTGCAAACTCTATTCTCCACTCTTTCCATTCTACAATCTCTTACTCCATCAACCCAATAAATCATTTGTAGCACCTCAATAACTTGTAAATACATCATGATCTCTCTCATGGTTATGTTAATGATCATGAAATCATCTTCAAAACTTTCAAGTGTCGCAATTCGTGATGGCTAGCCAGCGTCTGTCCTCCCCTTAAAAGGTGTGCGAGAAATCAAGTAAGTGTTCTATTCTCAATTTATCATTGGTTTGTTTCTCCACACTTATTCAATTGGTCTAAAGAAATTTCTCACTCCAACTCTCTTTTGCTTCATTACATATGCATGTGGCTACCTCTCATGGTGATTTTATTTGTGTCACGGCATTGCATAGATGGAGATGAGCTCTCTATGCAAAGTGCGTTAGTTTGATGTAAGTGATTCTCTTGTGTGTTTGAGAGGCAAGTCTTGTGCGCATGATTTTTTGATGAGTGATTGAGAGAGGAAGAGTTTGGATGTATTATGGATATTCTTATGGGGAGAAGGTGAATGCTATTCCACAAATTGCATATTTCATTTTGATGCACGGCATTGGGTTGCATAATCGTTGATGGTGTTCAAGTGTCCAAAGTGTATATAGAGTAAGGGGGTTTTCAAAGTGTGTTTCTTGAGTGGGTGAGTGCAAGTGTTATTTTGATTGGTTTCCTTCTCCACTCCCAAAAGAAGGTGGTGCCCCAAGTAGTGTGCGTACCTCTTTACGAACATTTTGTGAGGGTAGGCCCATTGGTTTGGGTTTAGAGGCCCCATTTCAAAAAGCTCGCCCTCATAAAGTGGTGCCCCCACTGAGGAACATATTTCCAAGTTACCTTCAAATTTTTTAGTGATGAACAATGGAGTTCCCATCTATCCATTTCATTTTGCACAACACATTAGAGTAAATGTTGACATAGATAGAGATGTCTTTTTCCAGTGAGGCGGTCCGGGGCGGGCAACAAGAAGAGTGGCCTCTAGAAACCCTTCAAGGCTCCCGTGCTGCTCAATGGGGCTGGGGCACAACACAACACAAACCAAAACAACAAACCCACCGCCAAATCCCAACTACACAAGGGGCACCACCTAGTTTAAGAGCGAACTAGGACGCAAAAGAGGAGAATCGTTAGAGCAACCCACAAACAAGCAAGGAGTTTACACTAACCCTAACACCAATGGAATACTCTCACACACTAAAACACGAGAGAGAGAGAGAGAGAGAGAGAGAGAGAGAGAGAGAGATAGTGCTCGGGCTGCTTTGAAACGTATCGGCAATGATCAAGCAAACACAACTATATATTTAAGAAAGAGAGAGAAAGGGGGAGGGGGTGCTTGTTGCATTAATACCTTCTTACAAATCTGTCATGACAAATCAAAGTGAGATTAGTACTTGTTCAACATAGCTTGCGTAAATTTCACCACAACACATCACTAGAAAAGCCACCCCAATCACTGTCTTAAGGCCAGGGGAGTCCTCTCCACCCTGTCGTCCTCTTACAGTATGTGGGATTTATGGCTAGATTGATGACAACACCAGAGACAAGCTATCAAGAACTTAAAAAAAACCAAGACACTTACGCATCATTGTTGTCCATTACTTCCCGTTGGAAAGGAGACAAAATATCCAAGATTAGTCCAAATCCACCCTCCTTGATTCAGCGAATGTTGGGCTTACACTAGTAGGAGAAATGATAGATTTCCTACTCTCAATTGAATGATCACTCTCTCTCTTACAGTGGCATAGATTTCCCTTGCTAATCCCCTATTACAACACATGCACATGCATAAGACAATGAGCTTCCACTCAAGAGCTCCTTCTAGAGAGGTTGAGCTTGGCTTCTCAAGCTATAGCATAGTGCTCTTGCTTATGGCTTCCCCTTTTATGCTAGCTACACCCTCCTTTTATAGCAATTTTGAAGGCTAGGGTTACTCCTCTAACCATGGTTGAGTTAGATTTTCAGCAATTTATCTAATTTCTTTTGCTTGGAATTATCAAGAAGTTGGTGGGGAAAGAGAGAGGAGAGAAATGGAGGTGATAGGACTTTTCATAGTGGGTTAGTGTTAGTAGAGTTAGTATTAATTTACAAATGGAATTGAATATTTACAATGGGAGTATCCATGTAGGATACAAATAAGGAAGAAAAACTCTTAAGAGGTAAGAAAAGGTGGATTTCTTACAAGGTTGATGCTCCAAGTGTCTTGAGTAGGGCCAATTTTGACGTTTGTTGACGGTCCACTAGCTTTGACGGTACATTTTTTCTCCACTCTTGACCTTCCTTGAGAGACAAGGTAATTGAAGCTGAGTAATCAACCACCATGATGCTATCTTTTAAGAGAAGAGGCTGAATTTTGTGGTTTTTTGATAGATATGGGTAATTTGGAGGAGGAAAAATGAGACTAGGTGGTCAATTTTGGAATGGAATTGTGTGTGGGAGGTATGAGTTCACCATGGTTTCTCTTATTCTTCAAGGTTGAGGAGAAGGTGAGTAGTGTGCAGAGAGGAGTGGTGAGAGAGATGGGGATGATGAGTGGAGAAGTGTGTGTGAAAGAGGAAAATGATAAAGTGGAAGAGAGAGTGTGGCTGCATAGCATGGGAAAACTGGGGTCCACTAAAAAAATCATAGCTCACAGCTGGTAGCTCCAAAAATCATGAAAAAATTTGGGGTGATTATTTAGAGCGTGGGCTACATTTTCTCTTTTGACCACCGCTCCAAATTCGGAGTGGAGATAGGTGCCAAAATTCTCACCAAAAAGCCTGTTTTTTATGCCTGCAAAAGTCTTTTAGTGGTCCCCTCCTTTGTTGAATTTGTACAATGCATCCAAGAGTGAGCCCCTCCTTTGTCATATTATAATACAAAGCATTCAAGTTGCCCTTGACCCATGCATGGAGGAGGATTATTGGTGAAATAAGAAATATATACATGGTGGGACTAGTGTATGGACTATTCATGGACTTTAGCTCAATGAGCACATGGTGTTAGAATAATGAGTAAAAATAATAATAAAAATATGGAGTTATGGATATGGAAAGATATTGGAATCATATGATATGGTCCCTCCTTGAATTATTTTGGGTGAAAGAGGAAAAGGTATGCAAGTAAATAATATAATAAAAGTAACCAATGAGTAGAAATCAATTTTTTGTTTTCACGAGGGTGAGGGTGAAAATGTGGGAGTGATTTGTACAAAGGAAAAATATGAGGTTAGAGTATGTACATATTGGCAAAAAAAAATAATATAATTATGGTGTAAGAGGATGAAAGAAGGTGTACATAGGTTTAATAAAACACACACCTAAGTAGAAATATTTAAATAAAATACCAAAATAATTATTAAAAATCCCTATATTTAGGCCATATATACAATGAAATATTTACACACAAAGAGGCCATAATATACTTTTATTTTTTTTATTTTTTTTGGCTCACCTAGCCCAGTGACTAGCTAGCTGAGGGTTTTTAAGAAGATATGGGAAAAGTCCCGTGACTCACGCACGCCTATGTACAGTGAAATGGTAGGGATAGCCACAGTGTTTGGGTGATTTTGGTAGGGTGAGGTAACTCACTGTGGCAATTACAAAGAGCCGAAAAAACGGCTATCACCAGCAACGCATTGTTTTATGTTTGGTGTAGAAAGACTTAGAGAAATACTGGCATCACCCAATCCAATTATACTTCCAATCATCAATTATGGAACTTCTTTTGATGTTCACGTTTTCATTTTGTTTTGAAGGCAGGAACAAGGAGTGGTGAAGGGGTGCTCAAGGGCCATATGAAGGAATGAGGTCTTCAAACCAACAACGAGGAGTAGCACATGAATCACGATCAAAACAATGAACCTTTTAGGCCTATTGCTCGGCAATCCATTCATATAATCATTGCAACTAAGTTTAGGTTTCAATCTATCATAAGGAGGATATTTGGATCCACTCGCCTCAATGAAATCAATGCTTCAATTAATCCATTTATTCTACCTATGATAAAGTATGAATTAACAATGGATGTGTACATCTTCATTTTAATGTAATCAGATTTATAGTGTTAATAATCTTGTGCGGGCCGTAAGAGAAAAGTTTCTTTTAAAAAAAAGAGATTTCAAAAAGTCTAAACAAAATGTCAAGTTCTTTTCCCACGTTCTATGCAAGAAGTGGGGAAGATGCGCAAGAGTTTCTTGACAACTTGGAGATGGCACATCTCATATCCAGGAGAGATGAAGAGGAAGTAAAGCTACGAGCCTTCCCGTTGGTTCTAAAAGCAGAAGCTAAAGCATGGTATGAGACCTTGAAACCCCAAGTCAAGTCCAATTGGGAGAGACTGCGAGCAAGCTTCCTCTCCAAGTTCGGGCAAGGTGATACTTCTGAAGGACTATGGAAATGTCTTATTGGACATAAGCAGGTATCACTTGAAGACTATCCCTCTTATGAAGCAACCTTTGTCAATCTATGGGGTAGGTGGGAGGCTACATTAGAAAATCATGGTGGTGCACCTAACTTTCTAAAAAAAAAGAGATTCATGGTTGGTTTGTATCCACTTTTAAAGGCTAAAGTAGAGCTAAAATTCCCATCCACCTTCGAAGAAGCACGTGAGGTAGCCATCATCAAGTTTAGAAAACTACACTTCCAAGCACATAGAGCAAGGGGTTTAAATGAAGTGAGTGAGAGGGAGTCTTCACAAACCATGGAAGCACCAATTAGGGCCCCTCTTGCACAATCTTCACAAATAGGAGATAACTCTCAACAAGAGGCTTTACAAAGGCTGACTCAACAGCTTGAGAACCTCACTCTGAATCTAGTACAAGGCCTACCTCAACAACGACAACCAAGAGAAGGGAATCGCAATCAACGAAGACAAGCTCAAGAGTTGCGATGTTGGAATTGCAATGAAATGGACCATGGCATGTACAATTGTCCACATCCAAGGCGACTTCCGGGAGACATATATCCCCCCAGACCGCCTCCTCTCACTGTGCAGCAAGAACAAGCTCAAGGCCCACAAATCCTTCGTCGACCACCACCACCAACAAATATACCTCCCGTCCCACATGAGGAGGAAGAAAGAGGAGTCAACATCATCAAGCTAGAAGAGGTAATAGATGAGCATACTCTAAACTTTGATGTTATGCCGGCAGAAAAACGCACAAGAGCACATGATAAGGATGAAGACATGAGAAGTGAAGGAACAAATTCAGCCAGAGGGGACAAGAAGAAGAAGTCAAAGATGGAAGAAGCTGAAAGTAGCAGGAAGAAAAGATCAAGGCGAAGGGAAATTGGTATCAAAGACTTCCCATTGGGAAAGGATCTAGAGCCCTACAACATCCTGGAGGATTTACAAACCCAAAAGCCAAACATTTCATGGCCTCAGCTTCTACACCTATCAGCCAAAGTAAGAAGGCAATGGCCAAAGTTGGTAAGTACAAGAATTCCAAAAAAGAAAGCAAATCTTTCCATTAAGGTTGTGGCCTCAAAGCTACAAAAAGATGTGGAACCCATTGTGGATGCTTACATAAGGGGTAAAAAGGTGTCTAATGTATATGTTGATGGTGGAGCTCAAATGTGTGTGATCACGGAAAAATCAATGAACAGGTTAGGGCTTGAAATTACAAAGTCCTCTAATTGTCAAGCTAGGCTAGCCAACAAATCAAGTGTGAAGTGTTTGGGGATCATTGAAAATGTAAAAGTCTCTGTATGTAACATAGATGCACGAGTGGATATGTATGTCATGCCAGCTAAGGGGGAGGGCTATCCCATCATCCTAGGGAGGCCTTGGCTCATTGCTGTGAATGCAGATCAAAAATGGGGAAGTGGTCGTTTGATTCTTAAGAAGGGTCAACCGGTGGTGTATGATTGGCGAGAAGGAAAGCAACTAGATATCAACTATGAAACCACGGTAGATGAAGAGAGCGAGGAGGAGAGTCCTTACTCAAGTGATGAGGAAGCATCAACCAGTGCATCAACCAGTGAAGAGGAGTCTTCTTTGGAGGTAATGGGAATTTCAACGCCAACACTCAAGATGTTCCAGTAGAAGAAAAGCCAACAGACAATCACACACGAGGGGATGAAAGATGCCACCACCTTGAAGAAGGATTTGAGAAGATGCTTGCAAAAGATCTTACTTGTGAGGAGAAGAGGTCCTACATCAATATGTTAAGGAGGTATCCCAATTTGTTTATCACTGACTACTCACAAATAAGAGGTGTAGATATAATAGAGCATCGAATTGAATTGAAACCAGGGACCAAACCCGTGGCTCAAAAGTTAAGGCGACTAGGATCTGTGCAACAAAAGGCTCTCCTACAAGAAGTGAATCGACTCTTGAAGGCTGGCTTCATCTATCCAGTATCCAACTCCGAATGGGTATCACCTATTGTAGTCACTCCCAAGAAGAATGGTAAGTGGAGGGTCTGCGTGGATTACAAACCCCTCAACGCTGCGACAAAGAGGGACCACTTCCCTCTCCCTTTCCAAGATGAAATTTTGAATGAAGTAGCAGGTCACGAATGCTACACTGTGTGTGATGGGTATTCAGGATATTTTCAAATTAGAATAGCAGAAGAGGACCAACCAAAAACCACCTTCATCACACCTTGGGGATGTTTTGCATTCAGAGTAATGCCTTTTGGGCTCACCAATGCTCCTAGCACCTTCATGAGATTCACAATATTTGTATTTCAACCATTCTTTGGAAAATCTATAAGAGTCTTTATGGATGATTTCTGTATTTATAGTTGTAGATCACTTCACTGCCAAAAGGTTGAAGAGGGTCTTAAGAGGCTCCATCAATTTGGGGGACAACGCAACCCAGAGAAGTGTCATATCGGTGAATCTCAGGTGGTTTTGCTAGGCCATGTGGTTTTTTCACAAGGAATTCAAGTGGATCCCTCTAAAGTAGAGGCCCTTTTGTCATTATCTCCACCAACAACAACTAAGGAGCTAATGACCTTCAACCACAAAGTGAGGTACATGTCTCGCTTCATCCATCTCCTAGTAGAATCCATCGCCCCTTTGCATAGGTTGGCAAGCCAATCTACATTTGAATGGGGGAGGGAACATGCAAAATGTTTTGAGAAAGTGAAGGGCATTCTTAGCTCTCTCCCAATCCTAATGCCACCAGATCCAAAGGAGACCTACTATGTCACTCCAAGTGTAGGTTTCGAAGCAATTGGTGTTGTTTTGATGCAAAAAGATCCTAAAACATCATACATGAGGCCGATCTATTTTGCAAGCAAGGTGATGACTCCGGCCGAGAAGGGATACACTGAAATGGAGAAAGTGGTCTTTGCAATCTTGTTTGCGGTAAGGAAGTTTCGATCGTATCTTCTCCCTGTGCCATTTGTTTTTCTCACCTTAGAGCACAATCTACCATATGTAGTACAACACATGAGCCTCTCATCTAGAATAGAAAAGTGGGTGCTTGAACTCCAAGAATTTGAATACACTTTCCTTGTAGAAGATAGCACAAGAGCAGGACTTGCAGACATTCTCACCTACAAAGTGAGAGAAAGGGAAGGATCACGACTACAAAGAGAGGAAGGCTCAAAACAGTTCAAAGTGAAGGAGATTGATAATGCCCATACTTTATGCTTTGACGGAGCTTATCAACGCCAACAAGACAAAGCAGCAGGGGGAATCATCATTTTGAACCCACAAAAGGAGGTAATGGTTAGAAAAGGTATCACTCTACCCAGTGTTCACTCTAACAATGAGGCTGAGTATGCTGCTCTAACCCTTGGGTTAGAAGAATGCAAAGAATTAGGCATACAAAGACTTATTATAAAAGGTGATTCTTTGCTAGTGGTCAGGCAAATCCAAGGGACTTGGAGGTGCAAGAATCGTACATTGTTTGAGTGGCTTAGTAGTGTAAGAGCTTTGATGAAGGGTTTTAAAGCAACACAGGTACAACACATTGTGAGAACTCATAACAAGGAAGCAGACTTACTCGCAAATGAAAAGCTTCAAATGGCGGTAGGAGGTGTGAAACTATATGAACCCAAATATCAAGGTCAAGAGGAGCTAAAAGACATTATCTTCTTTCTACAAGCAGGTGAGTGTCCCAAACACTTAGACAAGGTGCAAAGACATAGACTAGTTAAGAAGGCCACACCTTACCAGTTGATCGGGGATGATTTATATCACAAAGGGAAAGATTTGGTCTTGAGGAGAGTACCAGGTGTGCAAGAGATAGAGAAAATTCTTCTTTCATGTCATGATGATGTCTGTGGTGGTCACTTTTCTCAAGATATTACAAGTAGGAAGATTTTACAAGTAGGGTTTATTTGGCCGAGCTTACATCGTGATGTCCAATATTGGTGTAAGGCATGTAAGCCATGCCAAATTGCTGGGGATAGACGACTAACATATGAGCCTCGAGTCCCAATAATATCTAATGGCCCTTTTGAAAAGTGGGGTGTGGATGCAATAGGTCCCCTACCTCGTACTTCTACAGGGAAGGTTTTCATCATCATGGGTGTTGACTACATGACACGATGGGCGGAAGCAACAAGCACAACCCGAATCACAGCTGAAGAGGTATCAAAGTTTATTTTTGATCATATTTGTAGTAGGTTTGGAACACCCCTAGAAATCTTATCAGATCGAGGCCCGGGTTTTAGGGCTGACCTTCTGAATGATCTCTTGAGGAGGTTAAAAGTGAAACACCTACATTCCACACCCTACTATCCTCAATGCAATGGATTGGTGGAAAAAGTGAATGGAATGATTTGTAAGATCATTTCTAAGCAGGTTGTGGACCGGCCTAATGATTGGGATCGCCATTTGACGGCTGCTCTTTGGGCGTATAGGACATCTTTCAAGGTATCTACCCAATTCACCCCTTTTCATCTAGTTTATGGACAGGAGACACTTCTCCCCATTGAGGTAGAGCTCTCAAGCTTGCGCGTTCTTTCAAGAGTGGAAAAAAAACCTAAAGAGGTTCTACATGAAAGGATCTTAGATCTCCAACGACTTGAGCTAGATAGAGAAGAGTCCATTGATCACTACATCACCAAAGCGACAAGCCAAAGGGATAAAATCAACAAGAAGCTCAAGGGGAAAGGATTGAAAGAAGGTATGTTGGTTCTTTGCTATGATAACCGACTTGATACTCGACTTGACAAAAAGTTTTTGCAAAGATGGGAGGGACCTTTCATGATAAAAACAAAGTTTGGGAATGGTAGTTACAGATTAGCAGATTTATCAGAAAAACTCCACAAGACCAGAGTCAATGGATGGAGATTAAAGCCCTACTTTCAATGTATCAATCCGTTGATAGGCAGTCATCTGCCTACATCGTCTAAGTTCCAAATTGACATGGCTCCCTTCGGCTTGGCAAATGCTCCACCTATTTTTAAAGCTTTGATGTGCAAAGAAGAACCAGCCTTGGAATCTGAACATACCCAAGGCAACCCTCCCATCTCCGATTTATGGGAATGAGGTAATGAAAAGCAGGTCTAATGGAGTAAAAGAGTGCATGACACTCCTCCTATTGAAAAAAAAAAAGTGGAAAAGGAAAAATGACAAAAAAAAAAGAAGAAAAAGAAGCAACACCGTCCTCCTAAAGATATGAATGTCTCTAGGCTTGGGGGAGGGCTAATATGAGTGGCATAAAATGGTAACCATCTTTTTGCAGCATTTGTCAGCCTACTCAACGTCCTCTTCCTCATATGTGTATATATTTTTCTACGCTATTAAGTTATCTAGAGTAAATTCCCCCTCTTCGTTTAACCTTTGTGGTGACACATACATTATACTCTTCCCAAAAATGTCACCTTAGTCATATATTTATATTACCACCCTTTTCTTTTTTGCTTTGTAAATAGAATAAGCATACAATAACCAACTATATACCCCCAAACTTTCTTACCTCTTGTGAATTAGTAGTAGAAAAATAATATATCCATCTTCCACCCCATATAGATAAATTCCCATGGAAATCAACTCTCCACTTGTCTTTACCAAAGATTATGGTCCCTCTCTACAAGTCTTCTATGCCCCCTACATAGGTGGCCCAATATCTCTTAAGAATATACATATAGTTTCTCTCCTTTCAAAAAGACTCCAATTGTACATTCTTTTCACAAGCAAATAATATTGGGCCCTCCTCTATTTGTTTAAGCATCATAGCCTTTTGAAAAAGCATGATTTCCCTTGGATGTATACAAGCAAAGGGCCCATACAAGAAGACTTGGAAGCAAAAGGTTCCCTAGCCTAGTGTGGACCTTCCAAAACGAACTCCTTGGTGCATGGGCGTGAAGAATAGTCCAAATTCATATCAAACATGTTGAGAAGGCCAATTTTGCCTTTTGAAGCGTGTCGTTCCGAGCTACAAAAGTTATGGTCAAAATAGTGTAAATCTGTCAGATTCGCAGCAAAAGGGAACTGTAAATCAAGTAAATCAAGAGGGTGAGATCTTATTTTTCCCCTACTCATATTCTAGAAGAGCAATGAGTGTTCAAGGTCACTTGCATGTGATGGGACCAACCTAAAGATGCTTTCTAAATGCCAAGACAAACAAGTTGAGATACCCCGCAGGAGCCACCCGTAGGGCCTCATGGTGGGGCCCACCTACATTATGCACCCCTATGGAGCCTTCACGATCTAAAATGATATTTTTGGTGAATAAATAGTCCCTTTTATGTCCAATATTCAATGAGTGGTCAAAGGACACTTAATTAGGTCTAATCACTTACTCTAATTAAGTGTAGCATAATCCCACTCCTACACAACTATAAATAGCCCCCCTTGGAGAGACTCAAGGACACACACCTATATTTTCAACTTCATGTTGTTTCTTCATCAATAGTAGAGAAAACCCCAACTCTCCCTCTTTCACATCCTCCCTCCTAACCCTCCTCTTTGGAGGAAGTGCAAACTCTATTCTCCACTCTTTCCATTCTACAATCTCTTACTCCATCAACCCAATAAATCATTTGTAGCACCTCAATAACTTGTAAATACATCATGATCTCTCTCATGGTTATGTTAATGATCATGAAATCATCTTCAAAACTTTCAAGTGTCGCAATTCGTGATGGCTAGCCAGCGTCTGTCCTCCCCTTAAAAGGTGTGCGAGAAATCAAGTAAGTGTTCTATTCTCAATTTATCATTGGTTTGTTTCTCCACACTTATTCAATTGGTCTAAAGAAATTTCTCACTCCAACTCTCTTTTGCTTCATTACATATGCATGTGGCTACCTCTCATGGTGATTTTATTTGTGTCACGGCATTGCATAGATGGAGATGAGCTCTCTATGCAAAGTGCGTTAGTTTGATGTAAGTGATTCTCTTGTGTGTTTGAGAGGCAAGTCTTGTGCGCATGATTTTTTGATGAGTGCTTGAGAGAGGAAGAGTTTGGATGTATTATGGGTATTCTTATGGGGAGAAGGTGAATGCTATTCCACAAATTGCATATTTCATTTTGATGCACGGCATTGGGTTGCATAATCGTTGATGGTGTTCAAGTGTCCAAAGTGTATATAGAGTAAGGGAGTTTTCAAAGTGTGTTGCTTGAGTGGGTGAGTGCAAGTGTTATTTTGATTGGTTTCCTTCTCCACTCCCAAAAGAAGGTGGCGCCCCAAGTAGTGTGCGTACCTCTTTACGAACATTTTGTGAGGGTAGGCCCATTGGTTTGGGTTTAGAGGCCCCATTTCAAAAAGCTCGCCCTCACTATGACTTTTTCAACTCATAATATAAATATTGACAATATAATAGGCAGTATAGTTAAAATTAGTAACTTCAAAAAACATGGATTGTCTTTTAAAATTTCTGTCCAAAAACACTATTAATATCCAAGGTCTAATATCTCTTTAGAAGAAATTTAGGTTTCTTGTGTACAATTACTGTCGTAGCTATTGTTAGGTTGCAAACTTGGTTATCTTGATTTTCCACAAGAGAAAAATTAGGGTTCTTTTAATCTACAAATTTGAAAGAATCTATACATGCAAGTTAGGAGAGTTGATTCCTAGAATAATATAACCTCTACAACACAAAGAATATTGCATTCATAATATCTTTGGTTGGTTGTATTCTACGTTTTCCACAACAGCCACACATAAAATTGTAGACATGTAGTAGTGTTAGTGTGTATACGCGCTTCACCAGGGGCACTTTTGTCCCACTGAGTTTTTCCCCCTGGACATCCGGTGTGAAAGGACACCTTATCTCTTAGGGTCTCATATAAGCTTTGTAGCTCTGAGTTTGTAAATACTCTATTATTCTAATACAGAGAGATAGACTATAGAGATCTCGTACGCAAGCTCTATGTCTTCTCCTTCTCCATCTTCTTCCTACTCTGAGTTGCTATCTTCCTTCTGTTTCCTGTTTCATCATCTTCAACAATTGGTATCAGAGCAAGGTGATTTCCAAGGCCTCTACTTGCGTTTTTGCGTCCGCGCGCGCAATCGCAGTTTTCAGGCAGTTTTCGGAAAATTTTCTCGTGGGATCATCCTCGACGTTCCGGGAGTATTCTCAAAAGGCGACCTAAGGTTTTACCCCCCTTTTGAAGCCGTTCGAGCCCTCAGAATTTTGTTCTGAGCAGCGTAGCAGAAGTTACTTTTCGGAGGCATTTAGATCAAGAGGGTGTGCTTTTTGACAGATTTTCTTCAAGTAAACAGTTCTTTTGGGAAGCAGCTTGTCTTAGCTTTGTGCTGAGATTTTGTGTAGAGTTTTTCTTGCATTGGAGAGGAGATTTGTGAATCTCTTGGAGGTTCTTTTGCTCTCTTGTGTGCATCCACAGTATGGCTCAATCTACGGAGAAAGAGATTTTTGGTGCGTTTACATCCGAAGACAAATTGGATAGTACCAACTATTCTCTTTGGTCTTTTATGGCCAAAAATATTTTGGTTGGTAAAAGATTGTGGGATTATGTATGTGGAGATGAAGTTCTTCAAGGTATCATTGCACCTGCCACGCCTGGTCGTGGTGCAGCTGTTGGTGCAGGACCCTTACAAGTCACTCCAGAGCAAAAGAAATGGGATACTAAAGATGCACAAGCTATGGCTGTGATTGCCTTAACCATAAAGAGGACAATCACACCACATATTAGATCTTGCAGAACTTCTAAGGATGCTTGGGACACTCTGCAAGCTATGTTTGGAGGAAGAAACGCTGCCAGAATAGAGTTTTTGAAGAAACAACTTGACAAAATACAGATGGACGAAGGTGACGATATCGTCGAGAATCTTATAAAAATCAAGGATCTTAAAGAGCAATTTCTTAGCATTAACAAAGTGATTCCAGAGAAGGACTTGGTTTCCAAAACACTCAATTCACTACCACCATCTTATTTGACTTTTCAGACTTCTTTGACTCTGTCTTTACGAGCTAATCCTGAGCCTCTTCATTTTGAAGAGTTAGTGGCTTTGGTATTGTAGAAGGATCAATCACGTAAGAACAAGTCTTTATAGGTGGATGGTATGGATCATGCTCTTGTTGTACAGAACAAAAACAAGGGTAAAGAGAGTGCTCATCACTCCAAGTCTGGTGGAGGACAGTCTTCAGAGAAGTCTAAAGGTGATTCCGACAAGTCCAAGAAGAAAGGTAAATGTCACAACTGCAAGAAACCTGGTCACTACATTAGTGAGTGTAAAAAGTGAATTTCTAAAGAAAAGAAGAAAGAGTCAAGTTTGGTTGTTTCAGCTTCTAGTGATTCTTCTACAGCTAAAGAAGAGTCTGCAAACTTTGTGCAGGATTCTTATGCTTTCTTAGTATGTTCAGATTTTTCTGCTTACAGTGTTGACGAGACACAAATGATTTGGTACTTTGATAGTGGTGCATCCAGGCATATTACTTCAAGGAAGGATTTGTTTTGTTCATTGGATGCAGCTCCAACAGGAAAGAAGGTGACATGTGCAAATAATGCTTCTTATCCAATCAAAGGCGTTGGTAAGATTTTGATTACCATTTCAGATTGTTCTGATTTATGCTTGCCAGATGTCTTATATGTTCCAGGGATCAAGAAGAATTTGTTGTCTGTATTCTCTCTTGCAAAAAATGGTCTTCGGGTCATTTTTGAGGATGACAGACGTGTTGTACGAGATCGAGAGAATGGTTATTCTCTTATCACTACAGGTACACTGGAAAATGGACTATATGTGCTAGATCGTTATGAAAAGCAGATTCAGGTATGTATTGCAGAAACAAAGACTCGGGCCATGCAGGATGCTGAGTTGTGGCATGCTAGATTTGGGCATGTTGGTTATGGCAGTTTGATGACTTTACAACGTCATAATATGGTGCATGATTTGTCTTTATTGGAGATGCCACCAAGACATGTATGTGAAGGTTGCGTTCTTGGAAAGATGCACAGATTTGCATTTTCGCAGGATGGTTCAGTTAGAGGGACACGAAAGTTGCAGCTTGTACACAGTGATGAATGTGGTCCTATGAGGACGCCATCTATGGGAAACAGCCTTTAATTTGTGACCTTCATTGATGTTTTGTTGGGTGTATCTACTCAAAGCAAAGTCAAATGTGTTTGCAATTTTTCAACATTCTGTCGCCATGGTTGAAAATGAAACAGGTTGCAAAGTACAGACTCTTCGTACCGATCGAGGAGGTGAATACATGTCAGGTGCATTTAAGGATTTTTTGGGAAAGAAAGGCATTAAACACCAATGCACTATGCCATACACACCACAACAGAATGGTGTTGCAGAAAGGAAGAACAGGTCTTTAATGGAGACGGCTAGATGTATGCTCAGGGCTAAGAGTTTGCCTCATAAGCTATGGATGGAGGCAGTTGCTTGTGAAACACATGTTTTGAACAGGTGTCCTACTCATGCCTTGAAGACCATTACTCCATATGAAGCTTGGTATGACAGAAAACCTTCAGTCAGTTATCTTCGTGTTTTTGGTTGTCTTGCTTATGCTCACATCCCTCAACAGTTACGTGGGAAGCTTGATGATAAGGCAATCAAATGTATATTTGTGGGGTACAGTAGTGGAAGTAAAGGTTATATACTTTACATCCTGCTACAAACAAGATTTTTGAAAGTCGTGATGTAATTTTTGCAGAAACTACTGCTCAACCTATGGTTGCTTTTGATGTACC
This sequence comes from Adiantum capillus-veneris, assembly GCF_014529385.1. Classification (NCBI taxonomy): domain Eukaryota; kingdom Viridiplantae; phylum Streptophyta; class Polypodiopsida; order Polypodiales; family Pteridaceae; genus Adiantum; species Adiantum capillus-veneris. The sequence goes on from NC_140931.1 coordinate 55,932,610, forward strand.
TCATATGCAGACACATGATGTATTTGAAGGTTTGCTTCCTTCTTTTGTGGAGAATCAAGAATCACAATAGGTTGATAATCTTGATCATTCTTTTGATCAGCATGTGACACCTCATGATGTAGAGGAAATTGTGCGTGAAGAGCAAAAAGTTCTCAGGGAAGAAATAACCTTGCCTAAATGGGTTCAAAAAACTTTGCAGGATAGCAAGTTGGATGCACCGTTACCACGAAAAACACGTGATGGTACTACTTTTGGCAGAGAGCAAGTAGATTTGGCTTGCTTTAGCACTCTTTGTGATGCATATGAGCCTGATTCATTTGAACAAGCTTTAGAGTTTTTTCAGTGGAAAGATGCTATGCAGCAAGAAATTGATTCTATTCATAAGAATCATACATGGGATCTATGGACTTGCCTACAGGTAAAAAGCCTATTGGTACAAAGTGGGTATTTAAGGTAAAAAGGAAACAAGATGGTACTGTTGACAAATACAAAGCAAAGCTTGTGGCAAAAGGCTATGCGCAACAGAAAGGCATAGATTATGATGAAACCTTTGCTCCTACTTCTCGTGCGTCCACAGTTAGATCACTAGTTGCAATTGCTGCTCATCATGGTTGGAAAGTGCATCAGTTGGATATCAAAACTGCTTTTTTGAATGGTGATTTGCAGGAAGAAGTTTATGTAAGTCAACCAAGTGGTTTTGTTGTAAAAGGTCAAGAGCAAAAGGTATGTAGATTGCGTAAAGCTTTGTATGGTCTCAAACAGGCTCCAAGAGCATGGTATGAGAAGATACATACTTATTTGATTGGCCAGGGATTTCAGAATAGTCCAACAAAAAGTACTTTGTATGTCAAAAAGAGAGATAGAGTTCTCATTATGCTAACACTTTATGTGCATGATATGCTTCTTACAGGCAATACTACAGATGAAATTGAAGCGTTTAAATATGCTTTGAGAAAAACCTTTGAGATGTCTGATCTTGGTTTGCTACATTATTACTTGGGTATTCAATTTGTACAATCAGAGGATGGCATATACATGTTGTAGGCAAAATATTTGCATAAAATTTTGGACAAGTTTGGTATGAAAAATTGTAAACCAATCTCTACACCCGTAGAAACTGGATCAAAGTTGAGCATGCACGATGCTGGAGAACCTTTTGATGTATATACTTACGGATCAGTGGTTGGTTGCTTGATATATTTGGCAGGCAACACTCATCCAGACATTCAATTTGGGGTTTCACAAGCAAGCAGATTTATGTACAGCCCAGGTATGCATCATTGGCAGGCTGTGAAGCGCATACTTCGTTACCTTTCAGGTACCCCTAATCTTTCCATGTTCTTTCCAAGGGGGGATATGTATGGAAAGCACAGTTCTATGCAACTTCTTGGTTACAGCGATTCAGATTGGGCTGGTGATTTTGACATATGACATTCCACAAGTGGGAATTGTTTTTTCTTGGGAAATGCATGTATATCTTGGCTAAGCAAGAAGCAACCCACAGTGGCTACATCAACTTGTGAAGCTAAGTACAGGGCAGCTTTCACGACAATAGTTGATTGTGTATAGATACGCAGGTTATTGGCAGATCTTTGTGACTGTCAACGGACACACACCACCATTTTCACTGACAGTCAGAGTGCTATGGCAGTTGCAAGGAATCCAGTATTTCATGCAAGAACAAAGCACATAGAGGTTCACTACCACTATGTCAGGGAAAGGCTACATGCAAGGGAGATCACACTAACTTACTGTCCTACACAGGATAACATTGCACATCTATTTACGAAGGCGTTATCACGAGAAAAGTTTGAAGCTTTCCGAAAAGCTTTGGCCTTACTCTCATACACATGATGATCTGCTACCTTGTACGGATTCACACTATCACTACAGGGGGGATTTGTAGACATGTAGTAGTGTTAGTGTGTATATGCGCTTCACTAGGGGCACTTTTGTCCCACTGGGTTTTTCCCCCTAGACATCTGGTGTGAAAGGACACCTTATCTCTTAGGGTCTCATATAAGCTTTGTAGCTCTGAGTTTGTAAATACTCTATTATTCTAATACAGAGAGATAGACTACAGAGATCTCGTACGCAAGCTCTGTGTCTTCTCCTTCTCCATCTTCTTCCTACTCTAAGCTGCTATCTTCCTTCTGTTTCCTATTTCATTGTCTTCTCCTTCTCCATCTTCTTCCTACTCTGAGTTGCTATCTTCCTTCTGTTTCCTGTCTCATCATCTTCAACAAAAATTGAGTTCCCGACATTTTGGGTTAACATCCATGGTTGTCCCATGACATGGATGCAACTACCCCTGCATAGAATCTTGTGTAGCCATTGTACCCATTGTTTCACTACCCTATTGACAACATCTATCTCCTCCTCTCCTCCTCCTCTCTTGCCTTTTCAAACTCAAGTATGTTGTCAATGGCACTACTGACAACCACCAAGTTATACCCTCCTCCTCTCTTGTCTTTTCAAGATAATTGTGTTGTCAATGGGACTATTGACAACCACCAAGTTATGCACTCCTCCTCTTTCTTGCATGTCCAAGGTTCCACATAGGTTGTCCCCATATAATAAAGGATGGTGATATGCCCTAGTCTCTAGTTGTCTCTAGTGTGACACAAGCATGATATAGAGGTAGGGAGACATTATTAATATTATGCAATCTATTATGATTGAAACTCTTCATGAGAGAGAGAGAGATAGAGAGAGAGAGAGAGAGAGTGGAAAGAACCTTATTATGAGCCAAGCAGAGAATGATTCAATCAGTGTCATTAGAAGAAGAGGTAGTGGTTGGAATGAAGAAGGTGGGCTAGAGTGAGAGGGGAAAATACATTACCAATTGTCATCCTAATCATCATCAACATTTTGGGAGAATGTTGGTCATCTACATCCCTCCAAAGTGATTGTGGTCATGACTTGTAGCAGTAGAGTCTTACCTCTAGTGTAAAGACTAGGATTAACAATTCCAAGTCTCAAGCATTAACCATGTCGATTTGTTGTAAGGTGTATCTAACATCAGCAAATCCAAGTATCTATATCTATTGTAAATTTGTATTAATCACAAAGTGGTATTGACAAGCTTGTATCCTCATTATTAACTTGCTTATGAAAAAGCACATAGTTATGTGGTTCAAATTTTGGGAATTGGTTTATTAGGAAATATCTTGGAAGATACATGCATTTGGATGAAATGGAAAAAGGCAAAGTGATGAAAAGTGGTAGCCCTGGTGAGGGAGGCAAGTGGCAAAGGAGGTTGCACAAACATGGAGTCTGCATGAATGAGGAGACTGCCATGCGGTGGTGCAGGTGTAGTGTGATTTCTTTTAATCATGCAAGGCTCATATACTAGGCATGCCCCTCTTGCGCTACAATGGTTTAGGCTAGTGTCTTTGTCTAACATTCAAGGTTCTGAGCTCAATTGTGAGCCATTGCTACAGAGTGCGATTGAATAAAATAAGACTTGCACACAAATTGAATCTCCAAAAATTTGTCTAATAGGAATATGTGGATTGTAGTATGTTTCCACCACAACCAAAAAAAAGAGAAAATCAAAGATACTTTAGTAGATTCTCTCTCCCTCTCGCCTGATCAAAGCCTTTGCCTCTTTTTCTATTCCCGGTGCTTAATCTCTCTCTCTCTCTCTCTCTCTCTCTCTCTCTCTCTCTCTCTCTCTCAGTGCAGCCGTTTTTTGACCTAGTAGACAGCAGTCCACTCTTTTGATCATAACTTCTTCATCCGAACTCCGATTTGGGTGATCTATAGCCTCAATCGAAGAGCACGAAGTCCTCTACGCATCGATGTAAAGACAGAAATTTTCAGAGTTATGGAAAGTGTTTCTGTAGCAGCATTTTCGAAGTGAACAAGTTCAACAAAATTGATTCTCATCTCCTATTTTACATACAATGTCTTCCGGCACTCGCAAGGGTTCTTCTTCTTCAACAAGGTCCACAACCATTGTGGAAAATGATCCAAAATCTCCTAAGTGTGGAGATAGCAACACAACCACCCAACCAACGACATCGGAAACCATGATCATGGCGTACTTGGTATCATTGCAAGAGACCGTAAACAAACAAGGCGAAGACTTACGAGCACTTGCAATGGAGAATGGCACACTAAGGGTACTTGTGGTTGAGAATGAGAATCTCAAGAGGACACTTGAGATGCAAACAACACGTTTGATGCAACTTGAAGAGGAAGTCAAGGAATGTAAACGCTCTCTTGTGGACTTGAATGCTTTGAAGGAGCGGATGAGCAAAGTAGAGCATGACCATGTATTGAAAGAGGAGAAATTTGACACTATGAGCCGGGATGTATGCGACATGAAAAATGTATGCACAAACAAGTCTTGGGCTGATGTATGTGGTAGCAATGTGGTTTCTAATTCCTCACTCATGCAAGCTATGGTTCAAACAAAGAATGTTGAGAATGTAGATGTGGAGGAGTTGAAGGAACGGGAGCGACGTTCCAAGAACATTGTTATTCGTGGAATTCCCGAAGAGAAGTTAGAGACACCTCCTTCTCTTGCCATTGTTATTGAAGATTTCTTCAAAACCCACTTTGGCATGTCCGGAGTTATGGTCTATGGAGCACATAGAGTGGGGAAGCAAGGAGCTCCTCGCTCGGGAGAACGGCCAATTGTATGCACCATGCCGGATGAGACCAAGCGAAAGATTATCCTTGATAATAGTTGGATCTATTTGAGGAATACAAAATGTTTTGTATGTGAAGATCGCACTATTAAGCAACAAAATATGCGTCGCAAGGCATATGAGGAAAAGAATAATAAAAACAAGGAAATCTCTCATGAAGAAAATGTGCCCAAGGAGGAGGCAAGTCTCTCAAGCAAATAGGGATGCGTGACCTATGAGACCGAGTTACAATTGAAAATAGGCTTTTGGAATTGTAATGGATACCCATGGAATGCGGGGGTTGGCATTGATGAACTAACAAGCAAAGCCGATGTTGTACTTCTTGTTGAAACTTGGGAGCATGATACACAAAGGATTAACGGCTTGGAGGATTACAATGTACATTCATTGATGTGGTCGAAGAATCTCAAGCAACGAAGAGGACAAGGAGGGTTAGCATGTATGGTTAAGAAAGGATTGGAAGATTTTGTATCAATTGTGAAAGATGACAAGTACAAACTTATGTATGGTTGAAAATTATGACACCAAAAAGAGCACCCACTTTTGTAGCCGGTTGCTACATTCCTCATCATGATTCTCCCTTTTATGCTTGCATGGATAGAGATCAACCATTTTCTGATTTGGAAGAGGACATTGCTTATTTCAAAGGTGAAGGTGATGTTATTGTATTTGGGGATATGAATGCTCGCACAAAAACATTGCAACATGATACTCAACAATTTGATATGCCATACATTTCAAGGGAGTTGGAGGAAGTTCACTTGTATGATCGTACTTCAATGGATGAGAAAGAGCCCGATCACTATGGAAAGTTACTTTTACACATGTGTAATAGCACGGGTATGCTCATTGCCAATGGTGTATCTTTGTGGAGTGGAACCAATGGATTTACATATAGAAGACATAATGGGGATAGTGTGATTGACTATATGCTACTCTCTGAAGCCATCATGTATCGCATAAAGAGTTTTATGTTTGGTCAATGGACCCCGGAATCGGACCATTGCACCTTATGTATTGACCTTTCATGTGGAGAAGCAACTAAGCATGATAATCTCAGCCAAAGGAAAGAGAAGTTATCACTATGTATGGATTTCAAACGGGCACCAATGTACATTGAAATGGTTGAGCAAAAATTATGGATGACAAAGCTTCAATGTGATGCACCATTGGAAACTAAATGGGAAGCTTTCAAGAAAGCTATTTGTTCTTGTGCGGAAGAATGCTTTGCCATAAAGCATCTCCATGGTATCAACAAAGATAGATCACGCAAAAGGTGGTTTGATAAAGAATGTCAAGATGCTCGAAAGTCCTTGATAAAGCTTGATGCAACTATGGACAAAGACAACTATCAAAGTCATTTGCATACATACAAGGCATTGATTCAAAAGAAGAGAAGAAGATGGGAAATAAAGCAACAAGAATTTCAAGTCCAAGAAAAGGCACATGCATGTGGAAGATTTTGGAGAAACTTGAGAGGCAAGCGGGTTGAGAATTTTGGTAACTTGAGTCTAGTGGATATGTACACACATTGTAGGCAATTATATGAGCAAGAAAATACTGAAAAAATGCCATTTTATGGTTCACTCCCATGTATGCCGTCTTTTTTTACTATTGAGGATGTATGCGATGGGCTTGAAAAGTTGGCCACTCGTAAAGCGGGAGATCTTCAAGGTATCAAGCCGGAGATGATCAAATGGACGGGAGATTTTACCCATGAGTGGATGTGTGATATGTTCAACCTTGCACTTCAACATGGTATGCCTTATGATTGGAGTACTAATTGGGTTAAGCCTTTGCATAAAGGAGGGGATGTAAAGAATGTAAGCAACTACCGGACTATAATGATTGGGTCTCTTATGGCAAAGTTATTTGGGTGCATAATGGAGATGAAATTGAGTGATTGGGCTGAAGAGAATGACAAGCGTGCAAAGGGACAAGCGGGTTTTCGTCGATGCCATAGCACCATTGATCATCTTGTCACTCTTCGTGTTCTCATGGAGGAAAGTCGGTTGAAAGGCAAGCGATTGTATTGTTGTTTTGTGGACTTTAAGAAAGCCTTTGATATGATTCCACGTAACAATTTGTGGAGAAGGATGGAAGAACTCCAAGTGCCAAGTGAGTTTATGCTTGCGGTTTCTCGAATCTATGAGAAGGTGATTTGTCAATTGCGCATGGGAAGAGAAATTTCAGAAATTTTTGTAAGCACTATTGGGGTTAAACAAGGATGTCCATTGTCACCAACTCTCTTTGGTCTATGCATCGATCAATTGGAACAAATGGTACTTGACTTTATGCAAGAAGAAGGCATTGAAGAGGTCACTATTTGCAATGCGGTAATCATGCTTTTGTTGTATGCGGATGATGTAGTGCTTCTAGCACACACTTTAGAAGATGCACAAAAGCTTATGGTTGTCCTTGAGAACTTTTGCTTGCATAGTGGGCTGATTGTAAATGAATCCAAAACAAAGGTTATGCTTGTGAAAACCAACCATAAGGAGAAGCCATGCATTGTGTACAACAACGAGACACTTGAAGTTGTTGAGAGCTTTAAGTACCTTGGCCTTGAGGTTCCATCCAATCACAAGTGGCATGAATGTGCTATGCGTCGTTTGGAAGCGGGAAAGAGAGCATATTATGCATTTGAGAACATGTGTAATGCGGGAAACATCAAGTGTTGGGTTCTCAAGAAGTATCTTTTTGATGCATTGGTGACACCGGTTCTTCTTTATGGAGTTGAAGTGTGGGGTGGGAGCATCTCAAAGTCTACTTGGAAAGAGTTTGAGAATGTCCAAAAGCGTTTTCTTACAAACTTTCTCCAAGTTAAGACACAAACACCATATATGCTCCTACTTCTTGAGTCGGGATCTCTTCCAATTGAGGTTATGGGCATGGAAAGGGTTGTGGAGTACATGATAAAGATGCGTCAAAACCCTCACATCGACTTCCTACAATTGCATGGGAAGCAAGCAAAAAAGTTCAAAAGACGCATAAAAGCAAGATCTTGAGCACGGGATGGATGCAAGACATAAAGAAGTGGTTTGGGAGATGGGATGCATTACACTTGCTACATGATGCTTCAATTGACTCTCAAGTGAATGAAGCTTTTCTACAACGCCAATGTATTACGGCTTGGGAGAAATCCGGTGGGTCACGCTTCATACATTACACCACCTATATTGCCCCCAACTACAAAACCATGTTCTTCGCTGAGAGAGGAAACCGTACTCACACTTATATGCTTGAGCCTATTCCCTTGTCCGCGATACGCACTATCGCAGCAATTCGGCTTAGCTCCCATTTCCTTCGATGCGAGATAGGGCGTTGGGGCAATGGAGAAGAGTCAAATCGATTGTGCACATTATGCTCACTGCAAGTTCGAGAGTCTGAGTACCACACACTACTAGAGTGCTCAGCTTTTGATCACATCCGAACTTGCTTCTCTCACATTTTCAGCCATAACTTAGACCTACACACTTTCCTCTCCCAGCCAAAGTGTGGGCTCTCCATTGCGACTCTCATCACTACAATTTTGGAGCATCGAGAGTCACTCATCAGCCGTACACATACTACATCACATGTAACTTTGGTCCCATAGGTCATATTTGACCTCCGAGGACGATAATAAAATCTATCTATCTATCTATCTATCTCTCTCTCTCTCTCTCTCTCTCTCTCTCTCTCTCTCTCTCTCTCTCTCTCTCTCTCTGACTATGTGTGTGCAAGGTGGGGCCAAGGAGAGGGCGCAATATGTGTCTCCACGAGGGAAGAGTTTTGGGACAAAGAGGTTGCAAGGATAGGGTTTGGGGGAGGCACCTCTCCACCTGTGTGTGTGCAAGGTGGGGATGAGGGCACAGAATAGCAAGTGTGTCGCATGAGGTAGAGCTTTGACTTGGATTTTCAAAGGGATGGCCATCTTATTATTGATTGAATTTATTTTTGTTTGATCCAATAGGTGCTACACATTTTGAAGAATCAACAAAACTTCTCTCTTTCACTCTTAAATAAAAAGTGATGCCATTTTTCAAGCTTTGCATGAGGTGCCATTTTGGGACTGCTCTCTCTCTCTCTCTCTCTCTCTCTCTCTCTCTCTCTCTCTCTCTCTCTCTCTCATTCCGGAGTTTATAATCAAGGTAGGCTGCACAAAAAAAGAAGCTCGCATATAAAATGCACGCAACATAGTTTGCCAACCCCAAAGCCTACTAGAACATTCATGCTCATTAGTAGCAAACAATTTCATGGTCACCTAGATCAAATGGCCATAAAACACATGCTACAACTTCATAAAGTTAAAGCACCCAAGTTAATGTTTCCGACATCAAACCATGGAATATATATGCCATCTATTCCCCTTGGAAATAAAAAATAGTATTCACAAATACCATATATAGAGTCTCCTCACTCATCATATCATGTACATCATCCTTTACCATCCCCTTAAAAATGGCATCAACCTTTTCATCAAGCATCATCATATACTTATGCATAACCAAATCATATTCTTCACCCATTAAAAAAAAATCATTCATTTCAAAAGTGTCCAGCTTAAAGGTAAGACATCTTCTACACATAGCTTAATCTCCTTAGCAAAAGAGGATCTAGAAAGTTACCATGAACCATATTATCATTACGCATCAAATTACATTTCCATGGCTTCCCACATAGCCTCAAGAACCATCTTATGCACTTCATCATTGACAGCATGGCTACCTACATCATCATAGATAGAATCATGAAATTACTTATGGATAGTCTCCTCATTCCAAGGTCCACAGCATGTTCAATAGCAACATCATTTTTTGTCGTAGACCCAACCATACAATATACTTGAGAAGCCTCTTCTTGGGTATAATCCTCTTGCACATGAAAAGCTTTGTTGATGTGCAAGTCCTTTTCAACTAAAACATAAAGGAGAGGGGCAATCTATATCCACTTTAGCATCATACAAGCTCCTCTTCCAATGCACGTGCATACAGTAGACATGACATTTATGGCATCCATATCTTGATTCTCATCATGATCCTTTTTTGGAACTTCACTAATTTCATTCTTTTCCTTTCCATTCATTTTCACATCCATCGAAACATCATCTTTGCCATGTGAAGCACCATTAAGTGGAAAAGACAACAAGGATGACATGATTTGTACATTCTTCTTATCATCTTTCTCCTCATTATATGCTTGTTGTTCTTTTGCAAGACAAACACCATGATATAATATTGAATTAGAGGCTCTCTTTGTATATACATCAATGCATGGAGAAACCTTTGGCTTCACATCACATGCAATCCAAGCCCTCTCAATCTCTCTAGTGTCCATTCCTCATACTTTGCAACCTTTACTACATCCTCAAATGTAAGCCACCTTTTTAGCTCAACTTTGAATCTCAAATCAGCCCTTAAGATTAGCATAAACATGGTCAATTCAAGCATAAGAGGAGGACTCATTTCTTAAAACATTACAACATTTTCTCCATAACTCATTAAACTACCTCACATGCATATCCATTGTTTTATGTTCACCTTGCATAAGGCTCTTGACACAAATACCTACCTTCTCTAGATCCTTACCTTCTTAAACCTCTCAAGAAAATCCTTCTTAATTGCACTGTCAGTCATCACCATGGAGATCGAGATGATTTCAACTACAATTTATATTCATTGTACCATGTCCTTGCATTCTCTTTCAAGCAAAAAGTATATATATATTCAACATAACCAATGGATCTTCTTGATTTGTAATCAAACAAGAAAACTCCATCTTTTCAATGAATGCATCAACATCCTCGCCTACATTACCATAAAAAATTGAAAATTCTGCTATCACATCAATCAAAACCTATAACTTGAAGGTCACGTGAAAGAGTTTTGCGGTGGAGGGCATCAAAACATTGTTAAGAAAACAAGAACAAGGGGCACCTCTACAACAATGTATCCCAATAGTCCTCAATATGCAAATTCATCACCACAAACCATATCAAAATAACTCCACAAAACCAGAAGTCAAAGACAAGTGATCCCGTGGGAATTTACAAGCACATGCCAACTTAGAAGACCACCATGGAAACTAGGAAGAAGCACCTGCCCTAGCATGGATTTACACCACATACCAACCAATGCACTTTAAAAAAGATCTTCTCCATTTTGAAAAACCATAATTTCAAATTTTACATATGTCACAAAGCATGTAAGCTTTCACAACTTGCTCTAGATCAAATTGCATGCAAGCTACCATATCATGTACCCTGCAGGGAACATACTATAGCTTCTAAAAAACAAATCCAAAAGGGATGCTTTCAAGGTTTTAAAAAATTCTAATTTTTTTACAACAAATTTTTTGAAGATGTCAATGTTTGAATCTATGCATTACTATGTGAAAAATTGATGCAAACAACAGGCTATATAGCACTACTACATAGAGAGAAGTTAGTTGAGGGCAAAAGAATTATAACGACAAAAAAACTACAAAATTTTGATAATAAGATACCACAGTGCTTGCTTAAAACTCACATCTCATATACATAGATTAGGAGCATATAAAAAAAAATTCAAACTGCACACACTTGCCCCTATAACGGCTGACCTACTAGCTGGGTGACTTGACGCACATGTACATGTGCCTAACATACCAAGCTAAAAAGGCCACAAACTAAACTCATAAAGACTCTCATATAATTCCATGGCATCACCATATCTACGATAAGTACAAAAAATGGATCTTCAAAATAGACGTTTAGGTTTTTGGTTGAAAAATTGTAAAACCGATGTCTACTATAGTTTCTTCTTGATCACTCAAGTTATCAGAGCATTCATTGTCTACGTCATCCTCTTAAAACTCACATCTCATATACATAGATTAGGGGCATATAAAAAAAAATTCAAACTGCACACACTTGCCCCTATAACGGCTGACCTACTAGCTAGGTGACTTGACGCACATGTATATGTGCCTAACATACCAAGCTAAAAAGGCCACAAAGTAAACTCATAAAGACTCATATAATTCCATGGCATCACCATATCTACGATAAGTACAAAAAATGGATCTTCAAAATAGACGTTTAGGTTTTTGGTTGAAAAATTGTAAAACCGGATGTCTACTATAGTTTCTTCTTGGTCACTCAAGTTATCAGAGCATTCATTGTCTACGTCATCCTCTCGTGCAAAATGCTCCGAAGAGTCATAAAACTCTTCAACCTCTTGTTTGATCTATCTATCACCCCTAGGATGTTCTAAGGAAACCTTTCCTAGGATTGTATTGACCATAAAACACAAAACCACATCATATCCATCCTTATCGTAGAATTTTGTTGTGGGACCATCTGAGATAGCACACACATCTAAGGTTTCTAGAATATGAGTCCATTACAATGGCTCTAATGCTTCCTTCGAGAAAGGTTCAGGAATATATATGTCATCTTCAAGTGCCCTTTCCAAAATACACTCTTCTCTTAAAAACTCTCCATCTGCTCTCGCGCTACCTACATTTGGTCACGTGGTAGCTATCTCGCCTTTGCTGCCAGCTATGTCCTCTTGTGCCCTGCCACCTGCCTCCTTTGTAAAATTTCCCTCGCCGTCCACCTACCACAAGTTGCTTGCCATCTGCCTATGACACCTGGTAGGTCTCTACTTTTCCACTTTGATCACAAAGAGGGTATCTTTTAAGATTCCTCCTAATTTAATACACTTCAAAATTGGAGCAACTTACTGACGTACTAATGGTGCACCTACTACAGGCTCTATCTTTAAAAAAGTCCAATAGGTAGGAATATCCCCCGCCCCCCAAAAAATAAAACAAAAATCAATCTCATGCCGTATTCGTAACTCTACACATGAGGCTTCGTTGCAATCACCTATGCAAGAACATCTGTCGTCAGGTCAAAGCCATGACGCCACTATCGAAAAAATGCTAGAGCCGCTCGAATGCTGAACGGGCTCATCAAGACCACTTTGGCCGCCATCTCTGGAGACTCAAACTCAATCTGATAATATCCTCTCCCGAGTAGCTGCACATCAGTGATCTTGCCCACTTCGGTGAGGAGTCAAGCTTGAAGTAGGTCCCTCACCTCGCCTCTGCAGGATCGAGTGCCAACAATCCTGCAAATGACTGAGGTGGCTTGAAGCCGTTCCACCTCAGCCAATAAGCTCGCTTGTTTTTCTAGCGAAAGAGCAAGTCGAAGGGTCGACTCCGCGGTGTCGGACGAGGGGGCTGCTGTAGAGTCCCTCTGAGGTGAAGCTGAAGTCGTCATTCTATGTCTGATGCTGAAAAGAAAAGGGGTGGGTGAAGTCGAAGAAGACAAAGCAGCATGCGCGAGAGAGGCTCAGTCCACCGCAGCGTGCCACCAACAAAGGGGGGGGGGGGGGGGGGGGGGGCTGCAGCGTGAAAGAGGCTCAGCGTGCCACCAGCAAGAGGGGGGGTGGGGTGGAGAGGAGGGATGGCGAGGGCGAAGCAACAGCAGGGAGCTCGGATCGCAATGGTGTACATTTATGTAAGAGCAAACATCTAACCAGATATGTTTATATGGGTATACATGTGTGCACAGATACATATGTGGATATGGGAGTGTCTACACAAACGTTCGAATACAGCTTATGATAATAAGCATGCATATATTTCTATACACTATTGCATATATAGATATACATATCTGCATTTGATATACGCAACAGTTAAACTGTAGTTATTAATACATGTGTGTATATATGTATGTGTAAATGTCCCTACGCAAACACATGTATGTGAGAAAGAGAAAATATACACATAAATTTTGCACATACACACAGATACATATATGCACATATGTGTGCATGCATGAGTATGTGTTTAGGTACATAGAAAAATGCATACATCCACACATACACACATATCTACGTATGTATGTGTCTTTTCCATGTGTACACGGATCTATCTACGTATGTATGTGTCTTTTACATGTGTACACGGATCTACGTATGTATGAATTCAAATATAATGGTACATATGTACAGAGAGCCATGACCATATATGTTTCATTGTGAGCATCCAAGTGCATATTTTGGGAACCTGGGTTTCACACAAAACACAATTGCAAGTGGCCACAGGCAGGCGTGTATATGTGTGTGTGTGTGTGTGTGTGTGTGTGTGTCAGAGAGATCAAAACAAACCAAATGAGCAGGGTCACTTATACGTTTCTCTCGAGGTAGCCAAATTGTAGGTGAAGGGAGTTGAACAATGCAACCGGTGTTCTCAGCAGCGGAGGGAAGACTAAAGAGCTTCTCTGCCAGTGCCTGCAGGGCCTGCTCGCCCCTTTCAAGACACTCCCGAGTTATCTCCTCCATGTCACAACAGGTGAATCAGGTGATGGTGCAAAAAACATAAATGTGGATGTGCAAACAGACGGGGAAGACAGCCCACTTGGAATGGGAGGAAGTGATATTAGCATTTCATGCACCTGCTACGAGCAAATTACCCAGGTCCACGAAAACTTCATGTAGCTCCTCCATTCAAATGAAAACCATAAACCTAAGGCAGCTTGGTGACAGTGGCCAATGTCTGCCAAAAACCGGTAATGTATTTTAAACCGGGCCACATACTTGCTCACACCAAACCTATCTGTCATACTGGTGGTTCTTTTTTCCGATGGGATGCATCAACAGCGGATTACACTCCCATCGTCGATCCCTTGACTTCCTCAGTGTCACTTACGGACGAGGAAGTGCGGGCACAAAAGCAGGGGCAACTGAGGACGTCGAATGCTGAAAAGTAAACGAGGACAAAGGGGGGAGTAAACAAGAGCTTACTTTATAATGGTATTAGTTGGCAGATGTTTCAACAAACCACACACACCTGAATGGTTAGCTCGCCAAACAAGCATGAAGAGGATTTTGACTCTTGCAAGACATCTAGTGCATGCTGTATAGGTGCAGGAAATTATTTTTGTTGAAAAATATGTGATGTTAGTGACAAACCTTGAAATTGTTTACAAGAAGACTTGAAATCTAGTAACTCTTGTTTGAGCATCAAAATCAAAATTCAAGCTCAAATTTCATATTTGAATCCTCATACATACACACCACAACTGAGCTAGAGGAAGTTTTCGAGGTAAAATGGGATTCAAAGTGTCACATATGTATAGATACATATGTGTGTGTGTCCTTGTATGACTACATAACCTATTACCATACACACTAAAAGATCATAAACCAACACACCAACTTTCACAATCATATGCGTATAATACACCTCCGTATAATGCCCTCAAAGTGTTCAGCAAACAGTACATAGTCCGGCATGGTTAAAAACAACAAGAACTAAACACATAATTAAAATAAACAGCCTTGTTATCAGGCATTGAGAAACTATATCCTAGAGAGCAGACACCAGCCTGCAAGTAAGTCCCTACACGCACAGAGTCCCATATAACCATCCAGGTATATAGCTTCAAGCACTCAGACAATAAACAGCTCATTGGATTAACAGTAAACACCTGCAACCAGGCTTTTACATTTTGTATCCTCTCTACACAACCTGCATAATGTACCCTGAGGACTACCTGTCCTCAACATAAATCATTACGCATCACTGAACATCATCAGACCCAAAAAAAGTCCCTCATCACTCTACAGCGAGCCCATAGTCTCATGTACAGTATCATACGTACCATGACCACATTCAAACAGATTACATCTGAACTCTTCAGCACGGCCTGTCCAATCAATATATATAAAATGAATACAGGCAACATTCAAACAATAAACAAATAAAAGCAACAAGAGTAGCAGGTGTACCTGGTAGACAGGTCTTCTTCAATGTCAAACTTCGCCGCCTTTCCAATACAGAGAAATATTTGGACCTGTTCAGGCAACATAGGCCCTCTATGAAAATAAATTCTCCCATTGGCGGCCTGCAGTTCAGCCAATTCTTTACCTGCGTGCACGTGCTGCGAAAGAATGTTGTATATAGTATGGCAGTGCGCTGCTTGCTTCCGCACATCTTGCAGTGGAATATTGGTGTGCTTCTCTACGCAAGCAGCCAAGTCCGGAGACCACTTGAGGATTTTTTCCCACAAAATGGAAGCTTTGTTTCCTTTAGCACGTGTATATGTTGCAAGGACCTCCTGCATTCTCTCGAACAACCCAGTATTGTTCAAACCCTTGGATCTAAGGAGGTCTACCTCCAAATATGCGATCTCCTTGTTCGATACTCAATGGCCTCCTTTTGATATTCAATTTCTTTCTGTTTCTGTTTCCAGACCTCCTCCTTCTGTTTCCAGGCCTCCTTCTCTAAACAGAACACGTCCATGAGGCCTTGAAAAAGTTCCTTCCGGAACTTGTGACATGCGGCTCCAAGGCCGCGAGCAGCTGACTGGATGATCGCGGATGCAATTGACCACCGAGCTCCTGCTTATGGCAGAAGCCTCTTGAAGGATGCAGCAGGGCCCCCAGGCGGCGGATAACCTTGCGAGACGCCATTCTCCTGCAGAAAAACCGGTTCAAACCCTAATCCCTAAACACGCTCTATCTCTATGAGAGTGAGAATATGTCCTCAAGAGACCAAACTGTCTCGGTACAAAAAAAAAAAAGGGGGGAAATTACCAAAATACCCTATAATTTTTGGAATTCCCCAATATACCCCTCAAATTTCAAAAATTCCCAAAATACCCTTGTATCTATTTTCGTTGGATCTTCAAGATTTTTTAATCTTTATTCTTGTTTGACAATTGAGATCGGTTTTTGAGTGCTTAGCATGTAATTTTTTGCAAATCACCTCCCAAAAAAAAGGTAATTATGTCTAAAAATATTGAAGAAATTCATCTCCAAAGCCTACATAACCAACTCAATTAGCATCTCGTATGGTAGACAATCACTCTTCTTATGAAAAGCTACAAATTTTTCGTATTTTTTGAAGAAATTTACTCTC
>NC_140931.1:55949365-55964815 GCF_014529385.1 Adiantum capillus-veneris
AAATTTCCAAATGCTTTTGAAGATGCCTTAAGAATTCTAGGGAAAAGAATAGAAAGATTCTCTATCAAGCCCAAGCTGGCCAGCTAGCTTTGGGAGGCAATATCACAACTATGGAAGCTTCTCATATACCTCCAAATGTGCCTAATGCACCAGACCTCAATAGAGGTCAACAAGAAGATATGCTCCAACAAATAAACAATCTCACAAACCAGCTAGAGGGGTTGAGAGTAAATCTTGTGCAGGGTGCAAGAAGGCCTATTGAGGGAAATGGTGGGAATCGGCCACCAATGCGACGTCAAGCAAGGGAAATGTTGTGTTACAATTGTGGGGAAATTGGCCACGGCATGTATAATTGCCCTCATCCCAGAAGATATGACTACCCTGTCAGAGGTCCTCGACAACAAGTAAGTCCACCCCGTGCTAGAGCTCAAGCACAAGAGCAACCGCAACCTCAAATTTTGCAGCCACCTCGTGCTCAAGCTCAAGCCCCTGCTACTCAACCAAATGTGAGCATCATAAGGATGGAGGAGGTCCTCAAGGGCAGAAGCAACCAGGAAGAAATAGCTAAAGGGAAGATGAAGATAGATGAAGTGGCTACAATGCCTATCAAACGTGTGCGTGTCCAAGAAGAAGTAGGTAAAGAAACAAGCAAGGATGCAAGCAATGAAGCAAGTACATCTCGGGCAGCTAAAGATGAAGCCAAGAAGAGAAAGACCCGTACTAGGTCTCAAATTGACATCTCTGATTTCCCTATGGGATCTCGGACACAACCTTATGACTTGACAGCTGATGTGAGTTCTCAAGGACCAAAGATTACTTGGCCACAACTATTTCATATCTCCCCAAAGCTTCGACGACAATGGTCAAAAATGGTGAGCACGAGGGCAAAGCGAAGTAAGCTAGTAAGTGTAATCAAAGCATATGGCCTCAAGGATATAGTGCCTTTGGTGGAGGCTCAAATCAAGGGACAACGGATTCCAAAAACTTACATTGACAGTGGAGCAGAGGTTTGTGTCATGACAGAAAAGCTAATGCATCAATTGGGTTTAGAGGTAATGGAATCATCAAACTTTAGGGCAAAAATGGCCAATAATGTCTCTGTCACTTGTGTGGGTGTAGTGAAAGCTTTTAGAGTTTCTGTTTTTGGAATCACTACAGAGGTTGATGCTTATGTGATGCCAGTAAAGGGAGAAGGATACCCCCTTATTTTAGGACGACCTTGGCTTATGGGTATAGGAGCTAGGCAAGATTGGGCAACAGGAGACTTGGAGTTGAGGCCTCGTATGGGTGGCCATAGTCGGAAGGTGGTTTATAACCTAAAGAATGGGCGACAAGAGAACCTTGAACTAGAGACGTCAGCTGATGAGTGGAGCTCAAGTGGATGCTCCTCATCCATGGACGAGGAAGAGAGTTCAAGTGAAGAGAGTGATAGCACTCTCGAAGTCATGGGCGTCACCATAAAGGAAACTACCTCATCAGAAGACAACCCAAGGATCCAAATGGAGAATGTGTGGGATGCCAGCCTAGAGGAGATGTTATCCAAGGATATAAAGGAAGAAAAAAGGAGGGTTATGTAAATGTTCTCAAGAAGCATGCATCGTTGTTTATTTCTGATTACACTCACATTACAGGTGTCACGGCAGTGAAGCATCATATCCATCTAAAAGAAGGGAGCAAGCCAGTAGTACAAAAACTAAGAAGATTAGGAGTTGTGCAATAAAATGCACTGTTGTCTGAGGTGAAGAGACTCTTAGAAGCAAGATTCATATACCCAGTAGAAGATTCAGAATGGGTCTCCCCAGTAGTGGTGAGGCCAAAGAAGAATGGTAAATGGCGAGTGTGCGTGGATTACAAGCCACTAAATGCTGCAACAAAGAGGGACCACTTCCCTCTCCCATTTCAAGATGAGATTCTAAATGAAGTAGCAGGCCATGAGAGATACACAGTGTGTGATGGCTACTCTGGCTACTTTCAAATACGCATTGCAAAGGAGGACCAGAAAAAGACTACTTTCATCACACCATGGGGATGTTTTGCATTTCGAGTCATGCCTTTTGGTCTCACCAACGCTCCAGCCACCTTTCAACGATTCATGAACATGGTCTTCCAACCTTACTTTGGTAAGTCCATAAGGGTTTTCATAGATGACTTTTGTATTTACAGCTCCAAAAGTATGCATCTCGGCAAGATTGATGAAGGATTTACTCGTTTAGCTAAGCTGGGTGGACAACTAAACAAGGACAAATGTCACATTGGGGAAAGCAAGGTTACACTATTAGGGCATGTAGTGTCCATTGATGGAATCGAGGTAGATCCTGAAAAGATAGAAACATTGCTAAATCTACCTTCCCCAACTTCCATCAAACAATTAATCTCCTTCTTGCAAAAGCTAAGATATTTGAGTAGATTCATACACTTACTCTCCCAAGTGATATTTCCTCTACAACAGCTGACTCGTCAAGAGACGCTTGTTTGGAGTGAAGAAAGTGAAGGGCATTTTAGAGAGATTAAAAAAATGTTAGGGTCACTCCCTGTAATCCTCCAACCTTGTTGGGAAGAAACATTCTTTGTAAACCCTAGTGTGGGAGAAGAAGCCATTGGTGCTGCCCTCCTACAAAAAGATCCAAAAACCTCCTTTATGAGGCCTGTGTATTTTGCTAGCCGCCTCATGGAAAACACAGAGAAGGCCTACACCCTAATGGAACAGCTAGTGTTAGCTCTCATGCTTGCGGTGACCAAATTTCGGCCATACTTGCTGCCGAAGAGGTTTGTAATTATCACTGTGGACGATATGTTTCCCTATGCACTACAACATATGGAAATCTCTGACAAAATAGCAAAGTGGGTGGTGCGACTTCAAGAGTTTGATTATTCAATACAGGTTGAAAGAACAACTCGAGCATGCTTAGCCGACATTTTAACAAACAAGTGCTATGAAAAAGTTTGCCATTTGAAGAGAAAGGAACTTCCACCACCTCCAGCTCTAGAGGCTTTGGTTAATGCTTATAGCCTCTACTTTGATGGAGCATACAAGAGAACCAAGGATAAGGCAGCTGCAGGCATCGTGGTCTTATCCCCATTGGGAGAGAGGATCCATGGTGAAGGGATCACTCTAGAAGATGTCCACTCCAACAATGAAGCAGAATATCATGCTCTAATTCATGGCCTTTGCTGGTGCCTCGATAATTCAATTAAGAGATTAAACGCTTTTGGTGACTCCATGCTTTTGGTAAGGCAAATGCAAGGTACATGGGCTTGCAAAAATGCCCGTCTCTCTACTAAAATGAGAGAAGCAAAAGCTCTTATGAGGAGATTTAGGAGGCACAAGTACATCATGTACCAAGAGACCAGAACAAGGATGCAGACCACCTAGCATCATCAAAGTTAAATGAGTCAATAGTGGGAGCAGTGGCCATCAAACTTCCACTTCAGCAAGGCAAGGAGGACTTGGAAGATATTATGCACATTCTGGAGCAAGGAGAGGCTCCTAAACACTTGAATGCAGGGGAAAGGCGATGGTTAGCTAGGAAGGCTACCAGGTATCGCATAGTAAATGATGACTTGTATTGTCTTGGTAAGGATAGTGTGCTTAGGAGAGTTCCTTTGAAGAGTGAAATTGAAGAGATTTTAAAAGCTTGTCACGATGATATGTGTGGAGGACACTTTGCACACGACGTCACTAGTAGAAAGGTTCTACAAGCTGGGTTTACTTGGCCAAGTCTTCATCGTGATGTCAAATATTGGTGTCAAACATGTGATGAATGTCAGAAAGCAGGACCACGACGGCTCATAGCTGAACCTCAGAACCCAATAAAGGTATATGGGCCCTTTGAGAAGTGGGGAATTGATGCCATAGGGCCTCTACCACGCACTCATTCAGGTAAAGAGTACATCATCATGGGAGTAGACTACATGACTAGATGGGCTGAGGCTATGCCGACCAATAGAATCACTGCTAAGGATGTGAGTCAGTTCATCTTTGACCACATCTGTTGCCGGTTTGGCACCCCTCTTGAAATACTATCTGATAGAGGACCAAGGTTTAGAGCAGAGTTGGTAGGAGAACTCATGAAGAAACTAAATATTCAGCATCAACACTCTACTCCTTACTACCTCAGTGCAATGGTTTGGTGGAAAAGGTAAATGGAATCATTTGCAAAATTCTCACCAAACAGGTACATGCCAGGCGCCAAGATTGGGACAAACACCTGAATGGAGCTCTATGGGCCTATAGAACCTCCTTCAAAACCACATTAGGGTACACACCCTTTCATTTGGTTTATGGAAAGGAGGCGCTTTTGCCCATTGAAGTGAAGTTAACAAGTCTTCGAATATTGGGTAGCCAGGTAGGCTCTCAAAAGGAGAAAGTACATCAAAGGATCATGGATCTAGAGAGGCTGCAATTGGATCGTGAAGAAGCCATCAACCACTATTCTCAAGAAGCAGAGAAGCGCAGAGAAAAGTTCAACAAAAAGCTAGCATCCAAAGACATCAAAAAGGGATCTCTGGTGCTTGATATGACAATCGCTTCGACACTCGTAAGGATGGAAAGTTTCTTTTCCGATGGAAAGGCCCGTTCTTGGTCACCAAAAAGTTCAAAAATGGCTCTTACAGAATTCAAAACATTGATGGTAAAGTGCACAAGACCAGGACAAATGGATGGCGTCTAAAGCCTTATCACATCAAGATAAGGTCAGCTCAAGATCAAAGAAAGTAGGCTAGAGGCATAAATACCCCTAGCCAGGTTTGGGGGGGCTATGATCCGAGCCTATCACAAATTTTTGTTTATCATATTTTGTTGGTTTTCCTTGCTTCTAGAGGTTTACAATAAAAGAAAGAGTGAGGAAAACCTCTTGGAAAAATTTTTAAAAAATGATTTTTTCTTGACTAGTTCACCGAGGTGAAAGGTAGAGGGAGAACCTAGTGGTAAAGGGAAGGGAAAATATGTAAATGTGAAAAGAAAAGATATGATGTGGTTGTGGAGCCATGCACCCATGATTCAAGGTCATGAGTGGCTCATATCATCATGGCTTTGGAGCCATATGATGATTCAAACAAATGGGACCCAAGTCGAAGACTTGGTAAAGGAAGAAACCAGGCACATGATTTTGTTGAATTTTTAAAAATACTTCCACTCCGATCCAAGAAAAGTTGTCTTCATCAAAGTTGTAACTGACGAGCTGAAGATTCTGGCCATATTTTTTTTATAATTTTTGCATCTACGGTCTAGGAGATATGGCCAAAATAGTGGACGTATTTTTTCAACTGTGGTGGGCACCACCCCCCTACCTTTACACACACACACCCTTCCTTTTCCACATTGAGACCTTCTTAAAATCAGCCATTAGTCTTCTCACCCTCCTCTCCTTCCTCCTCTCTCTCAAGCTCAAAAACCCATCAAAGTTCCTCTTCTAATCACCTCTCAAGTCATGCTTAATCTTGTTGTAATTCATAAGTTCTCACTCAACCCCTTTCTATTATTACTAGATATGTATTGATTTTATGTAGATTCTTTACATTTTAAAATAAGGAATCTCTTGGACTCAAGCTATGGAGGAAGGAGTGAAGACAACACAAGTGATGATGGAGCTAATTGGTCAACAAATCACTTGGAAGGAGCTTCTTCATTGGTTGAATGTCCCTAATCAAGCCTCATTTGTACAAATTACACTTGTATCTTAACCTCACTCCTAATCACTCTCTTTCCTATATAAAGAGGCCTTCCCCTTTGTAGTTTCAAGCCTCCCTCAGCCCATTGAGCCTTTGTATCACTCACCATGAGCCCATAAGCTCATTCATTCACTCTATTCTTGCACATTCTAGAGTGCAAATTGTTTCATGCTAGTAACCTCTCCTCCTCTTACTTATGTTAATTAAGAGAAATGTTTTATATGCGTGTGAGAGTGCTTGATGTGATCTTGGCTAATCCTTGAGTGATTGTTTGGTAATCTATATGCTATTTTTGTTGGGAGTGTTTGAAGTCATCCATTCCTTGTACACACACCACGGTTAATGCTTCATTCATAGTGACCTCTCTCTCTCTCTCTCTCTCTCTCTCTCTCTCTCTCTCTCTCTCTCTCTCTCTCTGTCTTCGTGTAGCGGTCCTAGTTCCACGCTTCCAAGACTAGGTGGTGCCCTCATCTCATTTCCCTTGTGGCGCAATGGAGTTTGTTTTGGTGTAGAGGCCGCCATTCCAAATTTCCTTCGTCATAAATTGGTGCCCCCACTGAGGAGTTCTCAAGCAGCGCTCTATCAATCCTATGAAGGAAGATCCATCAAATTCTCCGAGACTTCCACTATGGTCTCCCCAAGAAGCTCGAGAAAAGAAGAGTCTTTATCGACAAACGGCACGTATGCGGGTAAAGAGAGTTAACTACACACACCCTTCTTTGCTTCAAGGAAAATCTTGTAGTCATCAAGTCCCTAGGTCAAAACATTGTGTGGAGTGCTTTGTGGCTAGTGTGAAGACACTTCCTTTGAAGCCTCGACTTCAGGTGGTGAAAGCACTCTCAAACTCGGGTATTAACAAGTTTTTGGAGGGGGAGCTACACATCAATGGGGTGCGGTATTGGCAAGAGGCTACATATGGTGATGCACTCCAACTACTACTAGCAAGAAGGCTCAAGGTGGTTGAGAGGGTAGCCATCGAACCCTATGAACTCTACAAAGCTGAAGATGGTCACACCAAAGCTAGGCTAATCACTGGTGAAAAAATTCTTCGCATCTCTCAAATGGTGGGATCCAAGAGAGCTCAACTTCAATGAAGTGCTTCATGGAAGGTTGTAATTAATGCACCAATGAATAATCCCATTTTCCACAACTTTCAATCAGTTCAGAATATTAGGGTGAATGTGCGCATTGATAGAAAGATTTTTTTCCAACAAAGATTGGTCTTCTATTTTGAGCTGAGAGGTTGAGAGAGATATTGCTGTCCCCTGACCCTATAATATTTCCTATTTTGGAGTATAATGTATCTTTTGATGTTCACATCTTCATCTTGCTTTAAGCATACTCCATGAATCATAGGGATTTATATGGACCTTTCCAACCTCTTGCTAGACAAACTGTGCATATAATAGCTAGCACAAAGCTTAGGTTCCAAAACATCATAACGGACTTACTAGGCCCTCGTCGTCTAGCTGAGATTAATGCATCTATCAATCCATTTATTCTACCCTTAATAAGATATGATTTGGGCCTAGACGTTTTCATCTTTGTGCTATATTGAGAGGAAGGCAACCCACTTTTATGATGGCTTTCCCAAATTTTTTCGGGCGTAGTGGGGAAAATGCTGGGGATTTTTTGGATAACTTGGAGATGGCTTTCCTTGTCTCCGGGAGGGATGACGAAGCATTGAAATTGAGAGCTTTTCCTTTGGTGCTCAAAGAAGAAGCTAGGGTATGGTTCCAGGCTCTAGATCCAACCCAAAGAATTGATTGGGAGGGATTGAAGGTGGCTTTCCTACGAAGATTTCAACGAGCCAATTCGGCAAAAGAACTATGGCAACGGCTTCTGTCCCTTCATCAAGTTGACCCTCATGGTTATGCAACCTATGAGGAAGGTTTTCTGAAACTTTGGGGCAATGGTCAGACTTCACTAAACCCTGGTGAGCGAGCTCCCAATTGCCTCCAAAAGGATCGATTTATCTCAGGTTTGTACCCCTTGCTAAGGGAGAAGGTAAAGGGCAAATTTCCAAATGCTTTTGAAGATGCCTTAAGAATTGCTAGGGAAAAGAATAGAAAGATTCTCTATCAAGCCCAAGCTGGCCAGCTAGCTTTGGGAGGCAATATCACAACTATGGAAGCTTCTCACATACCTCCAAATGTGCCTAATGCACCAGACCTCAATAGAGGTCAACAAGAAGATATGCTCCAACAAATAAACAATCTCACAAACCAGCTAGAGGGGTTGAGAGTAAATCTTGTGCAGGGTGTAAGAAGGCCTATTGAGGGAAATGGTGGGAATCGGCCACCAATGCGACGTCAAGCAAGGGAAATGTTGTGTTACAATTGTGGGGAAATTGGCCACGGCATGTATAATTGCCCTCATCCCAGAAGATATGACTACCCTGTCAGAGGTCCTCGACAACAAGTAAGTCCACCCCGTGCTAGAGCTCAAGCACAAGAGCAACCGCAACCTCAAATTTTGCAGCCACCTCGTGCTCAAGCTCAAGCCCCTGCTACTCAACCAAATGTGAGCATCATAAGGATGGAGGAGGTCCTCAAGGGCAGAAGCAACCAGGAAGAAATAGCTAAAGGGAAGATGAAGATAGATGAAGTGGCTACAATGCCTATCAAACGTGTGCGTGTCCAAGATGAAGTAGGTAAAGAAACAAGCAAGGATGCAAGCAATGAAGCAAGTACATCTCGGGCAACTAAAGATGAAGCCAAGAAGAGAAAGACCCGTACTAGGTCTCAAATTGACATCTCTGATTTCCCTATGGGATCTCGGACACAACCTTATGACTTGACAGCTGATGTGAGTTCTCAAGGACCAAAGATTACTTGGCCACAACTATTTCATATCTCCCCAAAGCTTCGACGACAATGGTCAAAAATGGTGAGCACGAGGGCAAAGCGAAGTAAGCTAGTAAGTGTAATCAAAGCATATGGCCTCAAGGATATAGTGCCTTTGGTGGAGGCTCAAATCAAGGGACAACGGATTCCAAAAACTTACATTGACAGTGGAGCAGAGGTTTGTGTCATGACAGAAAAGCTAATGCATCAATTGGGTTTAGAGGTAATGGAATCATCAAACTTTAGGGCAAAAATGGCCAATAATGTCTCTGTCACTTGTGTGGGTGTAGTGAAAGCTTTTGAGAGTTTCTGTTTTTGGAATCACTACAGAGGTTGATGCTTATGTGATGCCAGTAAAGGGAGAAGGATACCCCCTTATTTTAGGACGACCTTGGCTCATGGGTATAGGAGCTAGGCAAGATTGGGCAACAGGAGACTTGGAGTTGAGGCCTCGTATGGGTGGCCATAGTCGGAAGGTGGTTTATAACCTAAAGAATGGGCGACAAGAGAACCTTGAACTAGAGACGTCAGCTGATGAGTGGAGCTCAAGTGGATGCTCCTCATCCATGGACGAGGAAGAGAGTTCAAGTGAAGAGAGTGATAGCACTCTCGAAGTCATGGGCGTCACCATAAAGGAAACTACCTCATCAGAAGACAACCCAAGGATCCAAATGGAGAATGTGTGGGATGCCAGCCTAGAGGAGATGTTATCCAAGGATATAAAGGAAGAAGAAAAGGAGGGTTATGTAAATGTTCTCAAGAAGCATGCATCGTTGTTTATTTCTGATTACACTCACATTACAGGTGTCACGGCAGTGAAGCATCATATCCATCTAAAAGAAGGGAGCAAGCCAGTAGTACAAAAACTAAGAAGATTAGGAGTTGTGCAATAAAATGCACTGTTGTCTGAGGTGAAGAGACTCTTAGAAGCAAGATTCATATACCCAGTAGAAGATTCAGAATGGGTCTCCCCAGTAGTGGTGAGGCCAAAGAAGAATGGTAAATGGCGAGTGTGCGTGGATTACAAGCCACTAAATGCTGCAACAAAGAGGGACCACTTCCCTCTCCCATTTCAAGATGAGATTCTAAATGAAGTAGCAGGCCATGAGAGATACACAGTGTGTGATGGCTACTCTGGCTACTTTCAAATACGCATTGCAAAGGAGGACCAGAAAAAGACTACTTTCATCACACCATGGGGATGTTTTGCATTTCGAGTCATGCCTTTTGGTCTCACCAACGCTCCAGCCACCTTTCAACGATTCATGAACATGGTCTTCCAACCTTACTTTGGTAAGTCCATAAGGGTTTTCATAGATGACTTTTGTATTTACAGCTCCAAAAGTATGCATCTCGGCAAGATTGATGAAGGATTTACTCGTTTAGCTAAGCTGGGTGGACAACTAAACAAGGACAAATGTCACATTGGGGAAAGCAAGGTTACACTATTAGGGCATGTAGTGTCCATTGATGGAATCGAGGTAGATCCTGAAAAGATAGAAACATTGCTAAATCTACCTTCCCCAACTTCCATCAAACAATTAATCTCCTTCTTGCAAAAGCTAAGATATTTGAGTAGATTCATACACTTACTCTCCCAAGTGATATTTCCTCTACAACAGCTGACTCGTCAAGAGACGCTTGTTTGGAGTGAAGAAAGTGAAGGGCATTTTAGAGAGATTAAAAAAATGTTAGGGTCACTCCCTGTAATCCTCCAACCTTGTTGGGAAGAAACATTCTTTGTAAACCCTAGTGTGGGAGAAGAAGCCATTGGTGCTGCCCTCCTACAAAAAGATCCAAAAACCTCCTTTATGAGGCCTGTGTATTTTGCTAGCCGCCTCATGGAAAACACAGAGAAGGCCTACACCCTAATGGAACAGCTAGTGTTAGCTCTCATGCTTGCGGTAACCAAATTTCGGCCATACTTGCTGCCGAAGAGGTTTGTAATTATCACTGTGGAGGATATGTTTCCCTATGCACTACAACATATGGAAATCTCTGACAAAATAGCAAAGTGGGTGGTGCGACTTCAAGAGTTTGATTATTCAATACAGGTTGAAAGAACAACTCGAGCATGCTTAGCCGACATTTTAACAAACAAGTGCTATGAAAAAGTTTGCCATTTGAAGAGAAAGGAACTTCCACCACCTCCAGCTCTAGAGGCTTTGGTTAATGCTTATAGCCTCTACTTTGATGGAGCATACAAGAGAACCAAGGATAAGGCAGCTGCAGGCATCGTGGTCTTATCCCCATTGGGAGAGAGGATCCATGGTGAAGGGATCACTCTAGAAGATGTCCACTCCAACAATGAAGCAGAATATCATGCTCTAATTCATGGCCTTTGCTGGTGCCTCGATAATTCAATTAAGAGATTAAACGCTTTTGGTGACTCCATGCTTTTGGTAAGGCAAATGCAAGGTACATGGGCTTGCAAAAATGCCCGTCTCTCTACTAAAATGAGAGAAGCAAAAGCTCTTATGAGGAGATTTAGGGAGGCACAAGTACATCATGTACCAAGAGACCAGAACAAGGATGCAGACCACCTAGCATCATCAAAGTTAAATGAGTCAATAGTGGGAGCAGTGGCCATCAAACTTCCACTTCAGCAAGGCAAGGAGGACTTGGAAGATATTATGCACATTCTGGAGCAAGGAGAGGCTCCTAAACACTTGAATGCAGGGGAAAGGCGATGGTTAGCTAGGAAGGCTACCAGGTATCGCATAGTAAATGATGACTTGTATTGTCTTGGTAAGGATAGTGTGCTTAGGAGAGTTCCTTTGAAGAGTGAAATTGAAGATTTTAAAAGCTTGTCACGATGATATGTGTGGAGGACACTTTGCACACGACGTCACTAGTAGAAAGGTTCTACAAGCTGGGTTTACTTGGCCAAGTCTTCATCGTGATGTCAAATATTGGTGTCAAACATGTGATGAATGTCAGAAAGCAGGACCACGACGGCTCATAGCTGAACCTCAGAACCCAATAAAGGTATATGGGCCCTTTGAGAAGTGGGGAATTGATGCCATAGGGCCTCTACCACGCACTCATTCAGGTAAAGAGTACATCATCATGGGAGTAGACTACATGACTAGATGGGCTGAGGCTATGCCGACCAATAGAATCACTGCTAAGGATGTGAGTCAGTTCATCTTTGACCACATCTGTTGCCGGTTTGGCACCCCTCTTGAAATACTATCTGATAGAGGACCAAGGTTTAGAGCAGAGTTGGTAGGAGAACTCATGAAAAACTAAATATTCAGCATCAACACTCTACTCCTTACTACCCTCAGTGCAATGGTTTGGTGGAAAAGGTAAATGGAATCATTTGCAAAATTCTCACCAAACAGGTACATGCCAGGCGCCAAGATTGGGACAAACACCTGAATGGAGCTCTATGGGCCTATAGAACCTCCTTCAAAACCACATTAGGGTACACACCCTTTCATTTGGTTTATGGAAAGGAGGCGCTTTTGCCCATTGAAGTGAAGTTAACAAGTCTTCGAATATTGGGTAGCCAGGTAGGCTCTCAAAAGGAGAAAGTACATCAAAGGATCATGGATCTAGAGAGGCTGCAATTGGATCGTGAAGAAGCCATCAACCACTATTCTCAAGAAGCAGAGAAGCGCAGAGAAAAGTTCAACAAAAAGCTAGCATCCAAAGACATCAAAAAGGGATCTCTGGTGCTTTGATATGACAATCGCTTCGACACTCGTAAGGATGGAAAGTTTCTTTTCCGATGGAAAGGCCCGTTCTTGGTCACCAAAAAGTTCAAAAATGGCTCTTACAGAATTCAAAACATTGATGGTAAAGTGCACAAGACCAGGACAAATGGATGGCGTCTAAAGCCTTATCACATCAAGATAAGGTCAGCTCAAGATCAAAGAAAGTAGGCTAGAGGCATAAATACCCCTAGCCAGGTTTGGGGGGCTATGATCCGAGCCTATCACAAATTTTTGTTTATCATATTTTGTTGGTTTTCCTTGCTTCTAGAGGTTTACAATAAAAGAAAGAGTGAGAAAACCTCTTGGAAAAATTTTTAAAAAATGATTTTTTCTTGACTAGTTCACCGGAGGTGAAAGGTAGAGGGAGAACCTAGTGGTAAAGGGAAGGGAAAATATGTAAATGTGAAAAGAAAAGATATGATGTGGTTGTGGAGCCATGCACCCATGATTCAAGGGTCATGAGTGGCTCATATCATCATGGCTTTGGAGCCATATGATGATTCAAACAAATGGGACCCAAGTCGAAGACTTGGTAAAGGAAGAAACCAGGCACATGATTTTGTTGAATTTTTAAAAAATACTTCCACTCCGATCCAAGAAAAGTTGTCTTCATCAAAGTTGTAACTGACGAGCTGAAGATTCTGGCCATATTTTTTTTATAATTTTTGCATCTACGGTCTAGGAGATATGGCCAAAATAGTGGACGGTATTTTTTTCAACTGTGGTGGGCACCACCCCCCTACCTTTACACACACACACCCTTCCTTTTCCACATTGAGACCTTCTTTAAAATCAGCCATTAGTCTTCTCACCCTCCTCTCCTTCCTCCTCTCTCTCAAGCTCAAAAACCCATCAAAGTTCCTCTTCTAATCACCTCTCAAGTCATGCTTAATCTTGTTGTAATTCATAAGTTCTCACTCAACCCCTTTCTATTATTACTAGATATGTATTGATTTTATGTAGATTCTTTACATTTTAAAATAAGGAATCTCTTGGACTCAAGCTATGGAGGAAGGAGTGAAGACAACACAAGTGATGATGGAGCTAATTGGTCAACAAATCACTTGGAAGGAGCTTCTTCATTGGTTGAATGTCCCTAATCAAGCCTCATTTGTACAAATTACACTTGTATCTTAACCTCACTCCTAATCACTCTCTTTCCTATATAAAGAGGCCTTCCCCTTTGTATTTCAAGCCTCCCTCAGCCCATTGAGCCTTTGTATCACTCACCATGAGCCCATAAGCTCATTCATTCACTCTATTCTTGCACATTCTAGAGTGCAAATTGTTTCATGCTAGTAACCTCTCCTCCTCTTACTTATGTTAATTAAGAGAAATGTTTTATATGCGTGTGAGAGTGCTTGATGTGATCTTGGCTAATCCTTGAGTGATTGTTTGGTAATCTATATGCTATTTTGTTGGGAGTGTTTGAAGTCATCCATTCCTTGTACACACACCACGGTTAATGCTTCATTCATAGTGACTCTCTCTCTCTCTCTCTCTCTCTCTCTCTCTCTCTCTCTCTCTCTCTCTCTCTCTCTCTCTCTCTCTCTCTGTCTTCGTGTAGCGGTCCTAGTTCACGCTTCCAAGACTAGGTGGTGCCCTCATCTCATTTCCCTTGTGGCGCAATGGAGTTTGTTTTGGTGTAGAGGCTGCCATTCCAAATTTCCTTCGTCATAAATTGGTGCCCCCACTGAGGAGTTCTCAAGCAGCGCTCTATCAATCCTATGAAGGAAGATCCATCAAATTCTCCGAGACTTCCACTATGGTCTCCCCAAGAAGCTCGAGAAAAGAAGAGTCTTTATCGACAAACGGCACGTATGCGGGTAAAGAGAGTTAACTACACACACCCTTCTTTGCTTCAAGGAAAATCTTGTAGTCATCAAGTCCCTAGGTCAAAAAATTGTGTGGAGTGCTTTGTGGCTAGTGTGAAGACACTTCCTTTGAAGCCTCGACTTCAGGTGGTGAAAGCACTCTCAAACTCGGGTATTAACAAGTTTTTGGAGGGGGAGCTACACATCAATGGGGTGCGGTATTGGCAAGAGGCTACATATGGTGATGCACTCCAACTACTACTAGCAAGAAGGCTCAAGGTGGTTGAGAGGGTAGCCATCGAACCCTATGAACTCTACAAAGCTGAAGATGGTCACACCAAAGCTAGGCTAATCACTGGTGAAAAAATTCTTCGCATCTCTCAAATGGTGGGATCCAAGAGAGCTCAACTTCAATGAAGTGCTTCATGGAAGGTTGTAATTAATGCACCAATGAATAATCCCATTTTCCACAACTTTCAATCAGTTCAGAATATTAGGGTGAATGTGCGCATTGATAGAAAGATTTTTTTCCAACAAAGATTGGTCTTCTATTTTGGAGCTGAGAGGTTGAGAGAGATATTGCTGTCCCCTGACCCTATAATATTTCCTATTTTGGAGTATAATGTATCTTTTGATGTTCACATCTTCATCTTGCTTTAAGCATACTCCATGAATCATAGGGATTTATATGGACCTTTCCAACCTCTTGCTAGACAAACTGTGCATATAATAGCTAGCACAAAGCTTAGGTTCCAAAACATCATAAGGGACTTACTAGGCCCTCGTCGTCTAGCTGAGATTAATGCATCTATCAATCCATTTATTCTACCCTTAATAAGATATGATTTGGGCCTAGACGTTTTCATCTTTGTGCTATATTGAGAGGAAGGCAACCCACTTTTATGATGGCTTTCCCAAATTTTTTGGGCGTAGTGGGGAAAATGCTGGGGATTTTTTGGATAACTTGGAGATGGCTTTCCTTGTCTCCGGGAGGGATGACGAAGCAGTGAAATTGAGAGCTTTTCCTTTGGTGCTCAAAGAAGAAGCTAGGGTATGGTTCCAGGCTCTAGATCCAACCCAAAGAATTGATTGGGAGGGATTGAAGGTGGCTTTCCTACGAAGATTTCAACGAGCCAATTCGGCAGAAGAACTATGGCAACGGCTTCTGTCCCTTCATCAAGTTGACCCTCATGTTATGCAACCTATGAGGAAGGTTTTCTGAAACTTTGGGGGCAATGGTCAGACTTACTAAACCCTGGTGAGCGAGCTCCCAATTGCCTCCAAAAGGATCGATTTATCTCAGGTTTGTACCCCTTGCTAAGGGAGAAGGTAAAGGGCAAATTTCCAAATGCTTTTGAAGATGCCTTAAGAATTGCTAGGGAAAGAATAGAAAGATTC